>NC_039364.1:34431583-34747720 GCF_003573695.1 Papaver somniferum
CAGTCTTCTTGCAAATTCAAATCCATATTGGTTGCACTGCTTATGTTCATGTTAGACGCATAACCACCTGATTTGGAAATAGAAAAGGAAAATAAAACCAATCATTCAATCACAATATATTTTTTAAAAAATCGATAACGTCTCGCATAACGGTTACTGCTAGATCCTTAATCATATTCTTCAATTCCCTAACAAAATACTAAAAATATAAACTAATTAATATTTCACTAACATCAAACTACAACAGTTTTAGATTCACTTTCACCTTATTAACAAATTATATTAAAATTTCTTCAAGCTACTATCTAAAGAGTAAAGTTTAGAGTTTCCTATGGTGTTCGTATAATTTGTCTCTCATTAGGTAGATTGCACTATTCTCAATAACGACAAATCACATATGTACGCCATGAAAATAATATAGATAAATAAAACAAGAACTAAAAACCTAGTAGATATTGATGTGTACTAAGTGATAAACTAGTAAATATTTATATGCACTGAGTGAAAATATAGTAGGTGTTAGAGCATAGCTCGGTTGAACTCACCAAGCGTTGGTATGTCAAGTTTGGTTGTCATATTTTAGTATCAAAACTCATCTAGAGTTGGTTGATTAAATACTAGGCCAACTTCGTTTAAGTTAGACTAGAAATTCTAGGAATATTGAGACATACAAGTATTACTCTGTAAACCTGAAGAATGTGAAGAAGTAACGAACTACAACGACGACATCATCCTTCCACTTGAGGTTAGTAATATTGACTTGAACTGTTTCATTACTAACGTATCTTTCAAGTCGTGCTATATTGAAAACATAACTGCGAAGCTGTATATATTTTACATGGTGTATATATTAATCTAGTGATGTGACATGATCATAATAGTATGATCATAGTATTAGGTAATTAGACTACGAAGTATAACGCTTATCTTTTGAACTTCATAGATATGACATCGATATAATCTTGCATATATTGTTATGATTATGTGAATAGGTTATGATGAAGATTTCATCCTAGGAAACAATGTTTTACATTTGTAAAGGAAGTACATTCATGAACTTGTTTTCGTGAATTGAAAGGGAAATCATTAGGCTTATTGGTCCGGCTATTCATTGCAAATATTTGGATGACCAATATGCGTGAGATGGTAGAACCGATCTTAACTTATGTTATGTATCTTGGTATAACTAATCACAGTGCGTGACTTATGATTTGGTATGACCGGTTTTGTTAATTGGTGTAACCGATCCTAAGTAATCACCATGTGATGGTATGATCGATCCTTGTAATTGGTGTGACCGATCATGAGTGTGTGTGACCGATCCTTGTAATTGGTGTAACCGAATCTGGTAATTGGTGTGGCCGATCACAAGTAATACCATGTGTAGATGGAACTGATCCTTGTAATTGGTGTAACCGATCCTAGTGACTGGTGTGACCGATCACAAGTGTTTCCATGTTTAGGTATAATCGATCCTAGTGATTGGTAGATCCGATTGAACCCATGTATGTGATTTGGTATTTGATACATCACATAATAGTCTTGGAATAAAGGCAAACCAATTCTAAACTTGTTTGGAAGTGTGGTATAACCGATTCCAAAAATGAAATCCATGTAAATATGAAAGGATTTACAGTGAAAAGATGTCAACATACTTTTAACACGAGCAGTAACTCTTATCATTTATTGTTCAAAGATATTCCTTAGTACTCAAGGAGATCATGTGCCGAAATAAATTAAGAGTCTTTTAATTAAGGTTGTTAGTTTTATATACTTTAATTACCAGCAACTAATGCATATCTCTAGAGAATAAAAATTAGTAATCTGCATTAACTAATTGGAGATTTTCTATTGAGAGGTTTTAGAAATATTGGACAGGCATTTATTCTCCAATAGTACAGATCTTGTTGCACCACAGAACTTTTAGATGAAGGGCACACTCAATCAACATTTCAAGTGTGAGTCACCAGGTCGTGTTAGTCCAAGTTTATTCCCAGATTCAAGTGAGTTACCAATTAATAAGACTGCAGTCGCGAGTTGGAAAGTTTTGTGGAAGATTATACAACCAAATGATGCAAGTCCCAAATGTTGTGTTTCATTCTCAGCGTTTTATAACGAATCAACCATTCCATGCAAGACGTGTGCTTGCAGTTGCCTAGGAACCCAAGCAATACATGTATTACCAATTCACCTGCTTGTCTTCTTCCAGCATACGCTCTTCTTGTTCCGTTTGACAACCGGACTCAGACGGCCGAACAATGGGTTGACCCTTAAACACTTGCCAATCTCAAAACCTGCACCATGTTCAGATAATTGTGGAGTCAGCATTAACTGGCACGTCAACTCAGATTATACAAAAGGTTGGAGTGCAAGGATCACACTCTTCAACTGGGGCGAAACAAATTTTGTGGACTGGTTTGTCGCACTGCAATTTAGGAAGGATGTTCCTGGGTTCGAGAAAACGTATTCCTTCAATGGTACTGCACTTAATGGCTCTGATAACACCATCTTTATTCATGGTCTTGAAGGTTTAAACTACCTGTTAGGAGAAGTAGATGGGTCTAGACCAGAAAAGAATCCCCGGGTTCCAGGGAAACTACAATCTGTTATTTCATTTTCAAAGAAGAAGACCCATGGCCTTTATATTGTTGAAGGAGATGGATATCCTATCAAAGTTTTTTTCAACGGAGAAGAGTGTTCGCTTCCAGGAATTTTTCCATCCAAAGCTACTGCTCCTAGTAGTTGGGTAAATATCCTTATGTGTTTTGTAATTCTGATATTATTTTACTAAGTTTGTAGTTGCAAGAAATCCTACACTACACCCCTCATATGATTTCATCGTTGATCAACTCATTTTTAGGTTTACACTCTTAATTTTATTGATAAATCTTTGAATGTTCTTACAAGAAAAGATACAGAAGTCAAGAATGATCTCTGCTCTGAACTTTCTCTCTCCTATTTACTTGTTTCTTACTCAAAAAAGATCTCTCTCTTTCTTTACAACTCGAACGACTATTTATAAAGAAATACATAGTGGATGACAGCTAATCTGTCCTTTATTTTCGGGTATGGTTTGCGACATTCTCGCAACCTTACAAATGTTAATTTCGCAAACTCTCTAATTTTCGCAGAACTATCATATCTTTCTCGTGATCTTTGCTGACGTCATTTATTTTATCATTCCTGAAATTGTTCTGCGACGCTGTTGTGCCGTGTCGTTGATAATTTCGCTGAAACGTTGTCGTTGCGAGATTCTGATCCTACATCTTGCCTCTTCTCATATCTTCTCTGCGAAGTAGAGAATGATGTGAGAAATGCCGCAACTACTTATCTTTTCATATTCTGCATTTATCACACTTATTCTTTCTTCCATTTATTTCTCGACACGTCTTTTGTAACCGTTAATTTTTAACCGCTTATATCTTTCCGTACTAATCGTGTTTATTTTATCGAGGATAAATTCCTTATATATATTTTCCTTTTCACTATCTTCTTCTTTCGTTTTATCTTCTCTGCAACTTCATCGTTCTTCTGCAAATTCCATTATTGCAACTTTTCTTCTTTCTTCTTCAATCTTTTTAATTTCTTCTTCATCTTCATACTATTTCTTCTGCAAATCTTCATAGTTCATAATTTTCTTCGAAACGATCTCCCTGCTATTATCTTCCATGGATTCATCAAGGTTAATTTTATTTTTTCTTCTTTATGAGTTTTCTTAAATTGAACTTGTTTATTGCCTTATTTGATGTTGTTTATGTGATTCCCATACTCTTGCTATTTCAGTAAAAGCGCTTCCAACACTAGATTTACAGTTCAGAACCCTAACATTCCCAAGTCGCAGCATAAGGTTGTTGCGCATAAAAGAAAGTCTGCGAATGAGAAGGTAGTAAGAAACACTATCCTTTTATAATAACAATATTGTTGCCTCTGTTTCTTATCTGGATTGTAATTCGCAGGGTGATAAAGATGTTAATAAACCAAACAAGAAATCTCGCCATCTTAAAATTGTTCCAACTTCTGTTCCTTTCCATTTACTCATCTCTTCTAAATCTTCTGCGACATCTTCGCAAGATAAACCTTTATCTCCAATTCGCGAAAAAGATGCCTCAGACTTCATTTCTTCAGCTGACCTCTCAATGATTGAAACTCCCCTTGTTGATCCTGCTGTGAATGAAACCTCTTCTCTTCCCATTGAGAATGTTTCTCAACCTTCTATCTCTACCAGTTCTTTACCTAAGTTTATTCCTCTTTCGAAAGAAACCGTGGAAGGGATAGATATTGCCTTCAAAGTTTTATCTGAAGTTCTGGATGATGTTAAGAAGTCTTCTATTGATCCTATCAAGTCTAATGTTTGCGAAATTCTGAGCAAGCATTTTGGTTCTGACAGAGCTGCTTCGCAGACAACTTTGGAAAAAGAATGTAATGCTCTTCGTCTCGAAAATCAGAAGCTTCAGAATGTTTTACTGGATCGTGATAATCTTCGCAAGAAGAATGATGAATTGAGAGGTATAATTTTCTTATACGTGTCTTTAATTTGCCTTCTTAATGGTTTTATCCTTCCCATATTTAATTATCCTTGAAATCCCTCTTTCGCATGTTAAGCTTTAAATCAGGAACGAATAATGGAGAGATATCAATTTGAATCTGCTGTTGAAGAACCCCGTGTTGATAAAGAAATCTTGATGGATCAATATAACCAATTAGATAATCTCTATTCATATTCTCTTGATCATATAAATAATCTTACTAATGAAAATACCCAATTAATTCAAAGACAAGATTTATTAAGTAATGAAGTATCTCGTCTTTCTTATTCTTTAACTAAAGCTAATTTAGGGATGGAAGCTTTATCAGATGAGAATAAAGCCTTCTCCCTAGAGAAGAGAACTTATTTAAACAAGATGGCGATATCTTCGCAACAACTTAGTATTCTTCAAAAAGTATGTGATGACCAAGAGCAATCTCTTCGCTCTTTGAGAAATGAACTTAAAGAAGTAACATAGTCATCTATCGCTGAAAGAGATACACTCATTCAAGGTAGAATAGCTTTAAGTGTAAAGGAGAATCAGCTTAAAGAATAATATTCCAAATAAGAAGAATCTTATTCTTCTCATGCGAAGAAAAATGTCTTTCTTATTTCTAAAGAGAAAAATCTTCAGTCTCGACTTAAAGGTTTAGTTGGAGATAAATTTGATAACACAATGGAACGTTGGGAGAATAGTTGTCTATCCTTGATTCAACACCTTACTTCGAAAAAGGAAGGTAGTCATAATAGTTTGATTGCCTTAATTATCTTTTCTTTGTCATATCTCTCTGAATTCCTTATCTTAATAAAATTTTGTATTCTATCTTTCGCAGAGTCTGAGAAGAATCTTCATTCTTCCATTTCTGTTTTGGAGGCTAAATATGCCAAAATTCGCAAAGAAAATGCATTGCTCGTCTCTACCCTTACTGGTTCTCGCGACCGAGCAGAAAGAAGACTTGATTATCTTGCTTATTTTAAGGATATTCAAGATAGGAATCATCATAGAGCACTTCTTCGCCAAGTTCATCTCCGGGCTGAAGTCCTTGTAAATGACATTTTATTGTCCAACTCTCTTCCTCCTACATAAATTGATCCTTTAGAAGTAGATGATGATGAAGTTCCTCGTTCTGCTGATAGTGATTATGATTACGAAAGCGGTGCAGAGGATAATTTCTTAGAAGATGAAGAAGAGGTTCCTTCTAAAGAAGCATCTGCTAGTGTTAATCAGAATGAGAAAGAAATTTCTCCTGAAGAAGTAAGTGCTGGCGATAATCAAGATGCTAGTCAAGGCGAAGATCAAAATCGAAATGAAGGAGAGGCTTGCGAGAATATTGGCGAATAATTTCTGTTATATCCTGCTACTGAAATTAATACTGAAGCTTGAAATTCTTATTTAGCTTTGTCTTCTTGAACTGTCTTATTTTTATCACTTTTGCGAGTTACATTTTTCAACCAACTTTGGAGTCAACTTTTCCTTTTAATATTTTGTTGATGAGAAAGATAATGCTTATTGTGTACTGATTCCCATACTTGCCTCTCATTATCTTTCTTGCAAAAAATAATCTGTTACAAATACTTATAAATATTTTGTTTGATCATATGGTCTTATTTTGCCTTCCTAATTAAAGGTCTTATTATGCCACCTTTTGTCATTGCGACAAAATCGCAGGACGTCTTTGCACTTTCATGCAAAAACCCATTGATCTTGCCTTAACTTTTTATTTTGTATTATGGCCTCTTCAGGAATGTTGCGACAATATGACAGGCCTAAATATTCTCGCGAAAATAAAGTCCCATGACATTGCCGTCTTGCGACGAAATCGCAGGACGTCTTCGCACTTTCATGCGAAAACCCATTGATCTCGTCTTATCCTTTTCTTTTGTATTATTGCCTCTTCAGGATTGTTGCACAAATATGACAAGCCTTAATATCCTTGCGAATAAAAACCTCATGACATTTGCGTCTTAAGACACTTATCAGCTCCCTAATGGAGGGTGCCGCCCTTATCTCCCCCCTGGTTGCCCCTTCAAGGAGGCGTACTTCTACCATACAAGGTTAGCTCCTCCCATCCAGTCTTAACAAAACCAGTTGTTTTCGCAGCCTCTTATCCCTTTTACCTATAGGTTATGGTTACGAGACTGCACCCTAAGTGGGGTTTTCTTCAGGCCGAGTGCAGTATAAGCCAAGACTTGTCAAGAATGGCAAGGTACGCTTCAAACGTCCCTGGCACTCTTGACTCAACCGTGTACCTCGGCGCCTTGATCAGATCTGCACTCCTTGGGAGAGTCCTTATTACCTTAGTCGCCCAACCCAAGTCATATGCTTAAGCTGAGAATCCAAGGTGCCTCTCCCGGATGGGCTTTATTGACCCCAAATCTCCATGACTCAGGTTCCGGTGGCGGTGTAGCCTTTCCCTGAGCCATGTAACAGGTACCCCCTAATATGACGTACTTTAGGTCTTACATTTGCCTCTTGCGAAATTTTATTCGCGAACTAGGGTGTACGCCATAAAGGTTCGCCCCTTTCTTTTATGTCATTGTTCTGTGATTATCTCTGCGAAAATTTCGCACATCATGATCTTGTTTTGATATGAGTAATCTTGCAATTATTCTTTCAGAATCCATAACTTCTCAAAGCTTCTTACGGATAATATCTTTTTAAGTACAACCTGTTCCATGGTCTGTCTAATCTATGACCAACATCTCTTCCTTCTGGATCCATTAATCTATAAGCTCCTGTTCCAACTATCTCCTTAATGATGTAAGGTCCATCCCATTTTTTCGCTAATTTTCCACCATTTTCTCGCTGATATATTGGTGTTTCTCGCAGAACTAAATCTCCTGGTTGAAATTCGCGTATTTTGACACGTTTATTTATTCTCTGTAATCTTCGCTGATAATTCTCCATATGTTGTAAAGCTTTTTCTCTTCTTTCTTCTAATTCATCAAGTTTATTTAAAATCAAGCCCGCACTAAGATTTTTCTCCCAAGCTTCTCTTTTTGTTGTCGGAATAACAACTTCTGTTGGTAACACCGCTTCAACTCCGTATGTTAAACAAAAAGGGACATTCCAGTAGCTTCTCTTCTAGTTGTATTATAAGCCCATACTGCATTATGTACTTGTTCGCACCATGCTCTGTGATGTCCTTCCAATTTCTTCTTTAATATATCTGCAATTGTTTTGTTTGTTGCTTCTACTTGCCCATTAGCTTGTGGATACAAAGGAGTAGATTTCCACATTTTATCTTGAATGCATTAAGTAGCATTTCTATATTCTGTCCTTCAAATTGTTTCCCATTATCAGATACCAACTGTGCAGGAATTCCGAATCTGCAAATGATATTTTCGAATATGAATGTAAAGATATCTTTGTCGCGAATATGTGTACTGCCTTCACTTCTGTCCATTTTGTGAAATAATCTGTTGCGACTATTAAGTATCTTCTTTGTCCAGATCCTGGTAAAAATGGCCCCCAATATCTAAGCCCCACTTTCCAAAAGGCCATACACTAGTTGAAGATGACAATGGTGCTCCAGGTGCATGTATTTTCTTTCCATGCCGCTGACAATCTTCGCAACGTCTTGATATTTGTTTTGCATCTTCATGCATATATGGCCAGTAATAACCTTGCATTTTTGCTCTATGTGCCAAAGATCTTCCTCCACTATGATTGCCAGCATCCCACTATGTAACATTTTTAGCACCTTTTCTCCTTCCTCTCGTGTCAAACATCTGAGTGATGGTCCATTAAAGGATTTTCGGTATAGCAACCCATCTCTTAATTCATAATTTTGCACGGCTTTTTAACTTGTGTGTTTCCAATCTATTTCTTGGTGTTTCTCCTTTCGCCAAATATGCATGAAGTTCCATTCTCCAGTCTGCGATATTGTTCATTTGTTCTTCTTCTTCATTGTCTATTATCATCACGTCCACGTCTTCTTCTTCTTTATTGATTGATGGTGACAGAAGTGTTTGTATTTTTATGCATCTCGCAGTTGGATCTGTCATCATGCTTGAGATGAAAGCAAAAGCATCTGCGAGTCTGTTATCCTTTCTTGAAATGTGCCTCCATTTTATTTTTGGGATTTTCGCTGACAATTCTTCAACCAGCTTCTTGTATTTCTTCAAGGATGGTTCATTTGTAGTATACTCTCCCTTTATTTGGCGAATAACTAGCTGCGAATCACTAGTGATCCTGGCATTTTCTAGTTTCATTTCTATTGCGAATTTTAAGGCATGTATCACAGCTTCATATTCTGTTTCATTATTAGTGGATGCAAATTCCAATCTGAATGAAAAAGCCATTTTTTCCTTCTGGCGAAATTAAAACAATTCCAACTCCATTTCCTTCTCCATTTGATGATCCATCTACCAATATCTCCCATCTATTTGGTTCTGTTAATAAATCTTTTGGATCTCCATGTTCTTCTTCTACATCCATCATTTCTTCTACTGCTTCATCTTCTTCTAAAGGAAATTCTGCCAAGAAATCTGCAACAACTTGTGATTTTGGTGAAGACAAAATTTCATATTTAATATCAAAGTGGCCTACTTGTGCATTCCATCTCTCCCTCTTCCTGATCTTTTAGAATTCTTCATCACTGATTCAATTGGTACTTTTGTTAATACCTTTATCTTGTGTGCTTGAAAGTATATGCGGAGCTTAAATGATGCATAAACTAATGCTAAGATTAACTTTTCAATCTTTGAGTAATTCTTCTCAGTATTAAAAGTTTTGCTAATGTAATAAATGGGTTTCTCCACTCCTGCGTCTACTCGCAATAACACAACACTTAATGCATGCGACGTCGTCGCAAGATAGATCAATAATTCTTCTCCTGATTCTGCTTTTTGTAAAATAGTTGTATTCATAAGATGTTCTTTGATTCCTTGAAAAGCTTTTTCACATTCATCAGTCCATTTAAATTTCGCACCCTTCTTGAGTATATCGAAAAAATATTTGCATTTGTCTGATGATCGCGAAATGAATCTCCCCAGCGAAGCTAGAAGCCCATTCAACTTCTGTACATCTTTTATTGTTGCTGGTGTTGGCATGTCACGAACTGCTTGCACTTTTTCTGGATCAACCTGTATTCCTTCTTTGATACAATGTAGCCTAAAAATTTTCCCGATGCAACTCCAATAGTACACTTCTCAGGATTCAATTTAATGTTATACTGCCGCATTTGTTCAAAAATCTCCCTCAGGTCTTGTACATGGTCTTTAGCTTCTTTACTCTTTACTAACATGTCATCCACGTATACTTCTAATGTTTTGTGTATCCATTTTGCGAACACCTTCTCTACCATTCTTTGGTATGTCGCTCCCGTTTCGCAAACCAAATGGCATTTTTGTAATATAAACCTCTAGGGGCAAAGAAAGCAGTATGTTCTTGATCTTCTTCAGCGAGAGGGATTTGGTTATACCCTTTGTACCATCTAAAGATGATACCCTATCATTTCCCGCTGCGGATTCCACCATTTGAGGAATATCTGGTAACGGAAAACTATCTTTGGGGCAAGCTTTGTTTAAATCAGTGAAATCTATGCAAATCCTGATTCCTTTGTTTTTCTTTGGGACAATGACCATATTCGCTATCCATTCTGGGTATTTAGCTTCTCTTATGATTCCCCCTCAAGCATTTTCTGTAGTTCTTCTTCTATTTGGGAATGAAGTTGTTGCAATTTTTCTTATTCTCTGTTTAAATGGTCTCACATTTTTGTTAATCTCCAACTTGTGGCATGCAATTGATGGATCTATTCCCGGTATCTCATCCATGTTCCTGCGAAAAACTTTATATTCTCGCAACAAGTTAACAGTTCTTTCTTCTTCTTTCATATCCATTTTGGTTCCAATTCTCAATATTAGAGGTTCTTTTATAGTCCCAACGTTTATTTCTTTTGTTGGTTCTGCGGCAGTGTAAGTGGGTTTAGGTTCTCCCATTGGTGTTGGTTCTTTTATCATTTTCATAGGTCCTTCTCCTTCTTCCGAAATTTCGCTGGGTATTCCTTTGCCTTCTTTTGCCCTTATAATATATACTCTAAATTCTTCTTCTTTCTTTGCTTCCTTTGCCAACTTTCTGCGAAATTGTTTCTTTTTTGCTTGTCCTTCATAATGTTTTACTTCAATCTGATGACATAATTTCGCATTGTCAACATCTCCTCTGATTTCACATATTCCATTTGGTGTGGGGAATTTAATACATTGATGCAACGTTGATACCACAACTTTTATTGCATGTATCCATGGTCTTCCTAATAACATATTATATGGCGATTCCATATCCACCACGCACAACGTTTTCGATTTCTCCAAGTGGAATTCGTACTACTATCTCTCCTTTAGGTTTTGTTATGGATTTTCCAAAGCCGTGAACAAAATATGTTGAACTGGACATTTCTTCATCTTTAAATCTCATTCCCCGGAATGCGTGATAAAATATTATATCCAATGAACTTCTTGTATCGATTAAAGTTCTGTTCAATATCCATTATCCTGTGGATTTTGTCGTTGTCTCTCTCTTTTCTCGCACAATTGGCACTGTGACAACCAATGGAGATGTGTGGTTCAAATTTTCTTTTGGTATTTCTGCCGCCATGAACGTAATTTCTTGCTTTTCCCAATCTTTCAAGGGTGATGTCTTTTCTACCGCCATAACTTTCCTTCCTTCAAAATTTCGTTTATGTATTCTTCCTTTGATATTTTCATGGAATTCATTAATCATCGTTTCTGTTATCATATTACACTCCAATCTTTTGTCATCTACATTAATTCTATTCATCTTTCTTCTAACCGATTCACTGATTTATTTAATCACTTCCTTGATTTGAATATCTTCAACAACAATCTTCAACTTTCGATCTTCAGTCCCTGTTTCTAGCGCCATTATGTAGTTGCAAGAAATCCTACACTACACCCCTCATATGATTTCATTGTTGATCAACTCATTTTTAGGTTTACACTCTTAATTTTATTGATAAATCTTTGAATGTTCTTACAATAAAAGATAAAGAAGTCAAGAATGATCTCTGCTCTGAACTTTCTCTCTCCTATTTACTTGTTTCTTACTCAAAAAAGATCTCTCTCTTTCTTTACAACTCGAACGACTATTTATAAAGAAATACATAGTGGATGACAGCTAATCTGTCCTTTATTTTCGGGTATGGTTTGCGACATTCTCGCAACCTTACAAATGTTAATTTCGCAAACTCTCTAATTTTCGCAGAACTATCATATCTTTCTCGTGATCTTTGCTGACGTCATTTATTTTATCATTCCTAAAATTGTTCTGCGACACTGTTGTGCCGTGTCGTTGATAATTTCGCTGAAACGTTGTCGTTGCGAGATTCTGATCCTACAAAGTTATGGCTCCCAACTTTGAATATTTATAATCAACTGAGACCAAAACCTTTGTACATGAAAAGAATATTTATAATCAAGATCAATTAGTAATAATGTAAAAACAGAATTGTAATTCAGTTCTAGTGTCAAGTTTATAGTATCTCCTTTCTCTCTCAGTAACTCATTCAATTGTGGATACTACACAAATCGTAACTCCAGTTAGTCGATAACCTTACGAGTTACGAACAACAACCCCATCTTTACCTGGATCAAAGAGGTCACTTAAGAGGCTTAAGGATGTAAAGCTGCAATCATCACTCTCTCGTGCATTAAACCGATGTTATGTGTCTGTCTGTATTCATGTCATTTCCAAAAGTGGGCTAGAGAGCATTCAAACTGTTCAAATTCAAACATATTTGAGACAGCATGACATAGCATCTGAAATATCGGGGATAAAGACGCAAATAGGTTAAAAAAATGGTTGCCGACCACATAGTACTATATAATTGATACAAACTCGAATGTGTACCTTCTCCAACAGTAAGCTTGTTCTCCATTTGATTTACCTCCGCACTATTGAGCTAACGTAATGGTTAAGGAATTGTTACGTACAAACTCTAAAGTTTGCTATACATAGAATCTGTTGTATCCTAGGAAACTTAGCAAACTGAGAAATACTTGCTTTACAAGTTTATAACTCTACAATCGTTGTATATATAAAGAATAGTTATCATGATTGTAGTCTACGAATTCATAAAGGAATAATATATTCAAGACATATTCTTCTATCTTCTATACCCTAACCTATATCTTAACTTGGTATCATCCTGGTTTTTATCATTCATGTCTTTCGCGGCCTCTTCTGTTTCTACAATATCAACTATTCTTAACTCCTCTCAGTCCATGATGGCATCTTCTGTGTTTTCTCAACCTCACCATATTATCACTGTCAAGCTTGATAAAACAAATTATTCTCTATGGCATGCTCAATTCTTACCCTATCTTCAAGGTTATGATTTTGATGGTTATGTTAATGGTGAAAAACCTTGTCCTGCAGCTACTCTTGAAGATGAAACTCCTAATCCATAATTTGCTCCATGGGTAAAACAAGATAAAATTCTTCTTGGTTGGATTCTCTCGTCTCTTACTCCTGCTATTCTTCGTCATGTTCATCGTCTTTCAACTTCGCAAGCTGTTTGGTCATCTCTTGAATCACTTTTTGCTTCCAAATATGATGCTCATATTCACCATCTTCAGTGTGAACTTCGTGCTTTGAAAAAGGGGTCTCTCTCTATGAGAGCTTACATTGATCGTGCTCGTGATATTGTTGATAGTCTTGCTGTTGCTGATACTACTGTCACCAATACTGAACTACGGCATTGCATACTTGCTGGGCTGGATTCTTCTTATCATGCTATATTCACTTCTCTTACAACATTTATGGGTACCATGAAACTTGAAGATTTTGTCACATATCTCCTTACCTTTGAGTTACGAATGGACCAACAGTCCAAGTCTCTCAATTCACAACCTGTTGATGCGGCTTCATCACGATATCCTTCGAATACCGGTCTTTTACCAATACCTGATTATGGTAACTCACACTTTCCTAATAGTGGTAATCGGCAAGTTGTACCTTGCCATTTATGCGACAAACCTGGTCATATGGCTCATCTTTATTGGAAGCTTTTTGATCGGAACTTTCGACCCCAACCTCCTCGTCGACCACAGTCACAACAATCATCTGCTCCCCGTGCTTATATTGCTGAAACACACATGTATTCCTCTTTATCTCCATGAGGTACCTGATAGTAGAGCTACTGATCATATCATGAATGATCTTGCTAGATTGCATCCCTTTTCAGGATACACAGGTCCTGATAAGATAAAGATGGGTAATGGCTGTTCTATTCCAATTTCTCATGTTGGTTCCTCCATCTTAGGCACTCCTGATCGTAAGTTATATCTCAATAATACTTTGTTTGCCCCTCAAATCTCTCATAATTTGCTATCACTTTCACGTCTTACTACTGATAATTATGTATTGTTTGAGTTTCATCCTGATTATTGTCTTGTGAAGGATCGATGTACGGGGAAGGTATTTCTGCGCGGCAGTAGGGTTGGTGGTATCTATGTTCATGATGATTCAACAACTTATGCGAAAAGTCTTGTTGGTGAACGTGCTAGCTTACAAAATTGGCACTCTAGATTAGGCCAACCTATGATGCGAACTGTGCGTCATGTTATTTCTAAGTTTTCTCTGCCTGTTTCTAGTAGAAAAATAAGCTTTTGTTCTTCTTTTCATGAACATCAAAGTCATAAGTTACCTTTCTCTTCTAGTAGTACTATTTATTTGAATCCACTTGATTTGATTTTCTCGAATGTCTGGGTCCCTCTCGTATAATTTCTAACGATGGTTATCGATATTACATCATCTTTATTGATGCATATTCTCGATTTACATGGATGTTTCCTTTCAGTCATAAATCAGATGTCTACTCTATATTTCTTGTTTTTCAAAAACATGTTGAGAATCTTTTTAATCGGAAAATTAAATATTTTCAATCAGATAATGCTGCTGAATACCGTAAACTTACACCTTATCTTCAACAACATGGGATTTTTCATCAATTCTCTTGTCCACACATTTCTGAACAAAAAGGCCTAGTTGAATGTAGACATCGTCACATTCGTGAAACAGGTCAAACAATATTGTCTATAGCCTCAGTACCATCCTCTTATTGGTATGATGCATTTTTTACAGCATGATTTCTAATGAATAGAGTACCCTCGTCTTCTCTTGCCAAAACATCACCGTATGAAGTATTGTTTGGCTCTCCACCTGATTATACATCTCTTCGTGTCTTTGGATGTCTTTGTTTTCCTCATCTTCGTCCTTATAGATCCCATAAGATGGATTCATCATCATCCCCTTGTGTGTTTATTGGATATAGTCCATAACATAAAGGTTACAAGTGCCTTCATATTCCAACTGGTCGCATATATATCAGCCGGCATGTATTCTTTGATGAGACCACCTTTCCTTTTGCGTCGACAATAGCACCATCTCATGCGTCTACTTCTACTGATCAGGTAATATCTTCTCCTTTGCATATCATTCTTTTATTCCAATGCCTATTCGTTCCCCTAGCACACCTACACAGGAACAACCTTTACCAACGAATGATATGGGTTTGGAATTATCTGAAGAGCCTTCTATGTCGCAAGGAGAACCGATATCTGAAGCACTTGCTTCTCATGACACTCTTCAGCCAAATTCTGGTGCGGTTTCTTCTGACTTACTTTAATCATCTTCTGGTCAAGGAACTGCTCAGTGTCACAGTACTCCCGTCTGCCAGAATTCTAGTGCTCCTGTTGTTCCAACTCATCTCATGGTTACTCGAGCTAAAGATAGGATTTTTAAGATGAATACTTCTAAGTATGCTCTTATTTGTGATTATCTCCTTGAACCAACATTTTTCTTTCAAGCTCAAGCTGATCCTAACTGGCGCAAAACATCTGACGATGAGTATAATGCTTTACTTAAAAACGGTACGTGGATTTTGGTTCCTTATCATCCTTCCATGAATATTTTTAGTTGCAAATGGGTTTATCGAATTAAACGTAAAGCTGATGGCACGATTGAACGATTCAAAGCTCGTTTTGTGTCTAAGGGATATAATCAACAAGAATGTGTTGATTATAGTGAAACATATAATACAGTCGTCAAACCATGCACCATTCGTATTATTCACACGATAGCCTTGTCATATAAATGGGATATTCATCAGTTGGATGTTCAAAATGCGTTTCTTCTTCTGATCAGTTGGATGGCCAATTCCTCAGAAAAAATTGTGGGTGATTCTTCCACAATGGAATCCGATAAGTGAGATTTCGAGTAAGTGTTTACATAATCTTCTTCTGTCCGAAGAAATGATTCATCGAAATAATGAGTCACTCGTTCCATTGATATGGATACATCTGAGATCACCAAATGCTCGGGAGTTCCTCTATTCAATCCTTTTGCTTATTCTTGTTGCTGGATATCTCGTTTGTACATATCTTCTCTTTGTTTCCCGGGCCTCTAGTGAGTTACAGACAGAGTTCGAAAAGATCAAATCTTTGATGATTCCATCATACATGATTGAGTTGCGAAAACTTCTAGATAGGTATCCTATATCTGAACAGAACTCTTTCTGGTTAAAGAATCTCTGGAAACCTTGAGGAGGAAGTTTATATGAAACAACCACCAGGGTATATTGATCCTAATTTTCCAACACATGTCTGTAAACTTCAAAAATCTCTTTACGGACTTAAACAGGCACCACGTGCATGGTATCACAGGTTTAGTGCGTTTTTACTACAGCTTGGTTTCATTACTTCTAAGTGTGATTCTTCTTTGTTTATTCGAAGAGATGGTCAAGGAATTGTTTTCTTACTGGTTTATGTTGATGATATTATCCTCACTGGTTCGAATACTGCAAGTTTGGAATTTATTCGAACATCTCTGCACAAGGAGTTTGCTATTAAGGATCTTGGTCCTTTATCTTGTTTTCTTGGGATTGAGGCAACTCGCAACTCTTCTGGTATGTTTCTTACACAGAAAAGATATGCTCATGATCTACTTATTCGATCTAAGATGGATGGTGTTAAACCAATCCAAACTCCAATTAGTACTACTGGAGACATGTCATCTGATCATAGTACGTTGTTAAAATATGCTACGGAGTATAGAAGTATTGTGGATGCTTTACAATATTTGACGTTCACTCGTCCAGATTTGGCTTATGCTGTGAATAAAGCCTGTCAATTTATGCATGCCCCGACTGAATTTCATTGGGCATTGGTTAAACGTATATTACGATATCTCAAGCATACTTCTACGTATGGAATTCTTCTCAAGCCAGCAAATACTCTGCAATTATCGTTCACAGCCTACACTGACTCGGATTGGGATGGTTCTTTAGATGATCGTCGTTCTACCAGTGGCTATTGTATTTACTTGGGTGGTAATATTGTGTCTTGGAGTGCTCGCAAACAAAAACCAGTATCTCGTTCTAGCACTGAAGCTGAGTATCGGGGTCTTGCTATTGCTACTGCTGAAATTATGTGGATTCGATCTCTTCTTCCAGAACTTCAAATTTCTACTACATCTCCACCTGTTCTATGGTGTGACAATCTCGGTGCAACCTATCTTACCGTTAATCCAGTTTTTCATGCTCGGACTAAGCATATAGAAATTGATTATCATTTTGTTCGTGATCAAGTTTCTTCTAAACAACTTGATGTTCCATTCATTTCTTCTAAATATCAAATAGCAAATATATTTACAAAACTACTTCCTAAGGATCGCTTTGCTTCATTGATATCCAAGCTCACGTTTCATGATGACCTGTTACGCTTGCGGGAGGGTATTGAGCTAACATAATGGTTAAGGAATTGTTACATACAAACTCTGAAGTTTACTATACATAGAATCTGTTGTATCTTAGGAAACTTAGCAAACTAGGAAATACTTGCTTTACAAGTTTAGAACTCTACAATCGTTGTATATATAAAGAATAACTATCATGATTGTAATGTACGAATTCATAAAGGAATAACATATTCAAGACCTATTCTTCTATCTTCTCTTTTATCTTCTATACCCTAACATATATCTTAACTCGCAACATATCTACTCCACTCACAAGGCGAGCTCCCAGAAACTGCAACACCTACCTAATATTGACCGTTTTGATCGGCGTTGTTTCCTCTAACAAAAAGTCAACACCCACATATTTAAACACCATGTGATTATCAATCAGCTTTAAAGCTTCCAATTAAGACCAAATCCTTAAAGCATGGAGCTCCTTCACCGCAAGTTGTATGGTAGTGATTTGCGCAACTCAAGTAAGTCTCCAACCATCAAAATCATTGAGGGATCATTATGCTATTCGTCTAGGATAGTTGCTTACCAACGGTAAGGGTGGGGTCTTAGATTTTGATTGATTAGAAAAAAATATATTAGGATTAATAAGTAATAAAATAAAAATTTATAAACAAATAAACTACGTACCAAATCAAATGAAGACCGTGTTTAACGTGGTTCGGTCAATTTGACCTGACTTGTATCCACGTCCGATATCTCGTGTGAGATAGTCATTCGATGTAGACTCGGAATGTTTCGTATTGATCATTCGATCACTTGAAAATTGCTTATAAGCTAATAGTTTGTGTGAGACAGCTATTGTCGTCTTCTAAGAATGTTTCAATGATTGAAATGGGAGTTAAGAGCTAAAACCCATGTCTGGATACATTAGGGTTTGTGTACTAAGTGTGCGAATTTTTATGATAGAACTTAGGACCGTAAGTTAAGTTTGCATACCCGTTCACAAATGATTTCAACTGAGTTCGGTCCGTAGCTAAAGTTTACGTACCCGTTTGCAAACTGTCGGCTTTTGACCAATGTCCGGAACTTAATTTTGCGTATCCGTTTGCAAACTTAAGTGGTTTAAGTTCTAAAATCGGTTAAGTATGATTTCATACTCATGAACAAATACATTTATATATTAAGGAATGCAATCTTTGCAAACAGTGGCTAAAATGTTCATGAACTGATTCTTTTGAATCAATCCGATTTTGCTTCAATTGTGTCTTATATACTCCTATGAGAATATAAACAATTGAACAACTCTATGAGTAACACAATTAGATTCATTTGATTATCAATTGATATAGAAGTGTTAAGATGAACATGGTTGATACAAAAGTGTTCATATGGCTAACTTCGGTTAACTATTGTTGATCCAACTCAATATACACGTTTAGGTATGGTTACCCATATCTAAATGAAGGTATATTTCGTTTGTGTGTAACAAGCTAAGACCATCTAACGGTGGAAAGATATTAGCTTGAATCTTGAATCAGGTTTCATCTAACAGTGAATATTGATTGCTTTATTCCAAAGTTATCAAACCCTGATTTAAGGACTATATAAGGGATAACTCTAGCAACTGGAAACCTAGTCCCCACACCTCTTGTGTGATACTAATTGCGACTAGAGTTGATTCTCATTTAACTTAGATTCAACATCGCACCAGGAAGTATCACAAGTTGGGTAGAAATGATTAATGCTTTCTACATAAAATACTTCTTTATTTCAGAGCAAATCACCCTCTTTGATCTTGGAAGGATGTTTCAAAGGAGCAATGAACATCCTAATGATTATGTGAAAAGGTTCAGAGTTCAAGCACTAGACTGTCATGATCCAAATATCACAGAACAACAACTCGTGGACATGTGCATCAATGGAATGATTCCGGTCTACAGAGCTTTATTGGAAAATCTCAAGTTCCAGACTTTCTCAGAACTTCATGAAGTGGCTAAGAGATCAGCAACCGCTGCACCTGCTTTACTGGAGAGAGCTAAAACTACAAAAGTTGAAGAACCAAGAGAAACTCGAGGTAGCAGACGTTTGATCAACAAACAATACAACCTCCAACCTTCCACGAACGTTGTTGCAGAAGGGAGCAAATGAAAAGCCGAGCCACAGCGCAAGCATACTTCTCCAACTCCTTCGAAAACACAAAGGAAGGATAATCAAATCGGGATGCACAGGCTCCAACCCAACGCACAGGAACCGATCAAGAAGCACCTGGTTTCCCTTTTCCCATTGAAGAGGTGAGCGAACTATTAAACGTCTGGGTCCAATAAAGTGCAATCAAGTTACCGTATATCAATAAAGAACCAACCGAAGAGGACATGGAAAGTCCTCGCTACTTTCGCTTTCACAGATTCGTCAATCATCCCACAAAGGACTGCAGAATTTTGAAGCGCATATTCCAAGAAAACATTGAATCAGGAGAGCTTAACTTGGGACTGAAGGGGTACACAGAGACCCTCTCCCGGTCAGAACTTTCACTCTCTCTAAGCCACCTGTTAAAGAAGCAGTTCAATCCTTGATCGAACATGTCTGTGAATTGATGTACTTATCAAAGGCTCAAAGGAAAGACATGTTTGATGCATTGAATCACATCGTGTCAGGAAAGCATTTATTGATTCAGGAGACACTCCATGAGCCTTCAGTAACAGACAAGAAATGTACGGCTGGGACTTCTCGCCACAGTCCATCTCAAAAGAAACGAGTTCAAACGAGCGTTGATTGATGTTGGCACTGTTTTCGATGTTATCCATATGAAAACTCTCAGAGCTGCTGGTATCACGCGACAAGAAGCCATTCATGCTCCAGTCTCAATCATGGATCATGAAGGGACGCCCAGAGACGCTTATGGATACATTACTCTCAAGATGAAGGTAAACTCAGCCTGGACAGAAACCAAATTTTACATAATCTGAGAAGATCCAGGATATGATATGATCCTTAGACACACATGGATTCATGCTGAAAGGATAACTCCAACACCTTCAATTGCATATCTCTCGGTTGAGGAAAGCTCTGATTCGGAAGAGATAGAGGATACTCCATTGCTCGAGTATCTGAAGGAAGTCAAAACCTTTACGGAGCCGACACAAAAACCTGAAGAAAATGCAAATGCTTTCTTCAAAAGGTTTCGCACTCAGGCAAGTCTTATTCCTCCTCATGTGTCCATATTATCAGTTCTCAAACATGCTTCTTTGGTTCGAGGGCTTTACTCCACCAACAACTTAGCTATTGAAAAATGCTATGAATGGAAAACCTCACCTTAGAAATATTTCACCAAGAGTTTGGACGCGCAACCTCTCCGAGTCGAGCACCTCACTAATACAGTCATTGCTGAAATAATGGCTGAACACGACAAGCAGTATCCCAGATACTCGCCCCTCCGCGAATGTCCATATGTACCGCAAGATTGAAAGGCTTCGACAACATGGAATCCCACTGCACGAGGAATTCCAAACCAACATAAAATATTCAAGGCGCGGACAATCAAGCCTACAAGTTCCAGGAAGGATATTTAGTTCTCAAAGCAACTAAGCGTAACTTTCATTCTGCAAGGATTCCAACTGGGAAGGACCTTTCATGATCTCTAAGTTTGTTGCTGGTGGATACTAAAGATTGATCAACATGGATGGCAAGGAGAATGTGGCAGTAATACACGAAACATGGCTCAAGGCAATTGACGCCTAAGATATTGGATCTTTGAGGTATTTGGGTTCAAGGCATGAACGCCCAAAATATCTGAATTTGACATTTATGATTTTCTTTCACTATATTTCAATTTCCTCCAAAATGTTTGCAATACTTGCATTCAGTAATTTAAGTTCATCAATTTATCAAAGCTCAGTTTGTTTAAAGAAAATCTCTACCAAATCCAAAGAAAGTCCTAAATCATCTACTTATCCAAAACCAAAAAAAATCAAAAATCAAAAAAAAAAAAAAAAACTCACACCTCTCATAAGTTCAGAAGTTCAAGAGATCATGGAAAGGAAATCAAAGAAAATCAACAAAGTAAGATTTTTGCTCCTCTGTATCCTTCAAGACTTGTAAAGCCGCCTTCTCCATGTTCAGTTCTTTAGTCAATATGACAATCTTGTCCTCCTTCTCCATCACAACATCATTGGGAAAGGGTATGTTATTCTCGCATGAGTCCTTGATAGCATTTATCTTCTTACGAAGTCACTTCACATTGAAGCCGAGTCTCTCAGAATTCTCCAAGTTGAACTCCCAATCAAAGAGTACATCTGGAGTAACAATATTTCTATCCCTAGTGCATATATCATTTATAACACGCAAGATAACACCTACTTGCATTGTTAAAGAATTAGCATGTTTAGGGTCTCTGGTAATGATGATGTGACCAAACTTCTTCCACATATTCTCGTACAAGCCTGCATATCCAGTAGGAACGTTGAATCCACCAACTAGTTCATGGTATGAGAGTGATTCGCCAAATAGAGGTTCAAAAGCAACTCCTAAACTCGGGTATTCATGCACCACTATACGATTCTCAACTACCGGAGCAACTTCTACAGTCACGACAACAGTTTCTTCTGGGACAGTCTCTTCTACTCGTGGCTCGGTTTCTTCCATCGTTGAAGCAACAACAATTGAAGTCTCGATCTCCTTGACAGTTTCAGCAACAACTCTCTCATGACCTTGAAGTGCATAGATGATTATCTCTCTATCAATTACCCCAGGGTTGCTCGAATCACCATTATTGGTTCCATTATTCTCAACTTCGGCATTTGGCACCTAATACGAAGATTACATGAGATTAGAGCGATCCAAACATGGAAACCAAAGGAAATCATAAAATCCAACATATAATTGATTTAACATCATCAAAGTTCATCATTATGCATTTACGACATGAACAAATAGCGTGGAAGTCATAAAAATACGTTTTACAACAATCTCGTCTGAAGAGATTTTACACTTCCATGTATAAGACGACGAACTGGGAGAAATTGGTAAGGAATCTAAGGTTGAGTTACATACCATTCTCTTTGTATGGATTTCCTTTACAACATATCAGAATTTCATGACAATTGGATAAACGAGTAAAAATATGTGGCCAAAACATCGAACTACATGCCAGCTAAAAAATTTCTGAAAGTCTCCTGGAAGTTTACTGTTTCATTGATTTCGTCCCCTAAATGTGCTCAAAACTCAAATATCTTCATTACTAAAGCTTGGAAATTTTTTGGGCATGAAGATACATGGGTAGATCGTGAAAATCAGACATCAGATGAAGATTTTATGGTGTTTTTGCTAAAAGACTGAGTTCTGAATTTTCTGGTGACGTATTTCGGTAAAAAATTTCATTTATTCATGGGAATTCTTATTTATCTATCAACAAATCAGAGATTTTATACTTCTATGAATTAAATACAAGAGAAATACTTATTTGGGTGGTCTCCGAAGCATTCAAAGAACCAGAATTGCCTATATCAGCGCTAGGAACATCAGTGCTTGCTTTCGGTCTTGAGTTTTGGGAATCTTCTTCGTCACAATTCTCCGAAGATGAACGAGCATCACCAGGACTCTCCGCTTCCATGACAATATCCTCCTGGATATATTCGTAGCAATTAAGATTTTCTTCACAAAATATTATAACTGGATGTGCGGAGAGATACTTACATCGACTTCTTCTTCAACACTTAATTCAGAAGTCGCTTGCCCAGCAGAGAATTGAAGACCGTCAATACTTGATGGAGCGAAGTTCTATAAAGGAATAACAAATATTGGTTTTATAATTCTAATAATACGGATAAGAAGAAGTCACGGAAAAAGAAGTACTGACAACTCACCAAAGAAACAACTGAGGACTTTATGGTATTGGGTAACAATTTATAATTCTTGCTCCTGCCTTCTCCACCATGAATAATTGTTTCAGTTTCTGAGAAGTCTACATCGATTCGAGGTCTTACATTACGACCGTCCTGTGGAAAAATTTGATGCAATGATCAAAATAAAATTATCATAATTTTATGAAGATTATACAAAGGGTAGATACTTGTGAACATCCTGGAGATGTCTTTCGTTTATCACCACCAGAGAGATACTTCAATCTTGGTCGAGTAGAAATCATCTCAGCAGAAGGAGGATTTTTCACCAGAGGTTGACCAACCATTACGAAATCATGTAGACGTTCAAATTGCTGATTCCAAAAGTCTATATAACTAGGAGTTACATATGTAATTCGTTCAGAACAAGGGAACCAGTAATCTCTTCCTTCCACATGAGTACGGTCTAAACGGGTCCTAAATTGCTCAACTGATGGTTTATTCCTTTGGAGAGTTGGGACACACTGATCCATACCCATTTTTCGAGCTGCTCTATCGATGTTGTATTCTTCCACTGAAAAGTCTCCATATATTGCTGATATTAACTGACCAGGAGTGCAACTCAACATAAAAGATCTCTCACCATCGCTCCGATATGCACCAGATTTCAAAGTAATACTTTCTCCAGCATTAAAAGTTGTCAACTGAGAAATATAAGAAGGAATTGACACCCATTGACGAAAATTGAACTCAGACTCTTTGTCTAGCACATCAACAAGACGCGTCTTGGGTCGGGGCTGCTTTGTAGACTAGTGCATAATCCTGGCATTATTCTTCTCCAAAAAAGCATGACGAGCATCAACATTCGGTCCTTGCAGGATATTACGAGGAATGGGTGCATAATTCTTGAAGTGTTCCCACATTAAAGCTTGGAGAACTTCGTATTAGCATAACATTCAATCTTCATGAAACTGTTTGAGACGCTGGAGTCTATAACCAAGGAGTCTAAATTATAATACAAATATCCAAAGAATAGGCTACCAAGTGGAAGTTGCTCACCTTGGTCCATCTTAATAGCAAGAGGAATCACAAACGGCTTCATCAAATTCCCACTATCTTCAAATACATCTCTGGACAGCCATAAACACAAGAAAACAACAATGGGTAACATAGCATCAACAAGCCTGTCAGGAACATCTTCTCTCGGCCACCATTGTATTAACCATTGAGCATAACAACATTTGCTGGATACATTATTAATTTCTTCCATCACAGCTGTCAAGATGTTAGACACTGTCGTTTCCTCTGCCGAAAGTCCTTCAAGAAGATTACCTGTAATTGGAAGGTGCAACAAAGCAACTACATCCTCCAAAGTGATGGTAAATTCCCCCCATCTGCATATGAAAGTATGGGTTGGAATGCACCAACGAGCAAGGAGGGATACTATACCTCGCACATCGTGGAAAATGAACAAGTCTCCAGATGCTTGAATAGCCATTGTTACCTGAGCACTATCCAGCATGGTTCGAACACGAGGAAAGCCCAACATATGCCTTGCCCATCCAGAAATTTTTTCCAAAGGCCGTCGAGAAAGCTTAAATTCTACAATTGACGCAGAAAAATGTCCTTGTTCAAGACAGAATCGGATGGCTGCCCGAGGAGTCACCAATTTCTTCTGAGTAACATCCCTGGGATTTATCAAAAGACGAAACGCTGGGGTTTTGAGACGTTAATTCAGACCCAGGCTGAGTCACAAAGAACGCATCATTTATATTTGGAACATTCTTGATTCCATGTGTTTCTTCTTCTTATTCACTAATAGAAGTCTCATCCATGCATGTATCATCTCTGGAGACATCATTTTCTTGGGAATCAGACATCCTTGCGAAGTAACTGTAACATGCACACAACACTCTACTTTAGTATATCGTCCATATAAGATAGAAACATCAACGAACCGATGGAATGAAGCAACTGGATGATAAAAATGCTCATACAAGCATCTACAAAATGGTAATTCTTACCTCTTACATGTTTATGATTCCACTAACAGTAGTGATTATGACACAAGAGTTAACGCTTCAAAACTTGCTCGTTTCCTCAAACCTACAAAGTGAGAAAAACTTTAGTTTTCGAAAATCGAAACTTGATTTTTCATAAAATCATGGAAATAATTTTCATTGTATGAACATCCACCACTGAGTTATAAAAAACTCACACCAAGAAAATATTTCATCATAAATAATTGTCTACTTTTAATGATTACTCAAAATCAAAATTTGATTTTTCAACAAAATAATATGTATAATGTATATATATATATATAAGAACGTGATTTACTCACGTATTTTTTTTTGAAAAACAATATATAATATATTTTTGAACGTACGAAAAACTCACGTGAATAAAAAATCGTGAAGGTTTCACGGTTTTATAAAAAAAACTTTCTCCTTCTTACGATCGTCCGTCTTTGAAACGAAGGTTTATTTCGATTTTCTGAAAATTCACACCTTTTAAGATAAAGTTTTGAGTTTCAACAAAGCTCATGAACAAAATAATATCACTGGACACAAGTCTATTTCAAAAAAAAAATCTCTCATATGCTAGGGATTATTATTCGTTTCTTAAACTAACGATCGAACGAACGTACGTTTCTAAAACAAGGGTTTTCTATAAAACTCACGCCTATATATGCACATGTATATATAATTTTAAACATGAACAAATCATGAACAACTCATGAAACATCAAACAAAAAAAATAAAAGCTTACCTGGTCGGCGGCCGGAATATGGACAGTCGGCGGCAACAATCGACGATGGCAGCTCCGGCGAAAATCTCCTGCTTTCCTCTGTGCTCAGACGTGAAGGTAAGAAGAAGGTGAAGGTGGTGGTCGGTCGTGTGGAGGAGAAATAATAAAAAAAAGGTATTTATCCCTTTTATATCAAATTATATTTCCAAAACCTAATTCCACAAGGACTTCCTTTCTTGGGCCCGGACTCGTGAATCCTAAATCGACCAAGGTTCCATCACCAAATCAGCGGTACACCAATTTACGCTCGTTAGACGATGCTCTATCGTGCCACTAGGATCTTAATTCAAGCCATGGTTCGTTCGTACAATCAAAAATCTGGTAGCATTATATCTTACGACTAAGTTCAATTACTTATTTCGTCTGTAACCAGAAAATCACCATCCAGTGATGACTGGGGAACATGACTGTCCCTCACTAAGCAGGGGAATTAATGTAGATGGTGGATTTTCGAGAAAGGCTAAATCGTAAAACCATAATCTTACATATTCCTGATCCAGCAGTCAGATAAGTATTGAGGATCGTGTCTCTCATTGAAGCATGAAAGCTCATGTCACAAAAATCTCTGACTTAGTATATTGTCTCTCAGAGAATATGAGGATATGCAGTCTCTCATATGAGGCAACGGCATATCTCATGAATACTGAGCAATTTCAGTAAATCACTTTTATATAAAATCGAACGATTGGACGGCTCCTAGACAGCTTGCCTGCTAGTATAGAGCGAAAACGTCTTCAAAATGCAGCAATGTTTTCCCTGACTATATAAAAGAAATATGACGCTTCAACTAGCTCATATCACCCTCGAATAATTAATGCTCCTAGACAACATGCCGTTAGTATAGAACCATCAATTAATTATTTATAGTCATTAAATTCATTAATTGAATCATAGAAAATATTCTACGTTCTTCATAATATTTCATTATTTCAATTCATGGCTCTTCCCGGAAGAATTCCATGGGTTAGCATAAATATTCAACGTACGGGCATCTGAGCCACTATCGAGTAAGCCCCGACCAAAATGATGCAAGTGTACTCAGCAATAATGCACTAACGAGCACTTGAATGCACGAACGAGCATTCAAAAATACGAAGGAACGATGAACCTATGCAAAATAGGAAGACAGATAATAATAATAATAAAATATTAGCTAAGGCGCTAGCGGACTGGGCCCACTTGCCGGTCGGTCATGCCGTCGTGGCCAGTCCCACGCCTAAGTCTTTATTTTATCATATTTTAATATTTTTCCCTGATCTCATGAAAATCCCTTCATTTGAACAAAATTCCTTCGTTTTAAGGAAACTCCTCAGTTTCATGGTGTTTCCTTTGTATTAAGGAAATAATATTAAATTAGGAAAAGTGTCAAGGGACCGGGTTCACCAGCCGGCCGGTCATGCCCTATTTGTGGCCAGTCCCATACCTTGCGTTCCTTATTATTTTATTATTATTATTATTTCCTTCATCCCATGAAATTCCTCAATTTCATGATATTTACTTCACACCGAGGAAACGATATAAAATTAGGAAAGGTTCACGGACCGGGCCACTAGCCGGCCGACCATGCCATAGCCGTGGCCGATCCCACACGCCCCTTATTTTATTATTAATATTATTATTGTTTCCTTCATCTCATGGAATCTCCTTCGCTTTAAGGAAACAACTTCGTTTCAACAAACTCCTTGATTTCATGATATTTCCTTCAAATCATGAAAATAATATAAAATCAGGAAAAGTGTCATGGGACCGGGCTTATTGGCCGGACGGCCATGGCTTAGCCATAGCCGGTCCCACACTTTATGATTCCTTATTTTGTTATTATTTCCTTTATCTTATGAAGTTCCTCAGTTTGAGCAAAACCCTGATTTCTTCATATTTTCTCAAATGTTGCTCAAACGCGCATCAGAAAATATCGAAATTCTCAGGACTGAGAAACGAACACTTTGGTGACATGGGCGTATTACCTTGACCGACCAAGGTTGGCCTTTGGCTTGCAAGAAGCAAGTCCCACACATTTTCACCATTTTGACCTAATTTGTTCACATTAGGTTTAAACTCTTCCAAACAACTTGGAATTTCATCAAACGACCGTCAGTCGATCCCATGACCAAACAGGGCTGGTTACATGACCCCTTGGTCGGTCCCTCATTTTTTCATAATAAGGTCTTATCACCTAAGGCTCAGACGATCACTATTTTAATAAATGATTAAACCATCATTTAATCATCCCTTCACCAACGGGTCTTCAAGAGACTTTGGTATTTGCTCACTCGAGCATGTTGGCGCTACATGGCCCATCATCCATGTAGCTGGTCCCTCCTTCACTCCGTGGTTGATTTTCAATAAATCATCAATTGATCAAAATTAGGGTTTCGAATCCAGGGCTCTGTAAAGCATAATTCTGAGCAGATTCAAACA
Source organism: Papaver somniferum (assembly GCF_003573695.1). Taxonomy (NCBI): domain Eukaryota; kingdom Viridiplantae; phylum Streptophyta; class Magnoliopsida; order Ranunculales; family Papaveraceae; genus Papaver; species Papaver somniferum. The sequence continues at coordinate 34,459,887 of NC_039364.1, forward strand.
CTAGTAATTTTACGTTGATCACGTGATCAACATTTTAATAAATTGTACTCGGTCCAGTTGCCAGTATTTTAAATTAATATTTTATTTGGTCCCGCTACCAATAACTCATCAAACGAGCAACATTTGCTCATACTAAGGAATATTGGTTCAACTATCAATATTCAACAATTCATCAAATGAGCAACATTTTCTCACCTTAACTATCAACATTCATTCGGAAATTATACCTCTGTCTCAACAGACATATTCATGAGTCCTGGAAAATTTGCAAATCACGTTCGACTCAACAATACAAAGACTCATCGTCTCATAAAGTCAACAACTGACTAACTAAATACACGTCTGCCTTGCAGACTCCACAATCACGAGACATCAATCGTGTCACATGGGGGATATCAACTAGGGTTTTGGTCTGGCGGTCTACGACACGTGTGTTCATACACACGATAAGAATGTGAGCGAGTCGTGCAAGAAGTTAGAGGAGTTAGCAAAGTAGTGGGTGGAAAATCAACCAAGTCTCCACACGATGAGCAACTGGTTTTAACACGATTTCCCACTTCCCCACTCTTTGACTCCAGCAACTGTCACACTTCATGGGATCAAGGTGTCTACAATTCTTGCAATATAAATAAGTCTCTGAATCATGATTGAAACAACAGATAACAAGAGATTAAAGACTCAATGTCTGAGCAATTACTCTCAATAGAGCAAATTCAATCAATCAGAACTTATCTTATTTCTTCAAGCAGAATACACAACACACCTACAATCTTTGATCACCATTGATCTCACACATTTCTCAGCTTCCCTCCTACAGATCGACCCATCCTCTCACTCGTGACCGAATTGACTCTGGAACGGCCATTGTCTTGGTTTAGGCCGGAGTCCTACAGATTGATCTCTCGAATTCAAGCACTCCCTTTGCAGTGCATCTGTGTGAGGTTAAGAAGTTTGATCGGTTCAAAGGACCTCCTCCGCACGGTCGTCTCCTCAATTTCGTAAAAACCAGCAAATCGTTTTGCCCCATCTACACCTATTACAAGTTAACTTCGGACTGGAATGTAGTTGAGACCTAACCAATCTCACGCTGATTAAGGTACAATCGCGTTCTTTACGGCTCTGAATCCCAATAGGACTCTACGCACTTGATTCCCTTAGCTGATCTCACCCACAACTAAGAGTTGCTACGACCCAAAGTCGAAGACTTGATAAACAAATCTGTCTCCCACAGAAAAGTCTATTCTAATAGATAAATCTGTCTCCCACAGAAATACCTACGAAGTTTTTGTTCCGTATTTTGATAAATCAAGGTGAACAAGAACCAATTGATAATACAGTCTTATATTCCCGAAGAACAGCCTAGAAATATTAATCACCCCACAATAACTTAACTATATGGTAGTAGAACAAGTTATTGTGGAATCACAAAGAATGAGAGAAGAGCTTTGTGATTACTTTTTATATCTTACCTATGGGAGATAAATCTTGAGCAAATCTTAGAGAATATAATACTCAATAGGATAGAACAAGTAAGATCAGAACACACAACTACAGAGAAATTAGTTAGGTCTGGCTTCAGAATCCCAATGAAATATTTAAGTTGTTAACCTATAATGGTTTTAGGAAAAACCTAGGTTAAAGGAGAATCGACTCTAGTCACAATTAGTATCACACCGAAGGTGTAAGGATTAGGTTTCCCAGTTTCTAGAGTTCTCCCTTATATAGTCTTCAAATCAGGGTTTGATAACTTTTAAACAAAGGAATCAATATTCACCGCTGGATGAAAACCTGTTTTAGGATTCAATCTAAGCTTGCGTAAAACCAAAGCAATATCTCCCCCACCGTTAGATTGTCTTAGCTTGTTACATACAAATGAAATATACCTTCATTTAGATATGGATAATCGTACCTAAACGTGTATATTGAGTTGGCTCAATACCAGTTAACCGAAGTTAGCCATATGAACACTTTTGTGTTAACCATGTTCATCTTAACATTTCTAGATCAAATGATAATCAAATGAATCTAATTGTGTTACTCATAGAGTTGTTCAATTGTTTATATTCTCATAGAAGTATACAAGACACAATTGAAGCAAAATCAGATTGATTCAAAAGAATCAGTTCATGAACATTTTAGCCACGGTTTGCGAAGATTGCATTCCTTCATTTATAAATGTATTTTTTCATGAGTATGAAATCATATTTAACAGATTTTAGAACTTAACCACATAAGTTGGCAAACGGGTACGCAAACTTAAGTTCCGGACTTGATCTTTTCCGACAGTTCGCAAAGGGTACGCATATTGTCGTTCCGCACCGAATTCATGTGAAACAGTTTGCAAATGGGTATGCAAACTTAGTTCCCGGACTTTGACAGTTAAAATCATTCGCATACGGGCATGTATACTAGGTTCCCGGACCTGAATCATTTTTACCACAGTTTGCATACTGGTATTAATTGTTCTAAACTCTCATTTCAATCATTGAAACATTCTTCGAAGACGACAATAACTGTCACACACAAACTATTAGCTTATAAGAAATTTTTAAGTGATGGAATGATCAATACGAAACATTCCGAGTCTACATTAAATGACTGTCTCACACAAATCATGTAAGATGTTACAAGGCGATTTTCACATGATCATCTTTTGACTTTCGTCAAGAATATTGATGAACGTAGGTAAAGCAAAAATCTTCCCAACACATAATTCGAGAAAGATATAAGCGAGTTAAACTTAGCTCGAAATATGAAATGTGTATAATGTAAAAGTCTATCCACACCACTTACCTGATTGGATCATCGAGTGAAGCACTGCTCAAATTTTGTTTCCAAAGATGAAAGTCACAAAATCTCTATATTTACCAAGAAATAATCACCTTGTTAAATTCCAAAGAGACCCATGCAAGTGGATATCATATGGAAACTCACAGTGATGAGAATCTAATTGATTGCATCTTTTATATCTCTAATGCATGTGTAAGGAAACATATCTTAGAGAAACTAATGAGTCAATCTAGTAAAATGTAAATCACTATAGTGTTTGGATTATTGAATCCATCCTGACCCCGATGATGAAAAGTTGGGAATTGACTCATATAGGCTTTGACATAACCATAAAGGCACTTTGGTTGTGACATGATGTTTCGTTTTGAAAGGAATCACACGTACATCATTGTGTTTGAGTGGACGAGACAATGGGAAAAAGGTTGACAGAATGCGAAGTGACGACATATCTCTTTATAAGTGTTTTCTAATGTACTAGATGCACAACCCCCCTTTCCCATTAAGATTTTAGGTAAGAACGCATATCACTCATTTTTACAAAGTCTTCAGTAAAACAGGGACGAGACCATCCTAAGATGCAAATGGTAAAAATTACATACTACAAAGAAAACGAGGTGAAATTTAGAAAAATATTCATGCAGAATGCGGACCATTAAAGTGACTTATGGCTCTGGTGAATGTTTTGACAATTTGGACTAGTTACAGTTCCCAAGAAGTTTTGCGTTTGGAAAACTACTAGCACATATTATACATGTAAGGGCTCACCACCCCTTGTAAATGCTAGCTAGTGCACATCAAAATGACTTGATGGTTATTGCATATTTAATAAGATCAATGCAGAGCATCCTATACCCAATGGTCTCGCAAAGGCTATCATCAAAGGTTACAGATGGTGCCTAAGGCATGGTTATTCGTGCAAACCTACCTTTTATTGCTTTGGAGATATGCAATATTATGCGCATCTTACTTAATTATTTTTTAGAACCCAATATCAGTCAACCTTTTATGTGTACCAGGTGGTAACTGGATTTAAGCCCGACATTCGTGTTCTTACACATTTTTTGGTTGCACTATATATGTGTCATTACGACTCCACATCGTACTATGATGGGTCTTCAAAATGGGGTCTTCAAAACTGTTAGGTAATTATGTTGGAAATGGAGTTCCCAACGATATTCCGCATTTTAAAACCTTTGGCATGAGATCTCTTACTACTAGATTTGAGGGTTGTCATTTTCATGAGACGGTCTTCCCATCGTTAGGGGGAGATAAGAAAAAGTATTTTCTAAGGGAACGACAGGAATTATCGTGGTGTGTTCCCGTTGTGTCTCATATTGATTCTTGTACTCCACAAATGTAAATGTGAAGTGACAAAGAATAATCGATTCTCATAATGTACACTGATATCGCTAAAGTAATGAGGTCACACATACCATCTAGAAACCTACTTGCGCAAGGTTACGAATCCTCAATAAAGGAAATACACCATAGACTAAGGTGTTGCAACTACACTTAGTGTAAGTGTGGTTGAGGCCGTGGCTCTATAAAGGAAGTTGGAGAGACCACTTGGTTCGATTAATCCTCACCTAGAAAGGAAATAGGTGAGTAAGGCACACTTATTTATATCATCCGAAATCATCTCATAAAATTGTCTCTGTATATGTCCATGAATCAAACTGGAGGACGCTCCAAAGTTTAATGATTCCAGAGAACAATGCCATCCCAAGTGGATTATGAGAATGCGCACGAGTCAATGGAAAGATTATGCGTGCATATTGATGATTAATTTCATATACACTTGCTTAAAGAAATAGAGCAAGATGAGATCGAACCATGCTCCTTGTTGCTTAATGTCAACGAATAGCATATTTGGGCTATACAATCTAGGTAGAACTTGGTTCTTTGACAAATATACAGGTATTTGGTGTGGTAGTGCTAACTAACCAAGTGTAAATCCTATTGTACATACATGATTAATTTGACACAAATCATAATAAGAAGAAAGCAGTCTTAAAGTATAAAGAATCGCCTTGTGGCGCGAGGTTTCTCAGAAATCCCTGCAATTGTTATATTGTAATGAACGTTATAGCGTTCCGCTACTTAGTTAGCTTGGTAATTTCAAAAGGACTTGAAATGCAGCATATGTATGTGGTTGTTACGTATCTCTGAAAGAATCAAGAGATAACACATATTTACAAAAGTACTTGATAACCTTTTGTTTCCCAAATCAAGTGACTCTAAATCACAGAGTGCGTTTACAGTTAGATATTACGCTCACTTATAGATTAAAGCAATCAGGCGGATGTTGTATACCCGTCTAAGTGACTATTTGATTTGGAGGGGATATACAAGTAAGTTATTTTCAATGCGTGTTCACAAGAAAGTTCCTGATTTGGAATTGTAGATATCTATGTCGATGATACATACATGATGGGTACTCTTGATGTAATAAGAGACCTTAAAAGCTATTTGAAATCCGAATTTGAGATGAAAAATCTGGGGAAAGCTCGACTGAATAATGAGCTTGTGGTATATTATTCCACCAGTTTGCATAAGTCTAAATTTGTCAGGCAATTTAACAAAGACATGCATCCTGATAGCACTCCCATGATTAGTCGAGGTTCAAATGTAAGTAAGTAACCATTTCATCCAAAGAAAGATGATGAAGATGTGCTGGGAGATGAAATTCCCATATGTAAGTACAAAATAGACGCATTGTTGTACTTAGTATAATAATGTACTCGATTACATTTTACATCCTCAGGGAACTTGTTAGCTAGATATAGCTCAGCGCCAACGCAACGTCATTGGAATGGTATGTAATCATGTACTTAAAAGTAACCATTGATATAAATTTGTTTTATCCCTGCAAAGACATAAAAAGGATTGCTAATGAGAGTGCAATCCAAAAGTTGTTGATTATGAAGGAACAATAATCTCTTCTCCAACGAAAGTAATCAGGGTGGGATATGGTAGACTATTTTCTAAGTCATTACCAACGTTCAATTTCGAAAAATACATGACTAAAGGAACTGTCTGGAACAACTCTGAAAGTAATCAGGGGAGATGCCGATATCATGGGGGGGATCCAAGGATATGATGTCGACATATTTTACTTCGAAATTGAAGCTGTGTTGTACTATTTTTTTCCCTTTGATCGAGAATAGTTTTTCCCAAAGGGTTTTGTCACTCGACAAGGTTTTTAACGAGACAACACTAAAAATGAAGTATGTTGAACGTTGAAAACATAAAGATCGCGTTGATATTACTGAAAATATCTGAATTAAAGAAATGAAATGCGATAGTCTGCTAAGCAACGTAATTTCCAGAATCAACAACAGGGTCTTATAAACATTCAAGTCACCAAAGTAAAGTGTGATAAACTCCTTTTGATTGCATTAGACTAATGAAAATTGTCTGACATCAGGGGGGGGGGGGGAATCTAATGGTGTGTTGAACTATTTTCCTTCACCGGGGTAACTTTTTCCCACAGGGTTTTGTTACTCGGTAAGGTTTTTAACGAGACAACAACAAACACCGGGAATGTAATTTCCCAGCTAAGGCTATTGTCTTTCCCACGAGGATTTTGTCTTAGGAGTTGTGAAGCAACTAGTCAACTTCAACAGATCAAAGCGATCATCTACAACAGATCACTTTTGCTTGCATCTGTCATGTTGTACTCTTTTCCCTTCGTCAAGGTTTTATCCCACTGGGTTTTCCTTGTCAAAGTTTTAATGAGGAAACGTATACACATCTAACTATAATCTAAGTTTAAATTAATATTGTACTCTTTTTCTTTAGTTCAGGTTTTGTCCCATTGGGTTTTTCCTGACGAAGTTTTAACGAGGTAATTAACTTAGACTCTGTGGTATTTGAAGATCGTATTACATGTGATGAACTACATGTAAAATACGAGACAACATGTGAAGTATTACTCCCTCCGTTCCTTTTTAATAGGCTGGTTTCTATAAATAAATGTTTCAAAAAAATAGGCAGGTTTCCTAATTGGGAAAGTCAAATGTTACTTTAATTTTCTGGGACCACTTTTCTCTTAACTTCTTTTGATGACAAGTGTCATGTGGACCATTTCACTTTACTTCCTTTGCTGACAAGTGTCATGGGGACCATTTCACTTCACTTCTTTTATTGACAAGTGTCATGAGGACCACTTTCAATGATTAGTTCTCTTAATTTCCTTAAATTTCTCTAAAAACAAAACCAGCCTATTAAAAAAGAACGGAGGAAGTACATGTGAAGAGTTGTACCGAGGTTTTGTGCCACTGGGTTTTTCCTTGTTAAATTTTTAATGGAGAAATTGTCTTAGACACAATAGTCATCGAGAAGAGAACTACATTTGACGACCTACATCTGAAGCACTGTGTGTGAAGTACTGCATATGAAGTTCTATTGCACCGCACAAGGGGGAGTGTTGTAGGGCTTTAGCTCATGGATGTGCATCCCAATACAGTAGTTGGGGTTTTATTCCTATTGTATATAAAGGACTATATCTATGTAACACATACTAGCTCTAATGAATGGAATCTTCTTCTCTCTGTCTCTTTATCTTTCTCATCCACGACAATAAAAACAATATTTTTGGTAGGCTAAGTTGAAATTTGATTTATCCTCGTTTTCATTAGGAAAGCCAAGCCCAACGATATACTGATTAGGCTTCCCTTTTTTGTGTGGCGATTTTCCACCACCAGTCCACCACCAAAAACTAGCCGTTAATCATCAAAATGTTACTACTAGGCCACTGTCTACTGCCGTAAATGTGTCCAGCAACCACCGCAATTCCCAGCAGCCATTTCCAAACCCCCTAGGCCACCATGTACTGCCGTAAACGTGTCCAGCAACCACCGCAATTCTAAGCAGCCATCCCCAAACCCCCAATGCAATTACCAGTTCGAATCAGATTACCTCACAATCGAAATTGCATTGAAATCACAGACAAGAACAATGACTCTCATATCAAAGGCAATCACATCATTCAACATTTCAGGATTAGCATACAAACACAAACCACCCCGTAACAACAACTGCTATCAGAGCTACCCTTGTATGCAAAATAAGCTTAGTAACAATTAACTGTTCAGTAGATCTTATATCAAAAGTTTCTTTCAATTACAAAAAAAAAAAAATCAGCCATTGTTTGATTGGCTCCATTTAACACACTCACGTACTCCCACCACCAAGTTTAAGTTCATTCTCTAGATAAGCTAACCACTGTTTAATATGACTATACTGTTCATCATTCGCTGTTCCCCACTCCGCAATCTTGCTAAAGTTTGAGGAAAGCTCATTACGACGCACACTTTCAATGTCATTCTCCAAACAATTATAACTCACTTTAACTTTTGAGTAGGATCTCTTCACATCCTTTCTCCATCTCCTTAGGATGTACTTATCTGGAAGCAACCGTACATCATTATGGATTAGTACATTAACTGCATGCCTACAAAGTATGCCTTGAAACTCAAACATTTGACAACTGCAGTGAACAGCACAATCACGTTCATCAAATGAAACGGTAAAGGTCATCCGTTTATTAAAATCCTCTAGCCACACATCCTCCCGTATGACATATCTCTTAACCATGGGCCCCTCCTCAATCTGCAAAAAATCACAATACATCTTCCCGATCACTTCAACTTGAAACTCCTTAAATTTTGAAATGGTGTAAACTCCTTGAACTTGCTTCTCTATTGGATATGAAGTCACAGTGGGTATCAATTTCGAAAATGACTCGGCGTCATCCTTCATCTCTTTTACCACCTTCTTCCTTAGTGCAGATTCATACTGTTCTACCAATTCCTTCAAGGTTGTCTTTGACTGGATGCATCCATCAAAGAATGGCTTCATGCTTTCATTTTGCTGAGCGGTGGACATCCCTGCCCAAAATGTGTTTTTTACAAAACGCGGTACCCAGAGATGCCTCTGGTTGTATAATTCACTCAGCCAGTTGCACTCTTCCAATCCGTACTTGCCCACCACCTCATTCCAACGTTGTTCAAAATCATCCTGGCTTTGTGTATCAAAGACTGCATCTTTCAAAGCAACAGAAATAGCTTGATGCTCTGCGAACTTGCCTAACTTGTCAAGAAGCTTCTTCATTACATGCCACAGACACCACCTGTGCTTTGTTTGAGGAAAAACTATCTCAATCGCATTCTGCATTGCACTGTCTTGGTCAGTTACTATTCCTTGAGGAGCACACCCAGACATGCATTGAAGCCACTTACTAAATATCCAAACAAAAGTTTGTGCATCTTCATTTGAAATCAATCCACACCCAAGTAAGAGTGACTGACCATGGTGATTCACCCCGACAAAGGATATGAATGGTAAGTCATACTTGTTTGCTAAACATGTGGTGTCAAACATTACAACTTCACCAAACTCCTTGTAGACTTCTCGACTTCTACCATCTGCCCAAAATACATTTTTCGGACGATCTTCATGGTTTAATTCTACATCAAAGTAGAAACCTGTGTTTTCTGCAACCATCTTTGAAAAAAATGTCATAAGTGCTTGTGCATCTCCTTTGAAGAGTTGTAGACGTCTTAATTGCTCAATCATATTTCCACTGTCCTTTTCGTTTCCACCAGCCTCATTCACAGATGAAGTAGAAATCTTGTCCCCTCCTCTATCCTTGCGTTTGGGTTTCCTATGGTATTGCACGAACCGAGATATGTTAGGGTTTAACTCATGATTATGCTCAAGAGCGAGTACAGAAATCTCCCATCCTCCAACCATATTTAACCTTGCTGATAATCTAGCCTTGCACCCACTCCGCATGCTCACATGGGGTCTCAAGGGGTTTCGAGCTGTAGTTTTAGGAGTCCCTTCTCGAGCACAGCAAAATGTCACACTTCTAAGATTCCCTTCTACATTCTTCCTGTTTGATTTCTTCTTCACTGAAAATCCCATACGTTTTCCATAATTCTTATAGCATTCAAACATTTCTTCTATCCCATCAAACGTCAACCCAATTTTCGGCTCACTCTCTGCATTTCCATGCAATTCACCAGATTCCACCCTTGTTTCCTTGGTGACAGCTTTATCAGCAAAAACTGCCGCTATTGTCACATCATTAGCTGAAGAAACAGACACCCCCTCCATCTCTGAAACAAAAAAAAAAAGATCATACATACCAAAAATCAAAACAACATAGCCAAACTCAATCGATCATCACATGAGTTACATACATAATAAGATTTTTCATAATATGATCAATTTCATATAGAATTTCAGTTTGCCCTAATTTTTGATAATCATTGATCCCAACAACAATTTCTAAACCTAACATGAACTACTTAATTTTAAAGGACAATAGAATGTAAGTGGGTGAAGAAGAAATGAGGTACCTTTATTAAGCAATGTGATTCGGAAAGAAATTTCCCACCCTGGAAAAACCAAACAGTCTGTAGTAAGCCTGGGTTGTTAGAAGAAGCTAGGAGTAGGATTTGTCAATATCAGACATTATCTCTTCTTCTTCTTCTTGAATTAACAGTTTTTAGAAGAATTAGTATTACTTCTCAATTTACATGATTCATTTATATACCCAACAATTTACAAGCGTTTCGGTTGTATATATTTCTCTCGCTGGAGAAGAAGAAGAAAGAAATGAGTTATGCACAAGACAAGGGATTCCTGCGGGTTCTACCAAAAAAAAAGAAAAAAAGATATGGAGAAAACTCGCTGGGCCTCGTGGCAGTTCTCACTTTATACGGTATTTCATTCCGGAGACTAGTCACTAGTGGCACTTGCTTGCATTCGCATAAATTTGCATTTCGCACTCGATCGGATTTGCACTAGCGTTTGCATTTGCTAAAGGGAAACTTATGCTCAGGCCCGTCCATGGGTAACTCATAATATGAGGCCCTTAATTAAAAGAAGTTTAAATCTAGGCCCCAAATTATTAAAAGACCTTGATATCCTTATACATATTGTCAAGCCCATAATTAAATAAAATTTAAATTTAGGCCCAAAATTATTAAATCTAGGCCCGAAATTATTAAAGTACAGTGCGAATGTGTAAACAGAAGTTACACATGCATATGGCATGTGTAACCAGAAGTTACACATCCTTATGACATGTGTAATGCAAAGTTACACTTGTATATATATGCAAAAAATAGACATCAAAAAGAAAACACAAAAAAATACAATATGGGAATTTATTTAATATTCATTTACAACAATTTCTTAGCATGTGTAACTAGAAGTTACACACGCATCTGTTTAGTGTAATTGAGAGTTACATATGTGTCTATCTAGTGTAATTGAGAGTTACACATGCATCTGACTTGTGTATTCAGCGTCAACTCCAGTTCCAGCGAGACCATTACAATGTTTAAGCAAATTAGCTTTTATGAAGTTATCTGAAACCTGAAATATAACAAGCAATCAGTGTTTATAAGATTAAAATGAATAGTACATACAACAATGTATATTCAGTTTCACAAGCATCTGACTAGTGTAGCTAAATTGTGTAACTGAGAGTTATACATGCATATAACATGTGTAATTATGAGTTACACATTCATATTGGTATGTATACCCAAAATCAGTATGTGTAACTAAAAGTTACACATCTAATTAGCATGTGTAACTCGAAATTACACATCAATTTAGCTTGTGTAACTAGAAGTTACACATCTAAATAACATGCATAACTAAAAATTACACATTTATTTAGCTTGTGTAACTAAAAATTACACATCCATACCAAAACACCACCACTAAGACAAGCATAATGTAAAGTAGATCCAACTTATAGTGTCTAATACAACTCTAGCATCCATACCAAACCGTAAGTAAAAGTTACACATGCATATAGAATGTGTAAAGAGAATTTACACATGCAATTGAGTTGTGTAAGGAGAAGTTACACATGCGTATATCACAAAAACTATATCAAAACTGTGCATACATCTTCTACTATTTCGTTACTTATGAAATCTATAACTATACATAAGAATATGAAAGACACATGGATCAGGTTTGAATCTCATAACAATATATGCAACATCTAGAAATGTATCAATAGTCTGAAAAGGTTAAGAGTAAGCAATTTACCAGTAGTCTGAAAGGTTCATAGGCATTTTTGCAGCCAATCCAAGTTGTTCTTATGAAGGCGTAAACTAACACATGGCTTTTGTCATTCTTCGTGCATGAGATCGAGAGTGAATCTAGGTTGGTTTGCAGCTGATGAATCCATCTTTAACCAACTTCTACATGTGTTTCCCTGCACAAAACAACACAAAACAAGACGAGTTTCAATTAGATCAGCAGGTATGCCTCTAAGAACTGCGTATGCATATCTCATCAAATTCGCATGTGTAACTATAAGTTACACATCTAAATAGCATGTGTAACTTGTCGATACACATCCGTTTAGATTGTGTAACTAGAAGTTACACATTTAATTAGCATGTGTAACTACTAGTTACACATCCATAGTACACATGGATGCAAACTGATAAGCAAGGATATGGTTACAGAAATCACAAAATATCCTTCTCAAAGTAGATATAAGCTGAGCTTATAGCTGGCTAGCATATTTAAAACACGATGTATATCGAGATATATTTCCTAATAAACTGAATGGACTTTTATTTCTGGAGTAAGATGCATATTGGGTCATCTAACACAATTTAACTAATCAAAGCAATGTAACTAAGATTTGCAGATGCAGACAAAAATGTTGAGAATTGAGAAGATAATCAAAGAACACCTGATTCAACAGGGTATAGATACGAACCTTGTGCTAGCATATCAATATCGCAAAAAGAACACATGATTCAGCAACATCTTGTCATATAGTTCCTGCAGCTGCCTTGTAGGCTAAGTAAGAGGAAGGCAAGTATCCAAAAACCCTGCAATCTTATGCTTATATCTGTACCTTCAAGTATAGTATGGTAACCACAGTCAAAAAGTTACGAACAACAAAAAACCCAGCAATGGTATCAAATTTCATTAAAAAAAATAGACAAATTGATCTCTGAGTTCTCCATTTTAGCAATGACACTGACCTGGAGTATATCGGCTTTCCAGAATTACTCAAATCAAAATAGTGCTTCTTCAGTTTCCTCCAAGAAATTAAGCCATCATCCTGCACTTCGAAAATAAACCCGAAATGTCCCAAGAAATTCCTTCAATCACTATACAAGAAAAGAATGTCGTACTTCCACATATAAACAATGATTATGGATTCTTAATAGGTATACGTGCATATGGATTGTGTAACCGGAAGTTAGAAATACATAGGACTTGTGTAACCTGTAGTTACACATGCATATGGCTTGTTTACCCAAATCATATGTGTTATCTTCATTACTACTAGAAACAGGGACATCACATAATGATACTTGCGATTCTTAAACTATGAAGTATACTTAATAAATATATCAAATGACACTTAATCAGTTGAAATGCAGTTGTTATTGCAACTATAAACAAATAACTCGGATATCGCCAGTACCTAACTATAAAGGTGAACATGTTAAGTTGGATATAGCCAGTACCTAACTATGGCTTTTCAGCTGTTACTGCAACGAATTCAGAAATTCCAACATTTACAGAGTAACCCAAACATTTGCAGCATGACATCGGATATGAAGTACCTAACTATAAACAAATAACTCAGATATAGCCAGTGTGAAACAACCAAGATATTTAACTTCAAGAGCAAAACATTGGTAGCATGGCATCTGAGCTGAAGTACCTATAATCATCTTCATTTGTTGGCTTCTATTTTTCTGCTCTGGTTTCTTTCATATATGTCAACACAGATGAACCTGGTGATAAGAATGAATCAGAGCTCTCTAATTTTTCAGGAAAATACAACAATTGAGGAATCAAACTCCTTTGTAATTCAAGAGTGTTTTTTGTTGGTTCATTTATAGCCACTTGGATAGTAATAAAATCAAAACACCAAACAAACTAAACAAACCAATAAAGCAGTTCATAGAAAATTAGAATCCAAAAACAAATGATCAGAAAATCAGCAACAGAAATGGAATGGTTTATCCAATTTTTTCTTATAATCCCCTTCAATTGATTATGTTTGGTTTTTAGTTCTACTTTTACTTCTTCTTCCTGTTAATGGAGAAACAACTTTTCCAGTAATTTCTGAGCCTCTCTGTATCACCTTCCCTGCAACAATTCTACATCTAACACAAAACACAATCATAAAATCATTCAACACAAAACACTTTCACTGAGAATCATTTCAAAGATTCGTAACACCAAAAAATTGAAATCAAACCTAAAATTAGATCGGAATTCAGAGAAACTTACTTTTGGTTCTAAATAGTATTACACATGTAATCAATCATTTTGAACCATAGATCCTTTACGAATATCTGAATAGTATTAGTTTGATAATCGAATCAACTGAAACTTAGATTCGATTCAAAATCTTCAAAATTGGACATTGAAGATCTTCGATTGATTCAGGAAAAATCAGGTTGTTCATCTTCTTAGATCTGAATAGATCAATCAAATCAAAAACTAATCGATCTAATAAAAGTAAGAATGAAGAAAAGCTAACCTGATGCATCTTCGAATCAACTGAGAACATAAAATTGAATCAAATCGATTCAGATCCACAAAACCAATAAAATCAGAAGAAGAAACACAAACAAAAATCGTCAGAGCTCTGATCTTCAGATGCAGATGATCTTTTCTGGTTGTAATCGCATCAAACAAACTGAGAGAGAGATGAAAAACAAACAAACCCTAGGATTTTTTTTCTCTGCAACTGAGAGAGAGATGAAACGATAGAGAGAGATGAGAGAGAAACATAATAGAGAAATGAAAAAAATCTTCTGCTATTCCTCTTGTATAAATACTAAAGGGTAGTGTTGTCATTATTAAAATTCGTAATAATTAATTATGGGCCAGATCTGAAGAAAATTTGATTTTTTGGGGCCTAGTAGTAGCATCTTCTTAAAGTATGGAGTTGACAATGAAGGATCCATTTTGTTGGGTTTCTATATGTTGAACCCATATAGTAGGAGGTTATAGTATTTTTCACTTTGCTAAAATTATTCGCATTTGGATTTTACATTACTACTTCGTAGTCCACCGTGACAAGGAATTAACATCATCCTGTGATCTCGTAGGCCTCCTCCAAGGATTCTAATGGGATACAAGTTTACTGGGAGGACACCAGATCCATATATGACAAAATACTATTTTGTTTATCGTGTACAGAACATTCTCAGGTAAACTGGTTTCCCTATTAGCAATGTTGCTCTTCCAAGACAACTTTGTTTATATACGAGATCCTGGTTTATGAGTGTTTTTTTGTTCAATGGTGAAACTAGGAATGGAATATGAAAGCGGCTTGACAACTTATTTGGGCTAGATAATTTTACTTGGTTGGGTATAAGCGCGTGTAAATGAGACTTGAGAAAAAAAAATTATGGTGCATGGATGTCTAAAATATTTATCTAAATTAAAGCGTCTTTGATGGTGTATAAACTCTAAAATATGGATTATATGTTGAAAAAATATCTAAAATAATCATTAAAGTGCGACTTTATTACAAAATTTATTAATATGGTTTTGTTAAAATCTAGTAGGAATTTTTCCTTCAAAAATTTGAGTAAATTTTTGATGGAGACAATTTTTGATGGGAGCGTGAGTGACAAATAAAATTTTGCCATCTGCATTTTCAGTTGACCATCTCTTCCGGATTAAAAAGGATGATTATTTTAAGAAAGGGTATTTTCAGATTTCAAATTCACGTTAAAAATGTAAACCAGTGTAGACAATTTATGCCTCTTCTTGTTCTTCTTGAGTAATAAGAGATAAACTCAATTTAATCTATTCATTATCATGATGACCCTCGTTCTTCCTGTTTCCATTTTTAATCACATCAAAATCCGAAAAATAGAACAATACCAATAACAATACAAAAGAAACAAAGAAAATTTTTTGAAGCCACCATCTCTCTCACCACCATCATCATAATCACGGGTTCAGAAAAAAATAAAAAATAAACTCACACCTCAATCAAGAATCCTTCATTTTGCATGTATTATGCTGGGTTTAAATATTCAGATCCAGATTTTGATTTGTTTCAACTTCCAAGATGTTTAAAGGTTAGCAACGAAAAGGAAAGTTATAGTGGGTTGATTTTTATTTATTTATTTATTTATGACACGATCAACGCGGGAATTGAACCCGCAACCTATAGGTTGGGAGCCCAACCCCTGGCCAACTGGGCTAATGCCAGTTGGTTAGTTGATCGATGTCATATGCGTCAAAAATAATTCACTTTCTCACTCAACTAGATATAAATATAGTACGTGATAAGAAAGAGTTCGTTCCCACAGAGAGGCTTTTGTTGTTATAAAATTTCAGTTTCTTAGTAATCAGGGGGGGAATTTTTGTTTTTATCTAAGCAATAAAAGTAATTGAGAGCAGAGTAAATAATTGGAATAATCAATAAGGAGAAGATATTGGTCACGTGATAATACCATTCACAAATATGTATTTTCATCAATGACTAGAATTGGAATTTAATCTCTCGTTTATTAAAAGTCATAGGATACCTTGATCGCAAGAGTATCCCGTTTATTTCCCGATTTTATCACAAACACCATTAAAAGATGCTATTGTGAAATCTACCTAGAAAGCAACCTAAAGTGTAAAAGCACAATTAAGTTTAACTCCCTAAGAGCAATAAGTTCTATGAAATAAGACTAATCAATGCAAACAAACGTGTAAAAGCACTAATTCGTTTTAACAAAGGTTATGATTCATATGCAATTAAAGAGATGTATCACTACAAGTAATAATGGCACTATGCTACTTGCAATCAGGAATTATCACTTTTTCGTATAATAACCCTAATCTAGCAATAGAGATGAATGTAAATCGGATTGATTCCGAACTCAACCAAACTAGCATTCAAATCATAAAACAATATTAATAATGAATCATAAACAATAATTTATTGAGACAAAACTAATTCATTGAATCAAATAACATGTTGGAAATCAACTTTTATCCCATAACCAATAATTGAGTTTAGTTACTCATAATAATAGAGTTCATCATAATCATAATCATAAAGTAAATTAAGAAGATGAAAAATAAACGAAAGCAAATCCTAGTCGTAGCCGCTCTCCCAAGTTCCAAGTAGAAAATAATACGTGAAAATAAAAGAAAGTAGAAAACTTTTCTTTTTGTAGCTTTTCTCCCTTCCAAAACTAGGTCAATTCTCAAAAGCCCATCACCAAGAAGTCCACCAAGCCCATGTGTGTGAAGAGCCCATGTAGAAAATGTGTCCAAAAAAATGTCGCCGGAAATTGGCTGGGAACCGCCGGAAAAGTTACCGGAAAACATCTCAGGTTACCGGCAAAGTCCGCCCGGTAACCGGTCAACGAGTCAAAACGGTCAGGTCAACGAGTCAACTCGGATCAACTCAGTCAAACATGGTCAGCTCATTGAGTCAGACCTGAGTCAGGGTGAGTCAGTTCTAGCTAGTCTGAATTGATTCTGGCCAAGGCCATGTTTTCTGTTGCAAAGGCTTGAGATGTGTTGCACAATCATTGTGCATAACCACTGCATGTCCAGCCATCTTGTGGTGCACCATCATTGTGCTTCACAGCCAAATTGCCAGACTGCCAGCCATCACTTCCACAATCTCAATTCCTTCCACTGCAGTGCCAACGCCACGACTACAACAACCATGTCTGTAGCTTCCAGTTCATGCCTGCAATCCATTTACCCATTCTGCAAAGTTTCAATCTCATTAACTGCAACAGCAACAACCAACTGGTGCTCATCATATCCACCAGTTCAATCCCAGTTCTCAAATCGGGTCACTTCTGTTTCCATCCTAGATTTATAACAAATTCTAACGAATCCCATTATAGTATCTCAGCAGCTTACACATTTCTTTCACTTGCAAAACTGCATCAACTCTATCTAGTTTTGCAATTATCAACCACAAACACCAGACAGCTTTCTGTTCTTGTAACAACACCAGATCCATCTGCTTAGCCAGCCAACAAATACCCATTTCAGTTCATGCATGCAATTCAGTATCGACTCAATCTTCTAGCCATTACAACTTGAACTGCAGCTGCAATTGTTCTTCAATAATCCAACAAACCCATATCTTCATTTGCAGTATCAATTTCATAAAGATTCAAGACCTAATTTGAGGTACCACCTCTCTAAACTTTCCCATCAGAAGACTAATCAAAACCCATTTGAATCTCGACTTTAATCTTCACTCTCATCGCCAGCACACAACAGCAATTCATCATTTGAATCTCCCCTGTAATTTCTGCAACAGCTGCCACATTTAACCCATATCTTCTTCTATGATTTGAAACCCTAACTCTGAATCAATCGAGCACACCTGAGGAACAGCCAAACCCTAACTTCCTTTCAATCTGATTTCTTCTAATGGTTGCAGTTGATTTCTTGCTCAGAACCCATGTCTAATCACTTCACCAAAACCCATTAATCCATGGCAGCAACATATCAAGCCCTTGAAATCAAATCGATCTCAAACAACAGCAGAAATAATTTCCCTGTCAATTTGACTTACATCAAACCCCAATTCTTTCTTATGATTTTATCCTCATCATCTCTTTGAAGTCTTCTCTTGATTTCACTTGTTCTCTCTGAATTTCCCCCTTTCATTGAACGAAGCTGCCATCACTTCTCGGTTTCAGACAGAGGGTGAGAAGTGAATATCTAATGATAAGAAGAAATAATGATAAAAAGAAATGTGTGCTCTCTGATTTTTAGGTTAAGTGCAGGAACCAAAACTGCTATTGGCACCCCAGTTTAGTGGTTAAGGGGTAACCAGCTCACACATGACAGTTCATTCTCCACCTCTTCCTTGCGCAACCTAGTCTGCTCTAAACATAACTCGCATGTGAATTAATCTTTTTGCCCTTTTACGCTTCAAATGTATGATTTCTCCTTATTTTGTTCCAAAAGACTCCATCGCACCTAATAAATCAAAACTAAACATAAGAGATGCAATTCACAAGGATAACAACAAAGAAAGCATAAATACTAGATAATAAATCAAGGTGTTTTAGACACCTATCAAATTCCCCCACACTTAGACTTTGCTAGTCCTCGAGAAAATCCAAAGAAACTTATTCTAAAGGATACATACAACTCCATCTCATGAGGGTTTACTGGAAATATACCCACAAAACTTACTTTTTCAACTTACTAGTTCTCCGTAAAGATATCATCCAACTCGCTAAGAAGACATAGAAATTCTGCATACTAGTCATAAGAAGTTAGACACATAAATGAACACAATCTCATCCTTAAAATTTGAGAGAGAAATAACCATCCCTTCTCGAAAGAAATTCGGGTTCGGAGTGATCGAAAGTCTTGACTCTGCCTCACAAGAAAGGGTTTTATGAAGTTGCTCTCAATAATAAATAACTCTTTATGGGTCACACATGTGTCGAGGTAGGAATGAAAAGAGAATCCTGCGACACGTTGAATGGTAGGAAGGCAAAAACCCTCCGAATTGTTTTGAAAACCCACATCTTTTAATCATTTTGAAAACCCTTTTTTTCTGATGATCTCTAAGAAAGGAAATCAACCACTTAACGAAGGTGGGAATATGCTTACTTACCTCATTATCCGTTCAGTGTGCAATTAGCACCACTCTCACAGCATCCATAGAAACGTCTTCGGTCTTCAATCCTTATCTTCATCTTCGTCTTCGGTCTTCAACTCTTGATGATGAAATCTTGAACTTCGTAGAATCTTGACAATGTGATTCTTTCCTCTAATTTCTTATTGCTTGAAACTTCATTGCGGATATTTCTTCTTCCATTGGCTTTATTGAATAAATACAAAACCAAAAGCGAACTAAACAAACAAAAATATGATGCAATGATTTTTTTTCTTTTCTCTTCTTATTTTTTTTTTCTTTTCTTCTTTTTGTTTTTTTTTTAAATGCAAGATAAATAAAATAAATACAAAATGAAAATAAACAAACAAAAAAAAAATTAACACTAATGATGGACCTAACAAAATTTCTCTTGTCTCTTTTCTCTTTTTCTTTTTTTTTCACTTTTTTTTTATAAGAGACCTAGCATAATGGTGACCATGTCTCATTTTTTTTTTTGAGACAAGAGAAAATAATACAAATACAAAATAAAGATAAAAATAAACATGCAAGTACAAATGCCATGGTGTAAGTACTTTACCGCTCGATAACTTGTATGTCTCGATATCACAAACTTCTTGAATTCTCATCTTAATAATCTTCATTCTTGTACAATAGTCTTCAACTTGTAAAAATTCTGCTCCTTGTCTTGTTGCTTTACTTGAATCTGAAATCTGCTCATTTCTGTACTGTTGCTTGTAAACCTTAAACGTCTTCAACTTTCCTTCGAATTTTTGATGCTCCTCTTGTTGATGATGATAGTGTTTCTATAGACCTGTCGGTGTAGAGAGAGATAAAGTGGATGGTGCTAACTGTGAACAAGATTACAAGTGGTATGTAAGTTAGCAATTCAATGCCACCATTCATGATTGATAAAATAGCACTTAAGAGATCAAAATAGTGCTTCTATTGGTGGGAGGTTGGGTAGCTCACCATTCTACTCGGAGTTTACGTACGGTGACACACACTCTAAAAGCACATATGTAGACAGGTACAAAGAAGTGAAGGTCGGTGCCTCTCATGATGTAACATGGGTAATCTCCACTATAGGGAATCACAAATCTAATACCGAATTCAGTCTGCACCTCATTTTTCACTAGGATGGTTAAATCCAACTTTAACTCTCATACAAGTAAGAAACCCGATCATGTTCTCTGTCATCTCTAAGTTCAGTCACTCTTATGAGAATCTCGATGTAATCTTAGCAACATGTATACTATGTGACTCTAAACTAACCACAAGTTGGAGTTTTCTTATTCACTATTTTACAAAAAAGTTGAAAATTTCATGAAAAAATTTACAATGCAAATGCAACCACTCCCCCACACTTAAACTTTACATTGTCCTCAATGTAAATTGAATCGTCGAAAGAAAGTCAAGGTGGGAAATCCTATATGATAATGACAAGAAATCAGAAAAAAAAATAAAAATAAAAACAAAACAAGACAAGAAAAAATAAAAACAAAATAAGAAATAAATACAAGACAAGAAATACTCATCATATGGGTTGCCTCCCATTTATCGCTTGGTTTACAGTCGTCAGCCCGACTATCTCCTTGCTTTCTATGCCTCCTCCAGAGGGAGTGCATCCACAAAGTTAGCTCCTTCCACCACTTCGGAAGTGAAATTCTAATAATATGGTTTCAACGGTGCCCATTAACTTTAAATTCCTTGCCTGTAGCTATGCTACGAATTTCCACTGCACCATGAGAAAACACATTAGTAACAATGAAAGGTCCAATCCATCGTGACCTTAATTTACCCGGAAATAAATGCAAGCGAGAATTAAACAAAAGCACTTTCTTCCCAATGCAAAATTGTTTCCTAGAAATCATGTTATCATGAAATGCTTTCGTCTTTTCCTTATAAATGCGCGAGCTTTCAAATGCATCATTGCGGAGCTCCTCTAGCTCTTGGAGTTGTAACTTCCTTTGCTTTCCAGCCCCATCCATCTCCATATTGCATTGCTTAATAGCCCAAAACGCCTTATGCTCAATTTTGACGGGTAAATGACAAGGTTTACCATACACAAGCCTAAAGGGAGACATCCCGATAGGTGTCTTGTATGCGAATCTATAAGCCCACAAAGCATCATTAAGTCATATGCTCCAATCTTTCCTTGTTGGGTTCACCGTTTTCTCTAGAATGGATTTCAGCTCCCGGTTAGACACCTCGGCTTGTCCATTTTTTTGGGGATGATAAGGTGTTGCAATCTTGTGCGACACATTGTACTTCTTCAACAAGGTTTGTAAAATCCTGTTTTTGAAGTGAGAACCCCCATCGCTAATTATGGCTCTTGGAATTCCAAACCTTGCAAAGATATTAGCTTGCACAAAATCTGAAACCACTTTAGAATCATTAGTCGGGGTGGCCTTAGCTTCCACCCATTTGGAGACATAATCCACAACAAGTAAGATATAAAAATTTCCATGAGAGTTGACAAAAGGACCCATAAAATCAATACCCCATACATCAAAAACTTCAGTAAATTGAATAAAAGTTTGTAGCATTTGATTTCGGGCACCTAGATTGCCTGTTCTTTGGCACCTATCACAAGTTGTACAAAATATATATGCATCTTTAAACAAGGTTGGCCAATAGAAACCGCTTTCAAGTACCTTGTGAGCAGTTCTCTTACTCCCAAAATGTCCTCCACAAGTATAGGAGTGACAAAAAGACAAGATAGAATTAAATTCAGATTCGGTAACGCACCTTCGTAATACTTGGTCGCTACTTTGTTTCCATAAGTATGGATCATCCCATATGTATTGGTTCCCTAACCTCTTAAATTTGTCCCTCTAAGCACGATACAAGTTCTTTGGGATTTGTTTAGACACCAAGTAATTCACAATGTCAGCATATCATGGTTCTTCAAAGGCAATTGAGAATAGTTGCTCATCCGGGAAACTTTCACGCAATGGGATAGCTTCCTTGTCCACAGCAAGACGGCTCAAATGATCCGCAATGGTGTTCGCAATTCCTTTCTTGTCTTTGATTTCAATATCGAACTCTTGCAAAAGTAGAATCCATCGTATGAGCCTCGGTTTCGCCTCTTTTTTCATAGCAAGTACCTAAGTGCTGCATGATCAGAAAAGACAACAACTTTTGTACCAATTAGATAAGAGCGAAACTTTTCCAAAGCAAAAACAATGCTAAAACTCTTTTTCAGTGGTTGTGTAGTTTTGTTGGGCCTCATTTAACGTTCTAGAAGCATAATAAATAGCATGAGGTATCTTCCCCACACGTTGCCCAAGCACCGCACCAACCGCATAGTCACTTGCATCACACATGAGCTCAAAAGGCTTGCTCCAATCCGGTGGTTTAATGATAGGGGCTGAAATCAAAAGTTCTTTCAAACGATTGAATGCCGCCATACACTTTTCATCAAAGTTAAAAACCACATCTTTTTGCAATAAGTTGCAAAGTGGTGATGCTATCTTGGAAAAATCCTTGATAAATCTACGATAAAAACCTGCATGACCAAGAAAAGAGCGTATCTCCCTCACCGTAGTGGGAGGGGTTAAAGCACGAATAAGGTCTATTTTAGATTTATCGACTTCCAAGCCTTTAGAAGATATTATATGGCCTAAAACTATGCCATGAGTTACCATGAAATGGCACTTCTCCCAATTTAGCACAAGATTTGTTTCAACACATCGTTCAAGGATTAATGACAAGTTGTGCAAGCAAAGGTCAAATGAATCACCAAAGACACTAAAGTCATCCATAAACACTTCGATTATGTTTTCAACATATTCTGAGAAGATACTTACCATACACCTTTGAAAGGTAGCTGGAGCATTGCACAAGCCAAAAGGCATCCTTCTATAAGCAAAAGTACCGAAAGGACAAGTGAAAGTGGTTTTCTCTTGATCCTCCGGCGCTATCATAATCTGATTGTAACCTGAATAGCCATCAAGGAAGCAATAATAAGAATGTCCAGCTAAACGTTCAAGCATTTGATCAATAAAAGGCAATGGAAATGATCCTTCCTAGTGGTGGCATTCAATTTCCTGTAATCAATACAAACCCTCCAACCGGTTTGCACACGAGTTGGGACAAGTTCGTTCTTATCATTCTCCACCACCGTCACACCTGATTTCTTTGGTACTACTTGTACCGGGCTCACCCACTTGCTATCGGATATGGGGTAGATAACACCCACGTCCAAAAGCTTTAGTATCTCCTTTTTCACAACTTCCATCATGGGAGGGTTCAAACGACGTTGCGCTTCCCTTGTAGGCTTTGCATCGTCCTCCAAACGGATTTTGTGCATACACACGGCAGGGCTTATACCCTTGATATCAGCAATTGTCCATCCTATGGCCGTCTTGTACTTCCTTAGCACCCTTAGAAGTTTTTGCTCCTGTAATTCACTAAGCTTGTTAGAAACAATCACAGGTAAATCTTCCTTGTCACCCAAGTACAAGTACTTTAGGTGATCGGGAAGAGGTTTCAATTCTAACTTTGGAGATTTAACAATGGAAGGTACTTTTCATCACTGCATGGTAAAGAAATAAAAGAGATATTATGAGTTTCCGGGCATCCTTGTAGTGAATTAAGATCACCAAGGGCTTCCTTGACTTCATTACCACACTCTACACCATTATCCATGGATGTAGTCAAAACGGTTTCCAAAGCATCATCACCATTCAATTCAAACACTTGTTGTGCCAATGTATCCATAACATCAATGGAGAAACAAGAGTGGACATCACTAGGATATCTCATCGTCTCGAAAATGTTGAAACGTATTGTTTCTCCATCAAACTCCATAGTTAGCGTTCCCTTGTCCACATCAATAATGGTTTTCGCCGTTTTCATGAAGGGACGCCCAAGTAGCAATGGAAGAGACGAGTCCGGTGACCCTTCATTCATCTCTAACACGCAAAAGTCAGCTGGAAATACAAGTTGATTAACCTGCACAAGAACATCCTCAACAATACCCATTGGGTAAACATTAGAGCGATCGGCTAATTGCAATACAATTCCAGCCTTTTTAAGAGGACCTAACTCAAGTGAATTGTACATAGATGCAGGCATAACATTAACGGATGCACCTAAATCCAACATAGCTTTGTTAAATGTGGTGTTACCAATTGTGACTGGAATGTCAAAGCTACCGGGATCCTTACATTTCAGTGGGAGTTTGTGTTGTAAGATTGCCGAAGCATTCTCCCCCACACTTAGCACTTCATTATCTTTGAGCCTTCGCTTATTGGTACACAAGTCCTTCAACACTTTCGCATACTTGGGAACTTGCTTGATCGCATCAATGAGTGGTATGTTCACATGAATCTTCTTTAAAACGTCTAAAATCCTTTTCTAGTTCCGCCTTCTTGGAACTTGCAAATCTGCGAGGGAAAGGTAAAGGAGGAACATAAGTAGAAACCGGAGTTTTAGAGTTAGGAATAGGTACCTCAGAAGTTTGGGGAATCATCACTCTTCTCCTCCAAAAAGGTTCCTTTGGTGTTTCCACCTTGCCCGAATCAGTAACTTCGGGTTGCACAAGTTGTGTACCACTTCTCAACGTAATAGCATTGACACCCTCTTTTGGGTTAATAGGTTGAGAAGGGAGTTTCCCACTATTTTGTGCCTTCAATTTGTTTATATCAACCGCCATGGAGCCCATTTGTGTCTGCAACTCCTTGATAGCACTCTTAGTTTCTTGTTGACTTTCCTTAAACATGGTAGAAATGCCTTGCATAAAAGTTTGAAGCTTTGCATCGATATCGGAACCTTGATTTTGCATCGATTGTTGTGGTTGCTGAAATTGTTGTGTTGCGGCTGGAATTGTTGTTGTTGTGGTTGAAATCCACCCGAACGGTTGGTTGAAGTAGGTTGTTGAACCGCGCCTTGCTTGTTTGCATAGCTAAAGTTGGGGTGATCTCTCCATCCCGGATTGTAAGTGTTGGAGTAGGGATCATACCGTCTTTGTTGATTTGGAAAGACCGCACTAGCTTGCTCCAACTCTTCACCATATGAAGGTAAAATAACCGCAGCCATCTTTTGCATCATTTGCTCCATGTTATCCATCCTTTGATCACGGTGTGATGATGAATCCGTAACTTCATGCACTCGCCTAACCATTGGTTCACCTCTTGTGTAGAATTGTTGCGAGTTTGCAGCCATGCTTTCAATCAACTCGGTAGCTTGGGCCACCGTCTTGTTCACTAGTGCACCACCACCCGCTGCATCAAGAAGATATCTATCACTTGATTGGAGACCTTCGTAGAAGTATTGTATTATCATCACGTCACTAAATTGGTGGTGTGGACAGCTTTCCACCAATCTCTTGTATCGCTCCCAACATTCATACAAAGATTCTCCCACGTGTTGCTTTATCCCACAAATGTCTTTGCGAATTTGAGTAGCCTTTGACGCAGGAATATACCTCTCTTGAAAGAGTTTCTTCAACCCGTTCCATGTAGTGACACTTCCGGATGGTAAATAATACAACCATTCCTTAGCATTGTCCGCCAAAGAGAATGGAAAATCTTTCAACATTGTTCCATCCGCATTAGTCTCCGGTGGTAGCATGACTCCTCTCTGTCGAGAAAACAAGAAATTGAGAAGATGTTACGCAGGTGTTTATTTTTCGAATCGTTCTTGCGAATCGATCCTCAAGGATTCTGAGGAAAACCTACGTATGAAGTCACTTGAATGTGATAATATTTATCAAAAGTACTTTTTGTTGGAAGAGAAACTTGCAGAATCTGAAGCAAGGTTTAACTCTCAACAAATTAGTTTTGATGACAGAGGAAGTGCTTGTGTCTCTTGAGAAAAACGCCTTGAGGCTGATTTAGCTGCTGCTCTTGATAAAATCAAGATGTTGGAAGATTACTTGAAAAAGTTCAATACTAGTTCAAGCAAATTAACCGCTATGTTAGGAGCAAGTAAAAATCATCGTGATACACGAGGATTGGGCTATAAGGGAATAAATGCTCCAAGTATTAGCAAATAGGTAAAATTTGTCAAGGCTAGTGATTCTTCTCAACAAAAGGTTTCCACTAATGTAAAAAATGAAATACCTTCACCGGCAGTTAAGGTTCAAAAGAGCAAAGTATATCAACCTCCAAAGTCAGCACACACAGATCGAGGTAAGAACATTCCTTATGTTTGCCACTACTGCGGAAATAAATGTCACCTGGAAAGGAGATGTCATTTCCGTATAAGGAATACGAAACTTCATGATGTTCTTGTTTAGGCATCACAAGAAGTTGTGAAACCAAGATCATATGTTAAGACTAATCCCCTTAACGTTACATGTTGTAACTGTCCAACCTTTAGGCAAAGGAATCGGTGCTGTGATAATCCTAGTTTTTCCTATAAACGTCATACGAATCCTTTTCACAATCGTAACGGTTATCAAAAGGATAACTTCATAAAGACGAAGACAAGATCCGATGCTCCCAATTGGATAAAGACTAACTTGCAAAAGAATAGTCAATCCAATTCTCTTCCGAGAATTCTAGAAGAGAGTAATGGGAAGAAGGTTCCGGTTGTTCCTAAACGCACTCAGAAGTGGGTACCAAAGAAAGCCGATGATGCTTTGAGTGATCTTCCAGAAAATTCCATGACTATGGAGAAGGCAGTATCCATGATGTTAGAACTTAACAAGTTTTTTGGAAAAATGGAACTGGATGTGAAAGGTTCTAAAAGCGATCTCTTTCATGATAATCCAAAGGTCACTTTTGGTGAGCAACACAACTTGATTGTGTTGTAAGTGCATCCTCACCAAGGAAAGCCCTGCTATGTATACGGTGAGGAAAGCACGAGAATTGGGGCACACAGATTATGTTCGGTAAGGCTGTAGAATTCATCTGGATTCTTCTAAAAAGGTATGTCTATAAACTTGAGCAAGTTTTATGTTTTTATTAGCTGTTTGAGTACTTATAATGATCCATGTACCTTGCTTATCGTTCATTTCTACCTAACTTGATCCGTGTTTAAGGTTCTTAAATGTTTAGGTTTTGAAAATATTAGTTCGGGATGTTTGGACTTCATGGTACACATACCAAGTATGCATAACATCATTTAAAACCAAAATCCAGGGGTTTAAGTTCGCAAACCCCGTCTGCATACTGCTCCAGGATACGAAAATTCGTTTGCAAACCCGTATGCATGGTTGACGTCGATATTCGGGAAACTTGTTTGGGACGTAACTTCTTCGTCCGAACTCGGATTGACCTCATTCTTTTTGAACTCTCTTCCTATTTGAATTCTCTTCAAAATGGAGATGAGAAACCTTGAATTTGGATGAGTTAAGGTTGGTATTTGTCCTGTCTCTTGTTTTTGAGTATTTTGCTCCGTTTCGTTGCACTTGTTTCACTTCTCTTGGACTTGGGCACTTGTATTCTTGGAGTACTACTCTTCTAAGCTCATTGTAGCTTTTACAAGAATGTTATTGGTGAATCACAAAGAAGGAAGTTCAAGAACGGTCAGGAGTATGCATTACTATGGGATTCTGGAATGTTCACAATCATCTTATGTGTAGTGTAGTGCATGGTCGTTAATGACTTTGTATGTTCTTCTTTGTTAAGAAAATCTTTTTATACGCCTTTGGTATCTATTTTTGGTGTAAATTCGAGCGAAAAAGATTGATTCTACCCTCTAAGGACAAATCATCTTATATGTGCATTACGAGTTTGTCTTGATGCTTAGGAAACTTTTTATGAGAATTTATTCTTGTTTTTGAGAAGGATTACTAGAGGTTGGAATAGCCATTATTGTGATTACACATAGCTATGTCCAACGTTTTCATCTTCATGTTTTTAGATTTATTGGTTTAAATTCTAAACTTGTTTGGAAGATGATTTTTGCAGTATTAATCTTTATGGTTTTATATATTGCAATTGTTTATGGGATATGTGTGTTTGCGTCCGTGAACTATGATTGTCCCATATCTTGTCAAAAGTAAAGTCTTTCGTAAGTCGATATTCTTATATTGATAAAGGAATGAATGGACTTTTGACAAATACAAAAATTAAGCCTATATTGTCAATTATTGATGGAAGATAGGTTAAAATCTTTTGTTTGCAAGGATTATGTCTATTGAATGTCGTTATGCAAATAGTGATGGAAAATAGAATGAATCCTTGTGTATTCCGCAGTAATTGATCTTCCCTGATCCATATTTTATGTATTACTGTGAGGCTCCGTGAAAGTGTCTTATGTTGAGCATTAAACAACCAAGTTGATTATTTTTTATTAGCTATGTTGTTATTCCGTAAGGTACTTTATGTCGATCATTTTGAACTAAATTAATCATCTTGCTTAGTTATTTAGTTATGACTCCATAAGCCTTCTTATGTTTGAGCATTCATGACTCGGTTGATTGTTTAACTTAGTCATTGCTCCATAGACTCTCTTATGTGAGTATGACCAATTAAATTGATTACTTTTGTGGTTAATTTGGTTGTGTATTTCGATTAGATTAATTATGGGTTTACTTGTGATTAATCTAATTGAGCGCTCTTAAGTCTCCATAAGTTTACTTGTGTCGAGCATTTTTGGTTAAATTAATCATGAACTTCTTGTGGTTAATTTAATATTTTGGATTCAAATTCATACTTGTATGTGATTTTTTATGTCCAAAGAAATCATTCTTTTCTTCGAAATTAAGGTCGCTCTTGTTGTTCCCTTGGGAATGACATTTTATGAGGGAGAGTTCTTTTTGAACTTGCGCTTAATTGCCAAATCGTTGTGGGGAGTGCGGCTGTGGAATATTATAGGGGTTATCTTGTATCTTTAAACTCCTTGATGAATGCATTTAGCTTCGGCTTTATGATTGCATCTAAATAAGATGATGTGTGTTCTCTCTTTTGGTCATGAAATGTCACTTTCAGAAATTTCATTAGGATCCCGTTCTTGTACCTTTTCCAGTTTTATTGAAAAAAATGGGGGAATTAATATGTAGTTCACACTACAAATACATATGGTTTTCGGATCATTATGTAAGGGGGAGTGGTTTCCATGTGAGATGAAGTATTGACTAAGGGGGAGTGATACATATCACCATAGTATTGTTGTTGAAGTTGTGATACAGTTGAACTTTGACGTTGTGTAATGATACTATGACACTATATAACAATGATTGAGAACTATTGTTTGCTTGTTGTTATAGCTACGGATTTTCAACAACGATGATGCTAAACTTACAACGTTTGGGATCATTGGAGTATTGGGAAGTGGCGAATATTTTGAGTAATGTTGAAGATAAGGCATGTGGAATAGGAGCTACAAAAGTTAATTTATTTATTTTCTGTATTCCATATGTATTAGTAGTTTTTCCACTAAAATTGACAAAGGGGGAGATTGTTAGAGCATTGCTCGGTCGAAATCGCATGTGTTGCTATCTCAAGCATGTTTGTCAATGTTAGTGATCAAAACTATAAGTCTTGATTTCTAGCCTACATAGCTAAAGGTCTCGGACTAGGATAAAAAGTGTAGTTGAGCTCAAGAACTCCATGACAATCATCATATAAGACGAAGGACTACTCAAGGAACTGGTGGATCTTCATCGACTAAAAGGTATGTGGAGACTTGAACTTATATGTCACTCAAAAGTCTATCTATTCTATCTCCTACTCTTGAGACAAAAATCGTTTTGATATATAAACTTTCATTATACACATTTGCTATTTTGAGTCGTGTTTATCTCGCCTATCTATTTCTCGAAATATGTGTTGGCAAGCATTCGCTTTAGCCGAATTCATCTTTACCTAGTGACAAAAGTCATGTTATGTTTCAATCACTTTGAAAATTGCTCTGACGAAAAACGGATGTGAATAACGGCTATATCCGTCCTCTGAGAATGTTTCAATGATTGAAATGAGAGTTTAGATTACATAACCATTGGTAGGATATAAGCATTATTGTGGAAAAACATATATGTATAAGTCCTTATTCCTTGAACCAAAGTTTGCGAACTTTGTTGATCAAGAGATATGGAAGTGGCGTGAGCCAAGTCCGCGAACTGGCGGAAGTTCTCGACCCGAGAATTTCTGCTGGAGTTTGTGAACTCCTTCCATGAGCTTAAGTCCGCGAACCCAGTCCGCGAACTTGAGTAGGTTATATCTAAAACCGGTTGTTCTTGAACTCATGTTTATTTAAACTAAGGAATGATTTTGCAAACCGTGGCTATAAAGTTCATGAAACGATTCGAGTGAATCAAATCGTTTTTGCTTCGATTGTTTCTTGTGTAGTTACATAAGATCTAAGAAATTGAACAACTCTCTAACTGGTTCATTTGAGTCATTTGAACTAGTTATAGTGAAGAAGAATATGGTTGATATCAAAGTAATCATATGGTTAACCATCTGGTTGACTTGTTGAACCAACAAATATTAATGTTTGGGTACGGTTCATAACCCAAAATTGTACATTTCATTTGTGTGTGACAATCTAAGTTTTCGATCTAATGGTTGAGAAATATTAGCTTGAATCTAATCAGGTTTTCATCTAACGGTGAATATTGAATGCTTTGTTACTAAGCTAACATTGATTGCAAACCATGATTTGAAAGTATATATAAGGGAGAACTCTAGCAACTGGGAAACCTAATCCCCACACCTTACGTGTGATACTAGTTGCATAGCTAGATTCGATTCTCCTTTAACCTTTGGTTTCTTCTTCTAAACCAGGTTAACGACTTAAAGACTTCATTGGGATTGTGAAGCCAGACCGATACTACTTTTCTTGTAGTTGTGTGATCTGATCTTGTTGTTTCTATCGTACGAGTACAATTGTAATAATTGGCTTGAGATTTTATATCTCCGATAGGCAAGATAGAAAAGTAATCACAAACAAACTTCGTCTCATCGTTTGTGATCCCGCAATATATTTTTTCGCTGCGTCGATTAAGATTATTGTGAGGTGATTGATAATACTAAGCTGTTCTTCGGGAATATAAGTCTGGTATTATTGGTTGGTTCCTGTTCACCTTGATTTATCAAAAGACGGAACAAAACTCGTAGGTATATTCGTGGGAGATGGATTTATCTATTATCGTAGACTTTTCAGTGTGATACAGATTTTTTTATTAAAGTCTTCGACTTTGGGTCGTAGCAACTCTTAGTTGTGGGTGAGATCATCTAAGGGAATCAAGTGTGCAGTATCCTACTGGGATCAGAGGCGTAGGAGCATAATTGTACCTTGGATCAGTGTGAGATTGATTGGGGTTCAACTACAGTCCAGACCGAAGTTAGTTTGGAGTAGGCTAGTGTCTGTAGCGACTTAATACAGTGTGTATTCAATCTGGACTAGGTCCCGGGGTTTTTCTGCATTTGCGGTTTCCTCATTAGAAAAATTCTGGTAAATGTGTTATTTCTATTCCGCATTATATTTTTTTATATAATTGAAATAATACAGGTTGTGTGTTGTTCAATCAATTAGAATATCCGACCTTTTGGTTTTTGATTTAAATTGATTGACAATTGGATATTGGTCTTTGGTACCATCCAAGTTATCTCTTTTTGATAAAAACTCGCAGATTTCTATTTGCTTGAGTAAAGATCAAATCGAGAGATTGAGATATAAACTCTTTGATATATTGATTGAGTCTAACTGTCTAGTTGATTCTCATAAAAGTGTATTGGAGTTTGTCCATACAGATTTCTAAGTGAAATATTGGGTGGTGTTGTTGGACCCCGCTTTTTCAGTAAGCCTATGGTAGTAGTATTCTTTTTTACTTATGTCAACGAAGTAGTAACATCAAAGATGGCCAAACTCTTTACATGTGCAGGAACAAATTATTTTCAGCAAGCCGACCATTTAGGAGGGTCAAATGGCAAAAAGAATTCTTTTGTTTTGTTTATAATTATTTTTGTACTTTAGTGTATTTATAGGAGATAAAATTTTCAAAAATCCATCTATGAAAATTTGACTATGAAACTTCGATGCATGATCTTCTATACGATTCAATTCTCGTAATTTTAAAAATAATCAATTTAAAATTTACAACTTTGTATTACATCATCGAAGATGATAGTAAGAAGCAAGATTTTTGGGCTTTTACAATGGGATGGAGCTTGGGCAAGCCAAGACCTTTTTTTGTCATTATTTTTGGTATTTACATAACTCATGCAGGTCATATACATTTACGAGGGTTTATAAAACTCATGAAAGTATGGACACAATTGAGTTGATTGTTATTTACGTGTGTTGATTGCTGAGTCTTAGATCCTCAAAATGATAGCATTTGTTTTGATCTCCGACTATGCGAAGTTTAAAGGTTTTTGTATGGTGTTTACGCTATCCACCTCCGTGTGCAACGATTATAAATAAAGTAGAAATGATTATTTTGAGTAGCTTCGAGAAAATACAGAAAACATGATTTTGGAAAGAAAACATAAATAGTTTTAGAGATGCTTTATTCTATAACATCTCAAAAACGCAAAGATGGGCATAAACAATGATAAATACTAGATCAGTTAGTCGGATCAATTATCATGAATCATTGTTGAATAAGTGGCGATGGAACCCATAAAACATAGTCAGTTCTAGAGATTTCCGGGAATTACATCCTGGATGGAAAAAGTGAACTTATACTTACCATCAAATTTCAAGTGGGATAGGAGTTTTGAATTGAACATTAATAGGTTTGGTTTAGTTCAATATTCAACTGAATCAAACATTGCACTAATATTCAGCAATATAAGTTTTATTGGTCGAGCGAACCAATTTAATGAATTTTAAACAAAAAGAGTGTGATCAATAGAGAAGTACACTAGGTCTCACGCGTGATAGCTTTGACTCTGGTTTGGCGGCGTTGACCATAGGGGTTTGGCGATTAGGGTTGCAAAAAATTTAGGAAACGATGTGTTTCATCTTCATTGTCACATTGTTAGATTTTGTTCGCCTTTTCGAAATTCTTCTGCCTCCTTTATCTTCATCCTTCATGCCAGCTAATTTTTTCCTTTCCAGCATAATTTTTGTGACCATGATTACTCCCTTTGATGTAAAATTTGGAGTAGCTTTGACCCTTTTCCTCGCACTCATATTTACACCAACATGATCACAACCTTTCTTTGAATGCTTGATCATATAGCATTCCTTGTATATTTCCACCTCCCCTCCTAAGAGGAAAGACCATGTGTGCTGTATTTGTTCTTCCACAAATTTATATGACATTCTTCCTTCAACCATGGTTATACCCATTACACTGATATCCATATCCTCTCCTTTTACTTCATTATTTTCATTTTCTTTTGTAAATTTGATAATTTGATTAGTGATAACTTCATGTTCCATATAGTTAACAACTATTTCTTGGTGGTGGTGGAAAATCGCCTCATAGAAAATGGAAGCGTAATTAGAGGACATGTTTATTGGGCTTGGCTTTCCTTATAGACTTAAGTCTCTTTGGTTTAATTTGAATTTCATCGGCTAAATATCCCGTTTTAGAATCCTGTGAGGAAATGTACAATAAAAATTACCACAAACTGATATCTTATTATATTGTGTTTGATTGATAAATTAGATTTAAATCAAAAAAACTAAGGTTTTATGACAGTTACAGAGTGAAGTTCAGCTTACAAGTGAAACGAATTATCAGACGAACTACTCATTGTTCTTCATTTTGAAAGTGCTGATGAATAATTTGACTGATAATTAAACACGAAAATGTTAGCCGAACTTCATTTTATGAAGAACAACACTAAGTTCAGTTGTCATGTCTTTTGCTCTAGTCAGTTGAACTTATGTATGTTTTTAAAAATTCAGGTTCGGCTGACAAAATACAGAAAAAAAGAGAAAAAAAAATTAAACTTTTTTTTTTCAAAAAATTGAAACGGGTAGTTAGCATAGCTGGTCATCCCCATTCCTCAAAGGTTTCATGTGCTCCAGGAGGTCCCAGGTTTGAGTTACCCATAGCATAATATTACAGAATTTGACTTGGAAGGTAGAGTTAGCTTCCTCCCCCCCTGCGAAATCCCCCATATCCGCTGGCTGGTTCCTCATGAGGCTCGCCGGCAGGCTAGCACAGCAACCTGTTCAACTAATGTAGTAGTACGATGTTGGAGCTTAGTTTGTTAAGCTTCCAACTAGTTTCTTTTAATGCCTTCAATTTAGTGGACAGGTCTACGCTGATTAGGGAAGGGCGGAACACAATTCCAAGCATCTCCAAATGGGTGGAGTTTTGTTATGCTAAGCCTGCAAGACTTTAGTATAATAAATTCACGCTATCTTCAGCTTTGGGTGTTCAACGAGGTGACCTCTTAGGTCCATTGTTATTTGCACTCACTCTTCACCCTCTTGTGTGTATGATTGCTTCGCAATCAAGCTTGATTTGCATGCGTGGTGCTTGGATGATGGTACGTTGGTTTGGGATACTTTGTAAGTGGCCAAGGCACTGAGCATTATTCAATCTGAATGAGGTAGTAGAGGGATTCATCTTAATATCAACAAAACTGAGATGTTTTGGGTGGTTGTGGATTAGAACAACCAACTTGTTTCCTGATGACATCGGTAGACCTACCACAGGGGTCAAGTTGTTTGGGGGGGGGGGGGGGGGGGGGGGGAGGGGTTGGGTTGGGGTGGGGTGCAGTCATTCTTAATCTTAATTT
Organism: Papaver somniferum; assembly: GCF_003573695.1. Classification (NCBI taxonomy): domain Eukaryota; kingdom Viridiplantae; phylum Streptophyta; class Magnoliopsida; order Ranunculales; family Papaveraceae; genus Papaver; species Papaver somniferum. The sequence goes on from NC_039364.1 coordinate 34,494,921, forward strand.
TTGCAGAGACCTGGTTCTAGCTAGAGTGGACAAGACTATCAGTCTAATGAACGCCGTTATGAAGTTGCAAGACCCTCAAAGCGAGTTTCTTCTTCTGCGTAGCTGTACTGGTATGTCGAGGATGTATTTTTCCATGTGTACTACTAAATCCCCTCGCGTTAGATTAGGCTAAGTCCTTATTTTACCAACATTTGTCTTTTCTTAAGACATATCAATACTAGGGATGGCTCAGGCTTCGGTCCTCTTCAACAACGTATTGCTACCTTATTGATGAAAGATGGAGGTCTTGGAGTTTACACGATGGAGAATACTAGCCACTATTGTTACATTGCCTCATGTTTTCAGACCAGGGATCTTCAAGGCATCATGTTAGGCTTGTCCCTAACCGATGCTCCGAGCAGTAGTTTTCAACGAGCTTTTAGTAGCTTCAAGGAGGTATGTGGTTTGTCTTCTTCTTTTAACATCAATTATATTGTCCCTCATCCGATGTGTTCTCTGGAAGTTTTATATTTTGATGTGGTAAAGAAGAATATTTCGGCCAATTTCTCCATGTCAAGTAGGGACTCTGTTTGATGGCAAAGTAGGTTTGCTCATGCTTAGGATTTTCTTAAAGCTATACCCATTAGTGGTTTAAATCAAAATACTATGCCTCGACAAATTAGGTTTATTTTAAGTTACATATTGGGCATACCCTGATGAGTGCCAAATATTGTATATATCTATCCCTTTTTGTTGGCATTTAACTCATCTTTTGTGCATTAATTCTACATTTTATCCCATATTCTGTATTTTCATTGTTTTCGAGAATAAATATTTTTCTTACTTAATTTTGCATTTTTAGGTAATAAATAAAGTTCGGATGACTTGCGGAGCAAAAAGAGCAGAAAAGTAGTGAAAAGCTGGGAGAAATCACGCAAGGAAGCCGCGAAGAATGGTGCGCACAACCTCATTTTCTACACACAAAAACGCCTCCGTTCTCAGCCATCAGATCAATTCTCAGAAGCATCCGATGGTCGCTCCTTCATAGAGCATCAAAATCTGAAGTCTCTGCCAAGCACCACAGCGCTGAAATTCCAAGCCTTCAGATTAGATGGTAGTTGAATCCAACGGTTGCTCCCTTGCTGTTCATCAAAGTTTGATATCTCCACCTTACACTACAGCACCTAACCTAATCTAGCACCGTTCGTTTCGTTGTATCCCTTCATCCGACGGTCGCTCCTCGCTTGCCTCCGCATCACCGTCCGATCTACCTACCAGCTCCACATCCCACGGCTCATCTTCGCTGTTCATCGAATTTGCTACAACCGCCCAACACCCGAGCACCCGAACCCTATGACCTAACCAAACACCCCCCTTCTTCCCAAAACAGTCGAGCTCTCCTTCTCCCCCATCTCCCCATCCCTCTGCAGAAAACCCATGTCCGCCACCGTACACCACCACCCTCTCCACCTCTGTCACCACCATCTCTACCACCTAACCTCCACCAAATCACTACCAAACACCACATCATCACTCCCTACCTATCTAGACCCCTATTCCCTCCATCTCTCACGTTTCATCCATGAAACCCTAGGCGTGAGAGGTTGATGAAATAGGTGACCTAGAGATGAAATAGGAGCATGGTAAAGGCACCAGGAGAGTCAGAGGAAGAATGGGTCGAGTTTAATTTGATGTTGCTACATCAAATTAGGTAAAAAAAAATCAAACCCTAATGTCTACTGTTTTGGGGATTTTTGGGTGAAAAGGGTGTGAACCCTAATTATGTAATTGGGTATAAAAAGGGGACTGTGGTGTGTGCAATGAATTATCTCTGGACTAGCCAGTGTATCCCCATGAGGGCTGGACTAGCCAGTTTCTCTTGGGTAGATTTTTCTTCCCTGTTTTGTATTTGTAGATTTAAATTTAATTTTCAATTCCTACTTCAATTTCAGTTTATTGCATGTTAAAATTCTGTCTTGTTTCAGTTCCTGTTTTGATGTTTAATGTTTGTGCATGTTTCAATTTTTGTTAGGTTTAGTAGCAATTTTTATTTCAATTTTATTTTACTGTTGTGTGTTTGTTTTGATGTTAATTCCATGTTAATCTTAATGTTAATGCATGTTCAGTTCCTGTTTAATTTTAATGTCATGTTAGTGCCATGTTTAGTTCCATGTAATGTTAATGTACCTGTTATGTGATACATGTGAAGTGATGGAATGCTAGGCTAGAAGCCTTTGAAGCACTGAATTGATTGAGTAATGGAAGAAATCAGTGCTCAACTGTGCTTAAGATTGATTGTACTGTCAAAAGACAGTCAATGCTAGGAGCACATCAGTTGAGCAAGCTGATTATCTTGCCATTCCATTTTTGTATGCTTAGGATGCATTGTGTTGATTGAGTAGTGGGGAGAAACTAGTGCTCACTAGTGACAATGAGCAAGCTAGTTCTCTTCCCACTCTGGAAGAATGCCTTAGCTTTGCTCTGTTAGCTTCACCATCTCCCTGCCCTTGGCTCACTTGCATTGTTCTTTGCTTTTGCCCTGTGTTGCCCTGTGTTGCTTCCATGTTCATTTTGTTTGCTATTTTCTCCTGCTGCATTCACTGCCTTGTTGTGCTGCTGTTGTGCATTCTCTGCCAAGCTGTGCTGTGCTGCCTTGTTCACCCCTAGCTGCCACTGCTGATGCTGCAACCCTGTTGCTGCTGCTGTTTTTCTTCCCCTTGCCTTGTTCTGCTGTTGTTGCCTCACTGCTGTGCAGTATTGCTGCTGCTGCTGCTTTCTTTGCACTGCTGCTGCTGCTGCTTCCTCTCCTAGGCCCAGCCACAGTTTAGGTTAAGGCAAGCCCAAAGGCCTAGCTAAACCAAGCCCAGTTTCTAAGACCAAAAGCCCATTGACACTCAAAGCCCACTCACTGGTAATTCCAAAATCTGAGCCCAGTTCACAAGTGAACTGTTCATTATCAAGCCCAGTTCAATTCATTTTAAGACCAACTGAGTCCAAGGCTCAGTTCAATTCAAAGGCCCAAGGCCTAAAGCACTTCATCATTACAAACAAACCCACTAAGCCCAAAGCAAATTTAGAGCCCAATAGCAATTTAGAGCCCAAATAGCTAAACACTACAAAACACTCCCGATCTCTGTGGATCGACCCGTACTTGCACGAGCTACAACCGACGACCGTGCACTTGCGGTATTACTGTAGGCCCGTGTTTCATTTCGCTTCATTTTTATACACCTCTTTGAGGCCTGTCAAGTTTTTGGCGCCGTTGCCGGGGATTGGTGCTGTGTTTTTCGTGTGTTTTTCTTAGCTATTTTGCATTTCACTGCATAGCATTTGCATCTGCATCTGCTTCACTTCATTTGCTGTTGGACCTGCTGTTCTGAACCTGTTTTTCCTCTGCTGGGATGCCACCAAGGAAAAGAACCAAAACCCAACTGGGTTTTTGCAACAATATCAGAGCAGCTGGGCTGTGCTTAAAAGGTAACCCATTTAAGAGAACCCGAATTGTGGGCTTCCAATTTTTTAATTGTGGGCTTGTAATATTAAAGCCAATTTTTGGGCTTCTCTTATTTCCGTTGGGTTTGTAATAATTTATTTGTGGGCTTGTATTTGTTTAATTTGTGGGCTTGTTTAAATTCTTTCATTGGACTTGTATTTTGGACTCTGGGTTTAAACCCAGCTGAGCTTGTAACCGATCACGCTAGTTGAACTCGTTAGTGGATCGAGTACCCAAATTCTAGGCCGAGATTTTGGACTCAGTTCCACCAAAAGTTTTCAACCAAGCGGAGCCAAAGCAAACACAGGACAAACAGTGGGCTTGCTCCCATACAAAAACCAAATTTTATTTTCTTTTAAAAAAAAAAAATTTCTTTTGCTCCCATTTTTAAACCAAATTTTCTCCATCAAAACCAAAATTTTCTCCCAACAAAACCAAATTTTCCAAAAAGTCCAATCCCAAAAAAAAAAAAAAAAAAAAAAAAAAAAAAAAAAATCTTCTTGTAGATAATGTGTTAGTTAAATTTCCTTTTGTATATATTTTGCTAATCCAATATGATCTCGGCTGAAATATGTTGGATTTTTGCCTTGAATAACGGAGTTTTAATTCTGCTTTCGCCGAAATCGGGTATTCTCTCTCCTTTTACTCTACTCAGCATGTCCCTTTCCATATGTTGCATTTTAATTCTTTCCATATTTTGAAACATTGAGGACAATGTTTAGTTTAGGTTTGGGGGTATAGAGTAGATACCATGATAATTTGCCATAATTGAAAACAAACTCCATCTTTTTGAAAAAATTGAAAAATTCCAAAAAAAAATTGAAAAATCAAAATTCAAAAAAATTAAAAAAAATTGAAAAAAATCATAAAAATGGAGCTCATTTACCTTGAAATGTTGACTCTTGTGCAAATATGTATTTTTATTAGGAGTCTTAGTCTAGATATTTAGGCACCCTGATTCTAGCACAATTCACATAGTGATAAGAAATTTGCACGCGCACGATCTACCAATACATGTATGGCCTCGATCTTCAAGGTGTTTGATAGGAAGTTACGATTGCCAATCACTTTAGAATACTGAACGAAACTTGACTAGCTTGTTCTTTGGTTGGTTGGGATAGAAGGTGGAGGTTACATTAAGAAAGACAACCATCGAATTTAACTGGGTGCATCAAAAAGGGCTACCTCTTGCAAAGTGTCATGTAATTTTTGTTTCTTTTTGTTATGTATCAAAAGTGTTTCCTTGTTCTAAAAAAAAAAAAAACGATGTATATATTCAGAAAAAAAAAAAGAGAGAAAAAAAAAATATCAGAAAAATACAAAAAAATCAAGTATTTATCAATTCCATCATCTCTTGTTCCAAAAATAAAAGAGAATAGTCAATGTAAATAAGAGTCATGTAAAGAGTCATTTTGTTGTTTCATTGTAATAAGCAAGGAGGGTGTATGCCATTGATGTACAACGCGAGTAATTGTGAAATACCTCCAACTCATTCACAATTCTCGTAAAGTCCGGACAGCTAGCTAGATTTCGACCTCAGTTCTTAGCCTGAGAAACTATCTCTTGGTGATTAGTAGTCATAACTTCAAATCTTTCTTTACACATGTGTAGATACACTTTACACTCTTATCACATGTCTTTTTTTTGTTATCAGTGCTAGGATTGTGCCTTCGATAGCTAGATTGACATCTCCATTTTGCTGTGAGCTTAACTGTTTTGCACATGTCACATTTGATGGAATCTGAGCTTATATTTTGACCTAGAACTTTGTAGGTACGTTCTAAGCAAACCTTCACGAGACTTCAACTCGTCCACTAGGGACACTTAGTGGTTTAAAAGGCTTAGTGCATACGCTAAATGCATTCGAGAGACCAGCGACAGTGGTATAGTTAGGATTTCCTTAGTTTTGTTTTACTTGAGGACAAGTAAAATTCAGGTTTGGGGGTATTTGATGAGTGCCAAATATTGTATATATCTATCCCTTTTTGTTGGCATTTAACTCATCTTTTGTGCATTAATTCTACATTTTATCCCATATTCTGTATTTTCATTGTTTTCGAGAATAAATATTTTTCTTACTTAATTTTGCATTTTTAGGTAATTAAAGTTCGGATGACTTGCGGAGCAAAAAGAGCAGAAAAGTAGTGAAAAGCCGGAGAAATCACGCAAGGAAGCCGCGAAGAATGGTGCGCACAACCTCATTTTCTACACACAAAAACGCCTCCGTTCTCAGCCATCAGATCAGTTCTCAGAAGCATCCGATGGTCGCTCCTTCATAGAGCATCAAAATCTGAAGTCTCTGCCAAGCACCACAGCGCTGAAATTCCAAGCCTTCAGATTAGATGGTAGTTGAATCCAACGGCTGCTCCCTTGCTGTTCATCAAAGTTTGATATCTCCGCCTTACACTACAGCACCTAACCTAATCTAGCACCGTTCGTTTCGTTGTATCCCTTCATCCGACGGTCGCTCCTCGCTTGCCTCCGCATCACCGTCCGATCTACCTACCAGCTCCACATCCCACGGCTCATCTTCGCTGTTCATCGAATTTGCTACAACCGCCCAACACCCGAGCACCCGAACCCTATGACCTAACCAAACACCCCCCTTCTTCCCAAAACAGTCGAGCTCTCCTTCTCCCCCATCTCCACATCCCTCTGCAGAAAACCCATGTCCGCCACCGTACACCACCACCCTCTCCACCTCTGTCACCACCATCTCTACCACCTAACCTCCACCAAATCACTACCAAACACCACATCATCACTCCCTACCTATCTAGACCCCTATTCCCTCCATCTCTCACGTTTCATCCATGAAACCCTAGGCGTGAGAGGTTGATGAAATAGGTGACCTAGAGATGAAATAGGAGCATGGTAAAGGCACCAGGAGAGTCAGAGGAAGAATGGGTCGAGTTTAATTTGATGTTGCTACATCAAATTAGGTAAAAAAAAATCAAACCCTAATGTCTACTGTTTTGGGGATTTTTGGGTGAAAAGGGTGTGAACCCTAATTATGTAATTGGGTATAAAAAGGGGACTGTGGTGTGTGCAATGAATTATCTCTGGACTAGCCAGTGTATCCCCATGAGGGCTGGACTAGCCAGTTTCTCTTGGGTAGATTTTTCTTCCCTGTTTTGTATTTGTAGATTTAAATTTAATTTTCAATTCCTGCTTCAATTTCAGTTTATTGCATGTTAAAATTCTGTCTTGTTTCAGTTCCTGTTTTGATGTTTAATGTTTGTGCATGTTTCAATTTTTGTTAGGTTTAGTAGCAATTTTTATTTCAATTTTATTTTACTGTTGTGTGTTTGTTTTGATGTTAATTCCATGTTAATCTTAATGTTAATGCATGTTCAGTTCCTGTTTAATTTTAATGTCATGTTAGTGCCATGTTTAGTTCCATGTAATGTTAATGTACCTGTTATGTGATACATGTGAAGTGATGGAATGCTAGGCTAGAAGCCTTTGAAGCACTGAATTGATTGAGTAATGGAAGAAATCAGTGCTCAACTGTGCTTAAGATTGATTGTACTGTCAAAAGACAGTCAATGCTAGGAGCACATCAGTTGAGCAAGCTGATTATCTTGCCATTCCATTTTTGTATGCTTAGGATGCATTGTGTTGATTGAGTAGTGGGGAGAAACTAGTGCTCACTAGTGACAATGAGCAAGCTAGTTCTCTTCCCACTCTGGAAGAATGCCTTAGCTTTGCTCTGTTAGCTTCACCATCTCCCTGCCCTTGGCTTAGGCCTTGGTTCACTTGCATTGTTCTTTGCTTTTGCCCTGTGTTGCCCTGTGTTGCTTCCATGTTCATTTTGTTTGCTATTTTCTCCTGCTGCATTCACTGCCTTGTTGTGCTGCTGCTGTGCATTCTCTGCCAAGCTGTGCTGTGCTGCCTTGTTCACCCCTAGCTGCCACTGCTGATGCTGCAACCCTGTTGCTGCTGCTGTTTTTCTTCCCCTTGCCTTGTTCTGCTGTTGTTGCCTCACTGCTGTGCAGTATTGCTGCTGCTGCTGCTTTCTTTGCACTGCTGCTGCTGCTTCCTCTCCTAGGCCCAGCCACAGTTTAGGTTAAGGCAAGCCCAAAGGCCTAGCTAAACCAAGCCCAGTTTCTAAGACCAAAAGCCCATTGACACTCAAAGCCCACTCACTGGTAATTCCAAAATCTGAGCCCAGTTCACAAGTGAACTGTTCATTATCAAGCCCAGTTCAATTCATTTTAAGACCAACTGAGTCCAAGGCTCAGTTCAATTCAAAGGCCCAAGGCCTAAAGCACTTCATCATTACAAACAAACCCACTAAGCCCAAAGCAAATTTAGAGCCCAATAGCAATTTAGAGCCCAAATAGCTAAACACTACAAAACACTCCCGATCTCTGTGGATCGACCCGTACTTGCACGAGCTACAACCGACGACCGTGCACTTGCGGTATTACTGTAGGCCCGCGTTTCATTTCGCTTCATTTTTATACACCTCTTTGAGGCCTGCCATACCCCTTGTTGGTGAAGACAATATTTGCTCAAGTTGTAACAAACAGATGGATGCTTTCGGGGATCATGCTTTATATTGCGCTAGCGACGTCGGTCTCAAATTTCACCACGATCTTGTTAGGGATGTTTTTGCTGATATTTGTTACAAGTTGGGTGTACATGCGAGAAAGGAGGCATCCCTTGGATTTTTATCTGATAATGATACTTCTTTGAGACCCGCGGATATTCTTGTTCATTGCTTGGATAACGGGCAAGATATCTGTTTTGATGTCACTGGTGTTTCGCCTTTTACTGGTGGGGGATTTCGTACTTCTGTACCTGGTCATGTTATTTCTAGTGCTATTGCGCGTAAACGCAACAAATACCTTGACAAGTGTTCTCTCCATGGCTATGGTTTTGGTGTTTTGGTTTTTTCGACTTTGGGTGAATTGGGTGGAGGAACTATTATTTTTCTGAAGAGGTTGAAGAATTGTAGCATAAACCATGATGCTAATCATAAGATTGGTGGTACACTTTTCCATAGAATAGGACTTGATATTCAAAAGGGTGTTGGCGCCCAGCTTGTTGCCAGGCTACCCACCAACTTATTATGTATTATTCCTGATCCATAATCAAATAAATCTCCTTTTTAAAGATAAATAAATAAATAATAATAATAATAATAATAATAAATCTCCTTATTATGTATTATTCCCCTAGATTTTTCTATGCCCATAACACGTTCTTCAGCTTCATCAAGAATCCGTAGGAATGGCAGGCCTGATTCCCAACCCTCCATGGCCTCATCTTCGCAGAGTGATGAGCTTCCTTGTCCTTTCGCAACTTTTGATGGCTGTCAAGGAGGTCCTGGTGGTTTGGGTTACTCCAGGAGTGGTTTAAAAAGACATCTGAAAGACCACCACTTTCCAACAGAGGATGCCAGATTGGTTTGCATAGAAAGGATTCGGACTAACGAGAGCTGCTTCACAACATGGGAAAGCAATCTGTTGGAGTTGGAATCCTGGTTATGCACCAAATGCATGACTACTCATACATGGAAAATGGCCTGCAAAAACAATTTGCATTCTGCAGATGTTGTTCCAGGGCCGTTCAATGGAATTGGTGCAGATTTCCTGATTCATGGTATTACGAAACCACGAAATGCTTCGCCTGGTGCAGTGGATAACGATGGTGCAGGTATTTCAGTGAGTGAAGAGCTTGCAGGTGATGAAGAGTTTGCAGGCCTTAATGTGGAGATACTAAATCTGATGCTGCAACGACAAATACCTACGACTATTAGTCTTCACACTGCAGGTTACATTTTTCGAGTGCTCTCAAGTCTGCTTTAGATTTTTTTCTAGCTAATCCCATGAATATTGCGGCCTGGATACGATTGTTACTGCTGCCAATTTGTACACTAAAACTGTATGAACCTCAGAGTTCCAGTGAGGAACGTTCCGGTATGAGAAAGAAGTTGCAGACTGCTGCTATAAACAAAGCTTTGTTGGTTTGGAGGGAACCTGCCGGCTGCATCAGTTTGGTACAACAATTGCTTGGCCTGACCAAAAGAGCTTCTACACAGCGTGCTCCTAGAAAAAAGAAGACAAAGCGACATCTAGAAGCCTGTCGAAAAAAGCTGAGTTATGGCCACTACACAGCAGCAATTCGCATTCTTTCTTCCAGTGGCGTTGCTCAACCTACCGCAGACACCTTGTTCGAACTCCAGCAGAAACATCCATATGCTCCACCCCCTACTATATCCACTGAAGCTGTTTCAACACCTTCCCTGACTGTTGATTCCAAGGCTGTACTTGCAGCCCTAAAGAGCTTCCCCAAGGGGACATCTTGTGGCAGAGACGGTCTCCGTGCTCAGCACTTGTTGGACGCCATGAGTGGAGCTGGTGCTGTGATTTATGATGAGTTGCTGCTGTCGATTATTGGCGTCGTGAACCTGTGGCTTGCAGGTAAATGTCCTCCTTCCCTTGGTATATTTGTGGCCAGTGCTCCCTTAACCCCACTACTTAAACCTGGTGGTGGTTTGAGACCAATTGCGGTAGGCACCATCTGGCGTAGGCTGTGTTCTAAGTTAGCAGCTACTTCAGTTTGCAAAAACTTGAACAACTATCTTGGCAATCACCAATATGGAGTTGGCATCCCTTGCGGCGGAGAGAGTATTCTACACGCGGCGAATAGATTGCTTGAAATGCATGGATCTGATAACACCAAATCTATGTTATTAATAGATTTTTCGAATGCATTCAACATGGTTGATCAATCCACTATTATCCGTGAGGTAAGAACACACTGCCCTAGCATCTATCGTTGGGTTGAATTATGCTATATCAACCCACCAGACTATATTATCAAGAGCACTTACTCTCCTCGACACAAGGGGTTCAGCAGGGCGACCCTCTTGGTCCCCTTATTTTTGCTTTAGCTTTGCACCCTCTTATCGAGAAGATTGCATCCACTTGTATGTTGGATTTCCATGCCTGGTATTTAGACGATGGCACCATCGCAGGTGACACTATGGAAGTGTCTAAGGCATTGAAGATTCTCCAAGAGGACGGACCAGTCTACGGGTTACATCTGAATATTTCGAAGACTGAATTATTTTGGCCCTCTTATGACCCGAGAAGGGATTCCGATACTGCCTTTCCTGCGAATATTGGTAAGCCAAAAGATGGTGTTAAATTGCTTGGTGGACCAGTCACCCTAGATATGAACTTCTGTAGTAATGTGGTGCTGAACAGGGTTGACAAAACCTCTCATCTCATTGACAAGATTCAAGAGCTGCAGGATCCTCAGTGTGAACTTTTGCTTTTGCGCAACTGTACTGGAGTTTCGATGTTATATTTTGCCCTACGCACTACTTGCCCCCAGGCGATTCAGAATGTTTCCACGCGCTTTGATGATTATCTTATGCAGCATCTTCGTCGTCTTATAGTCGGAGATGGGGCTGGTTTTGGATTAGTCCAACAGCGACTAGCCACTCTCCCCATCAAAGATGGTGGTCTGGGTATTCTTACTATGACAGATATTATGCAGTACTGTTACCTTGCATCTCAGGCACAGACCCAGCATTTGTAGAATTCTATTTTGAGGCTGCCTGCAACAACCGACTTATGCCTTGGTTTCCATACTACTTTACAGAGTTTCACACAAGCTTGTGAGATCCCCCTCCCTGATTTCAACATTAATGATGCCGCCCCCCATTACATGAAGTCATTGGCAGCTATCTACTTTGGAGTTATCAGGGAAAAGATACTTACTCGCTTTTATTTTTCTACACGTGAAGCTACTGTTTGGCAATGTAATAGATTTGATCATGCTATGGATTTCCTTAAGGCAATACCTATTCCTGGGCTCAACCAGGCAGTTGGTTCCAGGCAGTTTAGCTCGGTCTTACAATATCGTTTAGCTATACCCCTTTTTGAGGAAGGTAATAAATGTACCTGTTGTGGCAAACTCATGGATATCTTTGGAGACCACGCTATCCATTGTGCTAGCGAGGTCGGGATTAAATTCAGACATGATTTAGTAAAATATATTCTGGCAGACATGTGTTACAAAGCTGGGGTTGCGGCTAGAAAAGAGGTTTCTTTGGGCGTCATCAATAATAAGGATTTTCGGCCGGCGGACATCATGGTTTATAATTGGGTAGATGGGAAGGATGTTTGTCTCGACTTCACTGGGGTCTCTCCGTTTACCAGTGCTAAGACACGCCACTTCATACCAGGTCATGCCATTTCTGCAGCAATTACTCGCAAGAACACTAAATACTTGGATGTTTGCACTTCTCTCGGGTATGGGTTCGGTGTTTTGGCTTTCTCCACTTTTGGCGAGCTTAGTACGGATTTATTAACTTTCCTGAAGAGATTAAGGAATTGCATGGCGGGACATGATGCCAACTTTAAGATAGGCAATTCTCTTTTTCATAGGCTAGGAATCGTTATTCAAAAAGGTGTTGGTGCCCAACTTGTTGCTAGGCTACCCACCATCTCTTGTAATATTGTTTTTGATTAATAATAATAATAATAATAAATATAATAATAATAGTATCTCACTATGCAGGATACTATGAAGTACTGTTACTTAGCATCTCAGGCTCAGGCTCAACACTTGCAGAATTCAATTCTGAAGCTGCCAGCAACAACTGAACTGTCTCAAGGTTTTCAACACGCGATACAAGGCTTCACCCAAGCTTGTGGTCTATCCTTATCCGATTTCAACATCAATGACGCTGCCCCCCATTTCATGAAGTCTCTGGCAGTTATCTACTTCGGTGTTGTCAAGGAAAAGGTACCCTCTTGCTTCTCGTTATCTACGCGTGAATCCACCATTTGGCAATGTAATAGGGAAGAGCATGCAATGGATTTTCTTAAGGCTATCCCTATTCCAGGGCTTAACCAAGTTGTTGGGCCTAGACAGTTCAGTTCTGTCCTACAGTATCGTTTAGGGATACCTCTCTTTGAGAAGGATAGCAAATGTGCATGTTGTGGTAAACATATGGATATTTTTGGAGATCATGCTATTCATTGTGCTAGTGAGGTAGGGCTTAAATTTAGACATGACATGGCCAAAGATGTCTTAGCGGATATATGTTACAAAGCAGGGATAGTGGCTAGGAAAGAAGTGTCTCTAGGGTTTATTTGAGCAGACAACAAGGAACTTCGGCCGGCGGATATCATGATCTATAACTGGGAAAACGGCAGAGATGTGTGTATGGATGTCACCGGGGTTTCTCCTTTTACTAGTGCTAGGACTCGCAACTTTATACCAGGGTCTGCTATTTCTGCAGCCATCACTCGCAAGAACAATAGGTACCTGGACAAGTGCACTTCACTCGGCTATGGTTTTGGGGTTCTAGCCTTTACCACTTTCGGGGAGCTTAGTCCTGATTTAACATCCTTTTTAAAGATATTGAGAAATTGTATGGCTAGACATGATGCTAATTTTAAGATAGGCAATTCTCTTTTTCACAGACTAGGAATAGTTATTCAAAAAGGTGTTGGTGCCCAGCTTGTTGCTAGGTTACCCGCCTTCCCCTGTAATACTGATTTTGATTCATAATAAAAGCCTTCGTGGCCCCTTTTATAATAATAATAATAATAATAATAATAAAGAACGAGCCCCTAGCTCAGCTGGTCATCCCCGTTTCCCAAAGTTTCATGCGCTCCAGGAGGTTCCAGGTTCGAGTCCCCAATGACGTAATATTGCAGGAATTAACATGGACGGTAGAGCTAGCTTGCCCCCCTTGTGACAAAATCCCCCCCCCCTCACCCCCCCCCCCCCCCCCCCCCCCCCCCCCCCGCTTCGGCTCCCTTGGCTAGGTTACCCATGAGGCTCGATGGTAGGTTAGCACGACAACATGTTCAATTCGTGTAGTAGTGCGTTGTTGGAGCTTAGCTTGTTAGGCTTCCAACTAGTTAATGTAATACTCTTTATCCAGTTATTAGTTTATTTAAAAATAATAATAATAATAACAACAACAAATGGGTAGCTAGATCGGCTGGTCATCCCCATTCCTCAAAGGTTGATGTGCTCCAAGAGGTCCCAGGTTCGAGTCCTCGACGGTGCAATATTGCAGTATTTGACATGGAATGTAGAGTTAGCTTGCCCCCATTGCGACATAATCATCCCCCTATCCGCTTTGGCTTCCTTGGCTGGTTCTTCATTAGGATCGCTGGTAGGCTAGCACGGCAAACTGTTCGCTGTTGGAGCTTAGCTTGTTAGGCTTCCAACTAGTTAATGTAATAATACTCTTTATAATAAATAATAATAATAAATTGTTATAAATATTAATGATTCTTCTGATTAATTATCATATTAATATTAAAAATAATAATATATTTTTTTCTAGAAAATAAATATAATAAAAAATAAAAAATAAAAATAATTCTAAAAATAAATAAATGATAAGGGCAATATTTGTGACTACTCGTTTTCCCGTAGTCTACGTAATGTATACAGCTCTGAGGATCTGATACTAAGTAGTATTGATACCTCCGTTGAACCGATATTGCCAAGTAATAAATGATATCTAAGATCACAATAACAACGAAGAACACAAGTATAATGTAAAAGCTTCTAAGTTATCACGAGACACAATAGATTTACGTGGTTCGACATTTGTCTACATCCAAGGGGTAATGAGTGCTTGTTTTTGTATTAAGTTGTGGTGGTTACAAAGATCTTGAATGCTTCCCAAAGTAATAGAGAGAACTCAAGTGGAAGTAAATACTTAAGTTCTAAACATTAAAGAGGTATAAGCTTAAGACTAGATCTTCTCTCCTTGATATTGAATGCCCTTAGTTTGTTGGTGAAGCTTGATATTTATAGCCCCTCTTGCTCCAGGTATATCTTTGCTGCCTCTGGGTCCATCATCTGCTGATATACCTTTCGTACCAATGGTACCTTCGTCCACCGCGTACTTCCTCCAGTTATATTTCGCCACCTCAGCTGGCCCACGTTCCTTCGGGAACTACCCAACCTTAGTACAGGTTGTACCTTCGTTCACCGCCAGCTTCCGCCAATCGGGTTCTGCCACGCTTTCTCTCTCCACGTGCCTAGATTCATGCGTGTAGATAAGATATTTGAGCATTTAATGCTGATTGGATGCGTCATCTACCTCTGTCCCCTCGCCAGCTGACTCTATATAGGCTTTTTCCTTCCTTATCTTGACCGTTCACGCCTTCTTTCTTGGGATGAGATAAAGTAGATCTGCGAAGGTATCCCTTGTTACCCAGGATTTTCTGTTTAGCGAAGACTACACAGTTAGGTATATATGCGGCCACTAAGTTCGTGACACGTGCTCCACGGAATATTGGTATTCACAATATTGTCTTTATGAAATATGTTGGATAAGGGTTATTGATTTTACTACATAATGACTCTTACTAAGTACAACACATATATTTGTGGACTGTTGGCATTTCATGAGAGACAACTAATGATGACCCAAATCCTTAAAATCTGGCTAATTTAATTACAGTATATGATGTCCTATTGTAATTAAATCCTGAAAATTCACACAAGGAAAGAAATCAACGAATAATCTTATTGTACTTAATCTAGCATATTTAAGTGTTGTTACCAAGTCCACTGTAAATCAATCTGTTGCACTCATCAAGCAATGAAAAAAGAAAAGAAAAATCAAATTTGAAAATGGGCACTTCCTCGAAGCGACAATTGATATCCAATTTCAATACTACTCATTTGGTCGTAGCTCTTGTGTTATGCTTGTTCTTTTTGGGTGGCTTCTCTTACTCGGCTGAAGCTGTCGCAGGCAAAATTAGGGGTTGGTACATTCATTTTTAAAGAACTGAACATTTTGATTTGTAATCTCTTGTGATGCCATTTTGATTTCTTGTTCACATGTGAGCCATAAAATTTGATTCCTAACAAATAACTATGAAAGATGTTTGTGTGGTTATGCAGATGGTGAAGCAGCAACAAGAAAAGTTATAAACAGTAAATGTACCACTGTAATAGAAGGTTATTGTGTAAATGATCAACATTGTGTTACTCGTTGCAGATCAATGGAATATTCTGGCGACAAATGTTTACCAAATGATATAGATGAAGAGCCACTAGGAGTTTGTTATTGTTTAAACTAGATCTTGTTTGATCTTCACATGCATGAAAAATGGGGAATGTATATTATATTTGCTTTGGAAGAACAAATATAACAAACAACTAAATAAATGAAAAACTATTCAAACTATTATAGTGTGGTCTCCTTATCGAGTATATCACTGGTATGTGGGTTTTTATTTTTATTTTTATTCCAGAATAGAATGGCATAGTAATAAATTAATTTGAGAAAATCAAATATACGGGCTGCGAAAATGCAACATACATTTGATAAAAGAAAGAGGATCACATTTGTTTTATGTTTTAAACAAAATAAAACTATTTTAACCAATTAACTGGAAAATAAAATGCTTGCTGGAATCACATTTGTAATTCTTCAAAATCATAGTAATCCTTAGCCTTGGTCAGTTACTATTCCTTGAGGGGGACAATTACTTAGCAGTTCGCACTACATACACATAGTTTATGAATCATTATCTAAGGGGGAGTGGTGTTCATTGTGAGATGAAGTATTGACTAAGGGGGAGTGATACATATCACCGTAGTATTATTGTCAAAGTTGCGATGCAATTGGACTTTGATTTTGTGTAATAATATGATGACATTGTATAACAATGATTGAGAACAATTGTTTTCTTATTGTTATGGCTACGCATCTTCAACAACAATGTTGCTGAGCCGAACACGTTCAGAATCGTTGGAATACTTGGAGTAGCGAAGAATTCAAGGAATGTTGAATAGCTAAGGAAATCAAGCATGATGGATGAGAAGCTACAAAGTTTATTTATTTTGTAATCCATATGTATTGCTAGTTTTGTCACTAAAATTGACAAAGGGGGAGATTGTTAGAACACTGCTCGGTCGAAATCGCAAGCATTGCTATCTCAAGCTTGTTTGTCAAGTTTAGTTGATCAAAACTATAGTCTTGATTTATACTCTACTTATAGCTATGTCTCGGATTAGGATAGAATGTGTAGTTGATCTTTAAACTTCACGAGTTCATCGATTGAAGATGAAGATCTACTGAGGAGAGATTGGAGGAACTTCATCAACAAAGGGTATATGGAGACTAAAACTTATCTGTCACAGAAGTTTATTATACTCTATCTTCTGATGAGACTAACTCGTATAGCTATATAGACTTTTACATTACACACATTTGATATTTCGAGCTGAGTTTATCTCGCTTATCTATTTATCGAAATACGCGTTGGAATCTTTTTACTTTAACTATGTTCATCACTATTCTTGACGAGTTTAGTTGGAAACAATTTATTTGTTGGAAACTAAATATTAAGTCAAAACATGATCATATGGAAATTGCCTTGAAATATCTTACATGATTTGTGTGAGACAATCATTTGATGTCGACTTGGAAAGTTTCGTATCGATCATTCGATCACTTGAAAATTAGTTAAAGCTAATAGTTTGCATGATACAGCTATTGAGGATGTTTGAACGATTGAAATGGGAGTTTAGAACGATTGACCATATCTGGATACAACACGGTATGCATACCTAATATGCGAACTGTATTTTTGTGATGTCCGGGAACAATGTTTGCATACCCAGTATGCAAATGGTTTTAACTGTCAAGGTCCAGGAACCTGGTTTGCGTACCTAGTATGCGAATGGTTCTACCCTTTGTTGGGTCCGGCACTGCTAGTCGCATACCTAGTATGCGAACGGCTGGACAAGGCCAAGGTCTGAAGCTATTGTTTGCGTACCTGGTTTGCAAACACAGTGGTTAAAATCTAAAACCGGTTAAGTATGATTCTCATACTCATGAACTAAAACATTTATGAATTAAGGAATTCATCTTTGCAAACCATGGATTAATGTTCATGAAATGATTCTTGTATAAGTATTTTGTATGATTACGAATCAATTCGATTTTGTTTCAATTTGTTCATATATATTTCTATGAGATAGTGAACCATTGAACAACTTTATGTGAAATATAATTAGATTCATTTGATTATATTTCATGATTTATTTATCATCATATTTGATCTAGAAGTGTTAGAAGAATGTGGTTAAGTCAAAAGTGTTCATATGGCTAACTTCGGTTAATTGTTATTGAGCCAACTCAATACACGTTTAGGTACGGTTACCCATATCTAAATGAAGGTATATTTCATTTGTATGTAACGAGCTAAGACCATCTAACGATGGAGATTAATCTCTTTATTTTTAATCAAACTTAGCTTGAATCTTAAATCAGGTTTTCATCTAACGGTGAATATTGAATGCTTTGTTACTAAGATATCTTAGCTTTGATTGTAAGCAACCCTGATTTGAAAGACTATATAAGGGAGAACTCTAGCAACTGGAAAACCTAATCTCGCCACTTTCATGTGTCCTAGTTGCATACTAGAGTCGATTCTCCTTTAACCTAGGTTTTTCCAAAGCCATATTAGATTAACAACTTGAAGACTTCATTTGGGATTCTTGAAGCCAGATCCAACTATTTTCTCTGTAGTTGCGTATTCCGATCTTACTTGTTCTATCATATTGAGTACTATCTTCTCTAAGATTTGCTCGAGATTTATCTCCGATAGGTAAGATATAAAAAGTAATCACAAAGTTCTTCGTCTCAGACTTTGTGGTTCCGCAATAACTTACCATATAGTTAAGTTATTGTGAGGTGATTGATATTTCTATGCTGCTCTTCGGAAGTATAATACCGGATTATCAATTGGTTCTTGTTCACCTTGATTTATCAAAATACGGAACAAAACTTCATAGGTACTTCTGTGGGAGACATATTTATCTATTAGAATAGACTTATCTGTGTGAGACAGATTTGTTTATAAGTCTTTGACTTTGGGTCATAGCAACTCTTAGTTGTGGGTGAGATCAGCTAAGGGAATCAAGTGCGCATAATCCGGCATGGTTCTAGAGGCGTAAGGAACACGATTGTATCTTAATTGGTGTGAGACTTGGTTAGGGATCAACTACATTCCAGTCTGAAGTTAACTTGTAGTAGGCAAGTGTCTGTAGCGTCTTAATACATTGTGGTGTTCAAATATGGAATAGGTCCCGAGGTTTTTCTGCATTTGCGGTTTCCTCGTTAACAAAATTCTGGTGTCTGTGTTATTTCTTTTCCGCATTATATTTGTTTATATAATTGAAATATCACAGGTGTTTGTGGGTGAAAACCGTTTCTGCTGATTTTGGTAATTTTGTGTGTGTAGGTGAGAAACGAATCTAAACCCTAAACAATGTACTGCACGGGAGTACTTTTGATTCAAGAGATCAATCTGTACAATCCTGGCCTAAACCAAGAAATGGCCGTTCCAGGCTTGCTTCGTCACAAAGTGAAGGAGAAGGGTTGGTCTTAGGGGGGAAGGAGCGAATAAAGTATTGAAACCAGAATAGTTGATTCTGGAAGTGTGGGCGTTTTGCGACTTGTATCAGAAAGTTTAACTGGCTAGCTGAGTGAGAATCTATCAGATGATTTCTGGATGTGGTATTGTTCTCCCGACCAAAACTTTTTGTTTGGTGGAAATAGGTGAGATCTATTTATACAAGTCATAGTGAAACGTACCCTGGTCTCGTAGGAAGTGGAAACGATTGAGTGGTGGAAGAAAAGAGTAACGTGTAACTGTCAGACGTTATGCTTCCATGATGAGGGAAGTGAATTCGTGTAACCGCCAGTCATTACGCTTCCATGATGAAGGAAATGAATTGTTTACACCGTTACTTTTCACTACCACTAATTATCCCATTTCATGACACTTTCTTGTAACGGGCGCATTGCACACCGCACGCTGTAAACCTCCAGACCAATACCCTGATGAGCATCCCCCAGTTTATGACATATTTTTATGTCTCGAGTGTTTTCGTGGAAAACATGTAGCACTTTGATACGCGTGGCAAGTTAAAATCGAGAGGCTTGTCGCAGGTAAATAGCATGTGATGCTAGGCTCGTTTTGGCTAGTCGCTTAAAACTTGTCGCGAGCTTACCGGTTTGGTGGCGAACTTGGATGGCTGAGATTGCATCTCATGAAGAAGGATGGCCATTGATTATGGCCACATTATGTTGTATAGCAAAGTGGCGTCGGCCACATGCTAGTGGCATGCCAGTGGCGTAGCCATGGCATAGCGGCATGCCAATGACGTAGTCGTGGCATAGCGGCATGCTAGTAGCCGCGATATAGTGGTATGCCAGTGATGTTGCGGCATGGCCAAAGCTAAAAATTGGCTCCGTGGCCAAAGTTAGGGTTTGGCGCCGTGGAAGAATTCGCCGTGGAAGAATTAGGGCTTGGCGTGGCCAAGGCTCCGTAGAAGAATTCGTCGTGGAAGAATTAGGGATTGGCGTGGCCAAGGCTCCGTGGAAGAATTCACCGTGGGTGGCTATTTATGGAAGGTTTCCACGAAGTGGCATGTTTGCGAGGTAGCATGTTGCGAAGTTGCCGCGGTAGAGTGGCATGTTGGCATGCTACCATGGTAGAGTGTCATGTTGCGAAGTTGTCGTGGTATAGTGGCATGTTGGCATGCTACCGCGGTAGGGTGGCATGTTGGCATGCCGACCAATATGTTGTTGTGGCATGGCGCGTTTGGCTTGTCAGTTTAGCATGGTGGCGCGGCGGGGCGCCTTTGGTATTTAATGTATGGTGGCAAGTTCAGAGCAACTTGATTGGCCCAAAAG
The DNA here is from genome assembly GCF_003573695.1 of Papaver somniferum. NCBI lineage: Eukaryota > Viridiplantae > Streptophyta > Magnoliopsida > Ranunculales > Papaveraceae > Papaver > Papaver somniferum. The sequence continues at coordinate 34,515,110 of NC_039364.1, forward strand.
GGGGCCGACCAAACATAGGGCACGACTATACTTCTGGTGAGAGTTTGGCGAGTTTAAAGCGACCTGTGGCCAATGGCGCTAGCTGGCCTCGGGCATGGCCACGCCTCTTTTTGCTGCTGCGGCTCCCTGTTTTTTCTTATTCTGAGCAAGGTTCTGCACCTGCTAATCCATGGCGGATTAATTACTTACTTTGCTTAGGCTTAATTTTGACAAGCAAGGTCTGGTATATTGTGCGAGGCGCGAAACCCTAACTTATGCAAGTTAGTCAGGACGATTGACTGAATTCTATGTGTCGACACAGAGCTCTTTTAAGTTCGTTTCCAGGGAGCAGCATGCTTTTCTGATTGAATACCTTATGCAGAGATCTTATTCTTGATACTTGGAGATTCATGCTACTCTGCTGCGAGTGAACATGAATCGTCATGCCATATCAACATTAAGAGTTCAGCCGGAGAACATAGCATTGAAGGCATTTAGAGGAACTTATATTAAGTGAATATACGCGAGGCGCCGAAATTTACAGAACATCTGGGATTCGCCAGTCTGGATAAATTTCATGTAAGTATATTGAGCGGCTCAATGAATATGCCAGTGGAGAGGATATCACACGTGGCTCTGTTTCCTTGCAGAGTGACATGACATCAGATGCAAGGTTTTACGATTTTAACCCTAAGCTAAAAACCACCATCAACATTAAGTCCCCTGCTTAGCTCGGAACAATGGCATTGTTGCGGGGTAAGCATGAGATGGTGACAAATGAGGATAAAATCGAAACAACAAGTCATGAAGAGATTGTCAGGGATATTTGGCTAACCTTCGTCAGGAGGTACGAAGAATCTGCGATCCTTGCATCGGCGGTTTCGCATAAATTTGGTTTGGCCGCGGGGTGCTGGCCTCGGAAACTTTGGCTGCTAATTGGCAGAGGTGGTACTGCGACTTGGTCCTCGGAGTGGCGAATGTTGCTAGCCGGCTAAGTTACGGGATGCATGGAGATGGCGCTGCTTTGAACGGCCAAGATGGTGCTTCCTTGACTGGTGGAGATGGCGCTGCTTTGAACGGCCAAGATGGCGCTGTTTTGAACGGCTACCGAAAGGTGGATGGCGTGGCTAGCTTGGAAGAGCCGATGGCGAGGCTAGATTGGAAGGGTCGATGGCGAGGCTAGCTTGGAAGGGCCAATGGAATGGCTAGCTTGGAAGGGCCAATGGCGAGGCTAGCTTGGAAGGGCCAATGGCATGACTAGCTTGGAAGGGTCAATGGCATGACTAGATTGGAAGGGCCGATGGCGAGGCTAGCTTGGAAGGGCCGATGGCGAGACTAGCTTGGAAGGGCCAATGGCATGCCTAGCTTGGAAGGGCCAATGGCGTGGCTCGCTTAGAAAGGCCAATGGAGCGTTGGCTTTGAATGATGGATGAATGATGGACGGAGCTGATTGCTTGGCTACATCCATGGAATGGTGCTGCTGGTTAGATCCGCGTAGCAACGTTGTTGGCTAGTTCCGTGGAGAGGTGTTGTTGGCTAGGTCCGTGGAGCGGTGGATGGCACTTGGCTGGCTTAGGTCACGGAGAAGCAGAAATGGCACGATTGGCTCCTGATTTGTGGAACGGTGGATATGACACTTGGAAGGCTTGCTGGCTGGATCACAAAATGTTGGAGCGTTGGTGCTAACTTAACCATAGAGTGCTGGAGTCATGGAGAGTTGGCTTTGACCACGGAGTGTTGGAGCCATGAAGAGTTGGCTTGACCACGGAGTGCTGGAGCTATGGAGCGTTTGTAGGTTGAGCGACTGGTGTCCCTCGTGCTGGCGTGCTGCTGGTTCGGTCATGGAGTGGATATATTGGCACACTACTTGTCTGGATATGGAGCATGAGTGTGGTGTGCCTAGTCATCTATTCCCGTTCATGGAGCAATAAGGAATCCTTATTCTGTTCAAACTCTAGAAACTGCGTTCGTATGAAAAGGGGTATCGACCCTCTTATGTTTTTGTTGTTCATTCGGCTTAGTGATTTCATCTGCAGCGTCTGGCTCCTCTTCGTCATTTGTAGGCGGTGGTAGAGCGAGCATTAATGGAAACAAAGCAATCTCCAATAGTTATAATCAACGGCAAGGCAAGCCAGGAGAACTCAAGGTACATGCTCTCGCATGTATCCACCCAACAATACCCTCGATCTTCTCCAGAATGTGTAATAAGGCTCTGACTCTAGAAGAATGAGTATCTAACCTCTCCAGTGGATTTTAAAATTTACCAAACTCCATTGCGATCTTGGGATAGATGGATGAAACACATGTTCTACAATGATCATGTCAGGGCCAATTCTGGAGATTGTGGTTGCGTTGTTGGTCCATCCTTGATTTTAGGTTATTTGGTGTCTGGACTTTCTGATTGCGATGATGATATGTTGTGGATGCTTGCATGGTCGAAATCTTCTGGAGCCATTGGGTGAAGTAGACGAGCTGAGAGCGTTCCGTTGCCGATGTGCTGCTATCAAGTCTTTAAGGATTTCGTTCCAAGCGACATCCTTTGCACCATCTTCTGAATCTTGGACTATTGCATGGAACGGGATGCATTGAGAAGTCCCCAGTTATACTTCTGTTAGATCCGATGGCATGGCCGGATATGTGAATGTATATCTGTGACGTACTTTTGGGGTCTTTGATGCGCGTGTACGACTTCATGTTGAGAAATTCTTGCGGCTCGTAAAACTTCGACAACGATGATGCTGTAATCGGGAATAACCTGGTTGAGGGAAGTGAAGGTACTCCATTCTGGTGGTCCCCATGTGTGATTATCCTAAGCCTATTTTATCGTGGAAGATGTGTTTCTGCTGCATTCACTAGTAAGGTGGTGACTGCGTTTAAGCTTCTAAACATGAAGGAGGCTTCAGTCCCCAGGTGCAGCCTACTTTAATTGCATCGCCTTGAATCCACTCCTATGGGATTTGATACAATCTTATCATACTCTCCTGGATGTGATGTTGGGATGCTTGGAACATCACATGGACGAAACATTCTGGATAACGAAGAAGTAGAAGTGAGAGAGTCACGTCGTTAATCGTGGCTCCCTCTGTCTCTTCAAGAAAAATGTTTCGGCCGCGTCTCTGGAGTTATCTCATGAATGATTGATTGTTGTCGGGGATGGACCGTGATGAGCAGTCCCCAGTCGCACTTCTCTTTGGTTACTGGAGTTGTTTTCTCTGAGTAGGCTTGAGATCCGCCGCGACCTTGTAAAGTGTTGCAGGCGCCTTCTAGAAAGAGAGGTGATGATATTCTTACGCTACACCTTTGAAGGGTGGATGACCTTGTCGTGGCTATGACTTTTGGTTGACCGTGTCTTTTGAGCTTTGACGGTGAAGGGATCCCGTGTAGAGCCTCAGTCCCCAAGTGTGGTTTACATGTTTGTATCTGGTGTGGTCGGTGAGTTGACCATGATAAGGATATCACCATCTTGCATCCGTACTGGTGACTCTATTACTTCTTCTATGTGAAACTAAAACATGGAGAAGTACGGATTACCATTATAGCGGTTGTTGCCATGGTGAAGCTCTGGCTGGTATCGACAAACGAGCAGCAACAGTTCTTGGCATCAGATGTGATCATAAAAGACCACATCGCCTGGGAACCAAAATAGGTTGGTTGGAATTGCATGGGCGTCCATGGAAGCAAAGGGACCGGATGGATGCGTAAGCGGGTAAACTGTCCACGACCACGAGGTTTGGCGAGATGGATCAAAAAGTGGCCACAACTGCAATCCTTGGCTAGATGTGATCACGATCCTTGACAGGGAGGGGTGTGATGGCTATGGGAACGAACCTTGGAAGGAAGGAGTGTGGCGGCTACGATACGGCATGAATAAGTGGCGTTGAAGGGCTTCGGCTCTTGTAGAGGACGTTGAATCGGAACGACTTCTGGAGGGAAAGTTGAAGTGGAGCCATTGCTGGAGAACGTTGAAGTGGAGCCGCTGTTGGGGAACGTTGAAGCGGAGCGACTTCTGGAGAGAACGTTGAAGCGGCTCCTGGAGAAAAACGTCGAAGCGACTCCTGGAGAAAACTCCAGTAAGGGAGCCATTAACTCTTGACTTCGAAAAACGACTTGGTACAATATGGTATATGGGAAGACGTCACAAATAGTGCTGGTCGGCAAGTAGAGTTTTTCTCCTCATGGGAAAGAATACGCTTATTCTGTTTGATTTTCCCTTGCAACTCTCAAAGCCTTGACGGTTACAATGTTGAAGTTGGAGGCCGCGTCAATCAGCATGCTGTCAAACTCGACATCCTTCAAGTGAACAGTGGTTAGGAGTCCCCAGTTCTATCTATCAATCGTTATTTCCAGGAGAGGTTGGGGTTCGGGAACGACTTCCCTGGCTGGAAACAGCTGCTTTCCTAATGCAGTGCGGTTGAGGGCTGCAAATATGTCTTGACGTTGTGCCTTGGAGAAACACAGAATCTCACATAAATGTTTCATCATAGACTGCACGATTTTGTGGGCAAAGATCCCAGAAATCATGCAGCTCCTGACGGGAAGAGGGTCTCTGTGAACTCAGGAGGGTTTCTGATTTTCTTTGCTCCGATTTTGGAGAGGTCGTTCCTGATCTTCACGTGTGATGAAATTAGATTGTTGATTCTTTTATACTGGGCGTTTAGGAGCAACGCGAGCCTCTTCATCTATAAAGTATTCCTTGTCAGCTTCTTCTGCGCCGGATTGCTGACAAGAAATACTTTTAACTTCCAGCACAAGCACTTCAGCAGGACGCGCGTTTATAGATGAAGAGGCTCGCGTTGCTCTTGAACGCCCAGTAGAAGGGAATCAGCAATCCAATTTCATCACACGTGAAGATCAGGAACGACTTCTCCAAAATCGAGGCAAAGAAAATCAGCAACCCTCCTGAGTTCACTGCGACCATCTTTCCGTCAGGAGCTGCATGATTTCTGGGGACTTCGCCCACAAAATCGTGTAGTCTATGATGAAACATTTATTTGAGATTCTATATTTCTCCAAGGCTCAGCGTCAAGACATATTTGCAGCCCTCAACCGTGCTTCATCAGGAAAGCAGCTGTTTCCAGCCAGGGAAGCCGTTCCCAAACCCCAAACTCTCCTGGAAAGCACGATTGATAGATGAAACTGGGGACTCCTAATCATTGTTCACTTGAAGGATGTCGAGTTTGACAGCATGCTGACTGACACGGCCTCCGACTTCAACATTTTAACCGTCAAGGCTCTGAGAGTTGCAAGGGAAAATCAAACATAAGAAGCGTATTCTTTAACATGAGGGAAAAACACGACTTGTCGACCAGCACTATTTGTGCCGTCTTCCCATATGCCATATCGTATCAAGTCGTTTTTAGAAGTCAATGGTTAATAGCGCCCTCACTGAAGTTTTCTCCAACAGCCGCTTCAACGTTTTCTAGCAGCGGCTCCGCCTCAACGTTCGCTCCAGCAGCCGCTCCGCTTCAGCGTTCTCTCCATAAGCTGCTCCAGGATCCGAAGCCGAAGCTTCAGCGTTTTGCTCCATAAGCTTCAACGTCCTCTCCAAGAGCCGAAGCCGCTTCAACGCCTCCTTCCTGCCAAGGATCGTGCCGTAGCCACCACTCCTCCCTTCCAAGGTTCGTGCCCGTAGCCACCACACTCGTCCCTGTCAAGGATCGTGATCGCATCCAGCCAAGGTTCATAGTTATGGCCACTTTTGCTTCATCCCATCAAAGACCTGGGGACTTTTGTCCGTCTGTCAACCCGTCATCATCATGATGTCATCACTATCGCCTGATTCTGCTTACTCAAGGGGGAGCCTAAAATACCCAAAGACCAATCATGCACGAAGGACATGCCTAGCGGAGACAGAGCTAAGTAACTATCCTTAAACTAAATGTTTTACATCTATTAGGCATATTCAATAAATTTTAAAATATCTTAGTGTTGAGACGTCTAAATTCCTCAACACTCACTATTGTGTTACTAAGCAAGCTTCCTCAACACATTTTTCTCTTTGTGTTGAGACGTGCAAATTCCTCAACACCACTACTGTGTTGCTAGGAAAGCTTCCTCAACACATTTTTCTCTTGGTGTTGAGACATGCAAATTCCTCAACACCACTACTGTGTTTTTAGGCATGCTTCCTCAACACATTCTTCCTCTTGGTATTGAGACGTGAAAATTCCTCAACACCATTACTGTATTGCTAGGCATGCTTCCTCAACACATTCTTCCTATTGGTGTTGAGACGTGCAAATTCCTCAACACCACTACTGTGTTTCTAGGAAAGCTTCCTCAACACATTTTCCTCTTGGTGTTGAGACGTGCAAATTCCTCAACACCACTACTGTGTTGCTATGCAAGCTTCCTCAACACATTTTCCTCTTGGTGTTGAGACGTGCAAATTCCTCAACACCACTACTGTGTTGCTAGGCATGCTTCCTCAACACATTCTTCCTCTTGGTGTTGAGACGTGCAAATTCCTCAACACCACTAGTGTGTTGCTAGGCAAGATTCCTCAACACATTCTTCCTCTTGGTGTTGAGACGTGTAAATTCCTCAACACCACTACTGTGTTGCTAGGCATGCTTCCTCAACACATTCTTCCTCATGGTGTTGAGACGTGCAAATTCCTCAACACCACTACTGCGTTTCTAGGAAAGCTTCCTCAACACATTTTCCTCTTGGTGTTGAGACGTGCAAATTCCTCAACACCACTACTGTGTTGCCAGGCATGCTTCCTCAACACATTCTTCCTCTTGGCGTTGATACGTGCAAATTCCTCAACACCACTATTGTGTTGCTAGGCAAGATTCCTCAACACATTTTCCTCTTGGTGTTGAGACGTGCAAATTCCTCAACACCACTACTGTGTTGCTAGGCATGCTTCCTCAACACATTCTTCCTCTTGGTGTTGAGATGTGCAAATTCCTCAACACCACTACTGTGTTGCTAGGCAAGCTTCCTCAACATATTTTCCTCTTGGTGTTGATACGTGCAAATTCCTCAACACCACTATTGTGTTGCCAGGCATGCTTCCTCAACACATTCTTCCTCTTGGTGTTGAGACGTGCAAATTCCTCAACACCACTATTGTGTTGCTAGGCAAGCTTCCGCAGCACATTTTCCTCTTGGTGTTGAGACGCGCAAATTCCTCAACACCACTACTGTGTTGCTAGGCAAGCTTCTTCAACACATTTTCCTCTTGGTGTTGAGACGTGCAAATTCCTCAACACCACAACTGTGTTTCCAGGCATGCTGCCCTAACACATACTCCTCTTGTTGTTGAGACGTGCAAATTCCTCAACACCACTATTGTGTTTCCAGGCATGTTGCCTCAACACATCCTTTATCTTAGTGTTGAGACGTGTAAACTCCTCAACACTCACTACTGTGTTGCAAGGCATACTGCCTTAACACATCCATCCTTTTAGTATTGAGACGTGTAAAATCCTCAACACTCACTACTCTGTTGTCGGGCATACTGCCTCAATACATTATAGTGCTGACGGCTCCACCACCTCAACACTCATCTTAGCCGTTCAAAGCAGCGCCATCTTCTCCGCTTCATAGCCATCCTACAACGCCATCTTCTCCGCTCCATATCCAGCGCCAACAGTCCTCTCCACATCCGGCGCCAACAGTCCGTGTCCTAGCAGCGTTATTCACCTTTCCATAGCTAGCAGCGCCATTGACCTAGTCAACCAAAGCATCGCCATCTACCTTTCTGTAGCCGGCCAGCACCCGTTCCACGGACCAAGTTGTTGTGCTACCTCTGTCGATCAGTATCCAAAGTTGTTGCGCTGACGCCAACCCACTATGGCCAAGCCGAATTTATGCAAAGCCGCCAACACAAGGATCACGGATTCCTCATGCCTTCCACCAAAGGTTAGTTGAATTTCCTTGGAAATCTCTTCACGTCTTGCTCTTTCGATTTTACTCTTGTTTGTCACCATCTCATGCTTACCCCAAAACAATGCACTGTTACGTGCTAAGCAGGGGACCTAATGTTGATGGTGGTTTTTAGCTTAGGGTTAAAATCGTAAAACCTTGCATCTGACGGCACTTTGCAAGGAAACAGTGCCGTGAGTGCTATCCTCTCCACCAGCATATTTATTGAGTCATTCAGTATATTTACATGAAATTTATCCAGACTGGCGGATGTAGCAACCATCCCAAACACTCTGTAAATTTTGGCACCTCACCAATACAAGACTCGCTGAGTACTTTCATGTGCTATGTTCCCCAGCAGAACCCTTAATATCAGTATGGCATGAATGATTTATATTCACTCGCAGCGAAGTAGCATGAACCTCCAAGTACCAAAGTTGAGGCTATCGCACGAAATGCTCAGACGGAAAGCACACTGCATTCTGTAGATAAGGATTTTTGTGGCAGCATACAAAGTCCATCCAATTATTGTGATAACTCACAAAAAACTCATAAACACGACTAATTTGCAAAATTAGGGTTTCGTGCCTCGCGCAGTATACTAGACCCTGTTGGTCGAAACTATGCTTAGCCAAACTAGGCAACTAAATCCGCCACAACGCACTAAAAGTGTGGCCGCGCCCTAGCATGACGGCCCTCTTTCCATCGACCAATCATGTCGCCTTAAACTCGCCACGCGCACTAGAAGAGTGGTCGCGCCCTAGCTTGCCGGCCCCCTACTTTCATTGACCAATTAGGTTGCTCCAAACCTGCCACAGCCTCAAAAGAGGTTTCCATACTAAGTCGGCTTCCCAAAAGTGCCAACTTCCCAAAACGCGCCAACATGACGCACGCGCATGCCGCACCTACCGCACGCGCATGCCACACGCACATGCCACACGCGCATGCCAGACGCGCATACCAAAAGCGCCATGCCATCGTATACTACACGCACTAATTAGGGTTTCGACACGCCAAACCCTAATTTCGGCAAGTTGCTACCTAATTTTTCCACAACGCCAATTTTAGCTTTGGCCATGCCGCAACTGGCATACCGCTATGCCGCGTCTACTAGCATGGCACCATACCACGGCTATGTCATTGGCATGCCGCCATGCCATGGCTACGCCACTGGCATACACCAGCATGTTGCAAATTCCGCTATGAAAACAAGATGCGGCCATGATCAATGGCCATCTTTCCTCCTGAGATGCAAATCTCAGCCGTCCAAGTTCGCCACCAAACAACAAGACTTATGGCGACCTTTTGGCCGCAACGCCAATTTTTGGTCATGGCGCCAAACCCTAATTTGGCCGCGACGCCAAATCCTTTGGCCGCGCCACCAAACTCATCGAACGCCAACGCAAGGCAGCCACAATCAACGACTACCCTTGTTTCATAAGATGCGATCTCGGCCATCGAAGTTCGCCACAAAGCCGACGAGCTTGTGGAAAGTTCTAGGCGACCAACCAAGACGAGCCTAATAGCATCACGCGCTATTTACTTACGGAAAGCCTCTCAATTTTAAACTTGCCACACGTAGTAAAGCGCTACACGTATTCTATGAAAACATTCAAGACATTAAAACATGTTACTGAAAAAGCGGGGGTCTAACAACCACACCCAATATTTCGCTTAGCAATCTGTATGGACAAACTCCAATATGCTTTTATGAGAATCAACTAGATAGTTAGACTCAATCAATGAAAAGTATATCCAAGAGTTTATATCTCAATCTCTCGATTTGATCTTTACTCAAGCAAATAGAAATCTGCGAGTCTTTATCAAAGAGAGATAACTTGGATGGTACCAAAGACCAATATCCAAGTGTCAATCAATTTAAATCAACAACCAAAAGGTCGGATATTCTAATTGATTGAACTAACGCACAACCTGTATTATTTCAATTATAAAGATATAACAATATAATGCGGAAACTGAAATAACACAGACACCAAAAATTTTGTTAACGAGGAAACCTCAAATGTAGAAAAACCCCGGGACCTAGTCCGGATTGAACACACACTGTATTAAGCCGCTACAGACACTAGCCTACTCCAAATTAACTTCGGTCTGGACTGTAGTTGAACCCCAACCAATCTCACACTGATTCAAGGTACAGTTATGCTTCTACGCCTCTGATCCCAACAGGGTACTGCGCACTTGATTCCCTTAGCTGATCTCACCCACAACTAAGAGTTGCTATGACCCAAATTCGAAGACTTTAATAAAAAAAATTGTATCACACAGAAAAGTCTACGGTAATAGATAAATCCGTCTCCCACGAATATACCTATGAGTTTTGTTCCGTCTTTTGATAAATCAAGGTGAACAGGAACCAATCAATAATACCAGACTTATGTTCTCGAAGAACAACTTAGTATTATTAATCACCTCACAGTAATCTTAATCGAAGAAGCGAAAAAAAATATTGTGGAATCACAAACGATGAGACGAAGATGTTTGTGACTTTTTTTCTATCTTGATATAAAATCTCGAGCCAATTATTTCAATCGTACTCGTAACGATAGAAGATGCAAGATCAGATCACACAACTACAAGAAAAGTATTATCGGTCTGGATTCACAATCCCAATGAAGTCTTTAAGTCGTTAACCTGGTTTAGAAGAAGAAACCAAAGGTTAAAGGAGAATCGACTCTAGCTTAGCACAACTAGTATCACACAGAATGTGTGGGGATTAGGTTTCCCAGTTGCTAGAGTTCTCCCTTATATACACTTTCAAATCAGGGTTTGCAATCAATATTAGCTTAGTAACAAAGCATTAAATATTCACCGTTAGATAAAAACCTTATTAGATTCAAGCTAATATTTCTCAACTGTTAGATCGAAAACTTAGCTTGTCACACACAAATGAAATGTCCAATTTTGGGTTTATGAACCATACCCAAACATTAACATTTGTTGGTTCAACAAGTCAACCAAATGGTTAGTCATATGATTACTTTCATATCAATCACATTCTTCATCACCATAACTAGTTCGAATGACTCAAATGAACTAGTTAGAGACTTGTTCAATTGCTTAGATCTTATGTAACTACACAAGAAACAATCGAAGCAAAATCGGTTTGATTCACTCGGGTCGGTTCATGAACTTTATAGCCACCGTTTGCAAAAGCATTCCTTAGTTTATTTAAATATTAGTTCAAGAACAGCCGACTTTAGATATAACCTGCTCAAGTTCGCGGACTAGGTTCGCATACTTAAGCTCATGGAAGGAGTTCACAAACTACGGCAGAAATTCTCGGGTCGAGAACTTCCGCCAGTTCGCGGACTTGGCTCACGCCACTTCCATTTCTCTTGATCAACAAAGTTCGCAAACTTTGCTTCAAGGAATAAGGAATTATACATATATGTGTTTCCACAACAATGCTTATATCCTACCAATGGTTATGTAATTTAAACTCTCATTGCAATCATTGAAACATTCTTAGAGGACGGATATAGCCGTTATTCACAGACCATTTTTCGTCAGAGAAATTTTCAAAGTGATTGAAACATAACATGACTTTCGTCACTAGGTAAAGATGAATTCGGCTAAAGCGAAAGCTTACTGTAGATGGGGAAAAACGATTTGCTGGTTTTTATGGAATTGAGGAGACGACCGTGTGGAGACTCCTTGAACAGAGCGAAATGTTGAACCTCACACAGATGCACTGCAAGAAGGGAGTGCTTTAAGTTCGAGAGATCAATCTGTAGGACTCCGTCCTAAATCAAGAACAATGGTCGTTCCAGAGTCAATTTGGTCACAAGAGAGGATGGGTTGATCTGTAGGAGGGAAGCTGAGAAATGTGCGGGATCAATGGTGATCTGAGATTGTAGGTGTGTTGTGAATTCAGCGTAGGAAAGTTCTGAATGATTGAAGTTTACTCAATTGAGAGTGACTGCTCAGACGATGAGTTCGTGTAGACGAAAGATTGTCTGTATGAACTTGCTGAAAAATTCTTTGTCCTTTCAATCATGATTCAGAGGTATTTTATATTGTTAAATTAAAAACACCATGATCCCATGGAGTGTGACAGTTGTTGGAATCAGAGAGTGGGGAAGTGGGAAATCGTGTTAAAACCAGTTACTCATCGTGCGGAGATTTGGTTAATTTTCCACCCACTACTTTGCTGACTCTTCCAACTGATTGCACGACTTGCTCACATTCTCGTCGTGGGTGAACACACGTGTCGTAGACCGCCAGACCAAAACCCTAGTTAATATCCCCCATGTGACACGATTGATGTCTCGTGATTGTGGAGTCAGTTGCGGACTTTATGGGATGATAGTCCATGTATTGCTGAGTTGAATATGATTTGCAAATTTTCTGAAACTCATGAGTTAAATACGTCTGCTGAGACGAGGTATTATCATGTTGGTAACCTAAGGCAAGCAAACTGTGTTGCTGAATTGTTGAATATTGATAGTTGAACCAATATTCTTGAATCTGAGCAAATATTGCCGGTTTGAGCGAATATTGCTCATTTGATGAATTGTTGGTAGCAGGACCAAATAAAATATTAATTTAAGATACTTACTGTTGGGCCGAGTATAATAAATAAAAATGTTGATCATAAAATCAACATGAAATTATCATTTTTTAATCTGCTCAGAATCATGTTTTTGCAGAGCCCCGGATTCAAAAACCCTAATTTTAATGAAATGATGATTTATTTAAAATCAACCGCCGAGTGAAGCAGGGACCGGCTACATGGGATGATGACTCCACCATGTAACGCCCAGATGCTCGAATGAGCAAAATACCAAAGTCTCTTGAGGACCAGTTGGTGAAAGAATGATTAAATGCTAGTTTAATCATTTATTAAAATAATGCTCGTGTGAGCTACAGATAACAAAGCCTAGCCATGAAAAGATGAGGGACCGACCAAGAGGTCATGGGACCCGCTCTTGGTGGCCGTGGGACCAATTGATGGTCGTTTGAGCAAACTCCCAATTGTTTGGAAAGAGTTTGAACCTAATATGAGCAATTGAGCAAATTAGGTTAAAATCATTAAAACGTGTGGGAACGGCTGTTTGCAAGCCTTAGGATCACCCTTGGTCGGTCAAGGGGATGTGCTCGTGTCACCATAGTGTCCGTGTCTCAGTCCTGAGAGTTTCAATATTTTCCGATGCGCGTTTGAGCAACATTTTGAGAAAATATGCAGAATCCAGGGTTTTGCTGAAACTAGCAAAAATACGTAAGATGATGAAAAATAATAAATAAAACAGGAAATTGCGAGGTGTGGGACCGGCCACGGCTAGGGCATGGACGGCCGGCTGACAAGAACGGTCCCACACTTTCCCAGTTTTATGTAATTTTGCGTATTTTCTCTGAATTGAGGGAAATCCCATGAAACCGGAAAGTTTTATGAAATTAGGGAACTTCCATGAGATGAGAGAAATAAAATAATAATAAAATAGGGAATGATGGAGTGTGGGACCGGCAATGGCCAAGGCATGGTCGTCCGTCCAACGGCACTGTCCCAGGGCACTCCTCCCGATTTTATGTAATTTTCATGATTTTAGAGAATTTTCATAAAATCAGAGAGATTTGTTGAAACCAAGGTATTTTGTTGAAATCAGGGAGTTTTCATGGAATGAGGAAAGCAAAACAAATAATGATAATAAAATAAGAGGTGTGTGGGACCGGCCAGGGCCCGGTCCCACGAGTTTTCTTGATTTTATAATATTTTTCGTGGGTTTAGGGAAAATTCATGAAATCGGGGAATTTTCATGGTTTTAGGGAAAATTCATGAAATCAGAGAATTTTCATGGATTGAGGGAAATAATAAAATAATGGGGAAACATGAGGTGCGGGACCGGCCACGGCTAGGGCATGGACGACCGGCTGGTGCTCGGTCCCATGACACCTTTCCCTAATTTTATTATTTTCCTTGACATAAAGAAATATCATGAAATTAGAGAATTTCCTTGAAATGAAGGAGATTTTCTCGAATGAGAGAATTTCATGAGATCAGGGAAAAATAATAAAATATGATAAAATATAAAATTGGGTGTGTGACTAGTCACGACATGACCGGCCAGCTGGTGAGCCCAGTCCCTGGCGCCTTTGCTAATATTTTATTATTATTATTTTTCCTTCCTATTTTGCGTAGGTTCATCGTTCATTCGTATTTTTGAAATGCTCGTTTGCGCATTCAAATGCTGGTATGTGCATTATTGCTAAGTACACTTGCACCATTTTAATCAGGACTTATTCGGTGTTCAGATGCCTGTGCGTTGAATATTTATCACTAACCCGTGGAATTCAGCCGGGAAGAACCACGAATTGAAGTGACGAAATATTACGAAGAATCGTAGAATATTGCTGGATATTCAGACGATTAAAGATAATTAATTTGATGGCTCTATACTAGCAGGCACGCTGTCTAGGAGCATTAATTATCTGAGGGCGGAGTAATATGAGCTTGCTGGAGCGTCATATTTCTCTTATATAGCCAGGGAAAACCAGGTTGCATCCTGAAGACGTTATCGCTCTATACTAACAGGCAATCTGTCTAGGAGCCGTCCAATCTTTCGATTCTATATAAAATAATTACTGAGTTGCTCAGTATTTATGAGATGTGCCGTGGTCTCAGTTGAGAGACTACACATCTACATACACTCTGAGAGACAACCTTCTCAGTCAGAGATTTTGTGACATGAGCTTTCATGCGATACATGAGTCTCCATACTCGTTCGATTGCCAGATCAGGAGCATGTATAATTACTGAAATTGCTCAGTATTCATGAGATGTGCCGTGGTCTCAGTTGGGACACATCTACATATACTCTGAGAGACAGCCTTCTCAGTCAGAGATTTATGGCATGAGCTTTCATGCTTTAAATAAGAGACATGGGTCTCAATACTCATCCGATTGCCGAATCTGGAGTGTGGTCTTACAATTTTACCCTTGTCGAAAATCCACCATCTACATTAAGTCCCCTGCTTAGTGAGGGGCAGTCATGTTCCTCAGTTAGCACTGAATGGTGAATTTTCAGTTACAGACAAAATAAGTAATTGAACATAGTCATAAGATAAGACGTTACCGGATTTCGACTGAATGAGCAAACCATGGTTTGAGAGAAAAACCCAGTGGCATAATAGAGCGTCATCCAGCAAGCATAAGTTAGTGTAGAACCGCTGATTTGATGAGGAACCTTGGTCGGTTTAGGATTCACGGATCCAGGCCCAAGAAAGGAATCTGTTTTAGCGCGGACGTTCGTTCATTAGTTTAAGAAACAAACAAAATAGACCTGAGTCTAATGATAAAAATTTTGTCTATGAGCTTTCACGAAAAATAAAAATTTATTTTTTAAATATGTGAGATTTCACAAAGTGGAATAAACTTTCGTTTCAAAGGTGGATGCTCGTACGAGAGAATTTTTTTTGAACAAACGTGCGCCTGTTAGTAATAAAATTTTATTTATG
Source organism: Papaver somniferum (assembly GCF_003573695.1). NCBI lineage: Eukaryota > Viridiplantae > Streptophyta > Magnoliopsida > Ranunculales > Papaveraceae > Papaver > Papaver somniferum. Next base: position 34,530,440 of record NC_039364.1, read on the forward strand.
AGCTTTCATGAAATTTTTTATCTTCGAGCTTTCAGAAATCTTTGAAATATACCCTCGCTTCAAAGACAGATGCTCGTGCGAGGGAGCAATTATATATATATTCAAACTTACGTGAGTTTCACGTTAAATATATATATATATATTGTAAAACCAATGTTTTTATTTTGGAAAACTGTTGAAAGTAGACAATTATACATGGTGAAATAATGTCTGTATGTAAGTTTTCGCAATTGTTGAATGGACGTCTGTCCAATTTTTGAAAAACCAGTGGATGTTAAAATTCACGTGAGTTGTCCACGGTTTTATGAAAATCAATTCATTATTTTGAATAATGAATTTTGCTCGTCTTTGCAGGTTTGAAGGAACGAGCAATTTTTCGAAATTCTGACGTTATAATCACTACAGCTAGTGAAATCGTAAATAGGTAAGAGTTGGATTGTTACCATTTTGTTACGCATTTGTTATTGGTATATCCATGACTCCATGTCTTTCGCCTCAGATAGTGGTGACTTCTGGTTACAACCACTCTTCTGGCCCTTCCGGGGAACGCTCCAGAAATATCAAGTCAAAGATGAAGAGTTCTGCAGATGTTCATGCCGAGGTGAATCAACCTTTCAGAGACACTGGAAAGATGATGCATTGTATGTCTTTCGATCATCTGGGAGTCTTCCGCGGTGGAATCAACGCTTTCTTAGCCTTAGCGGATGCAGAAGAGAAGCAGGGACGAGACGAGTTATTACTGAAAAGCAAAGCTGAAGATGAAAGGTTTGTAGCTTATCAGCAAAACGCCGCCGACTTCAGCAAATGAGACTAGAGGCTGAAGATGAAGTCTGATCTCGCGCGGAAGGCGTAGCTTCTGATTCAGATGTAGATGAATGAAGAATTTCGTCATAATTCGTCATCAGAAAATTCAAAAGTCAGGTCTTCATTGAAAATGTTGTAGAATCTTCGTCCGATGTAGGATTTTCCTGATCTACCCATGTTTCTTCATCCTCAGAAAATTTTCAAGCTTTAAAAAGAATATTTTTGAGTTTTGAGCATGTTTAGGGCCTAAAAAAGGCGAAACAGTAAACTTCCAGGAGATTTTCAGAACTTTTTCAGATTGTATGTTGTCCAATGTTTTGGCCACATCTCCTTGCTCGTTTCTTCAATTTCTGTGAATTTTGGATATGTTGTAGAGGATATCCATAAGAATAGAATGGTATATGACTCATCCCTAGATTCTTCACCAAGTGCTCCCAGCTCGTCGGTTTGTACAGGACAGTGTAAAATCATCTCAGACGAGCTTGCTGTAAAACACCCATGTTCTGTATTTAGACCATTCGCTTGTGTCTTGAACGGTTGATGAAGGATTTTGATGTCATTGATTCAATTGAGATCAGGACTCCTTGATTGATACATGAGCATGGTGCTTGCAGTTCCATCTTGTTTCTGTCAGTCGTAGAAACATCACTTCCGAAACCCTGGTCACGGAACACTACTGAGGTTGCTCTCAAAAGGGAGTGATGTAATGACCTTGATTGCATGTCTCGGTGGAATAATTCATTTTATGATGAAGGACCAGCACATGAGAGTCTGGTGTCACGAGTCTTGGACTGAGAAACTGATAGCCATGATCAGTGGACCGTCAGTCCCCAGTATCTTGTTAAATCTCTCTTTTTGTTTTCCCTTCTTCTGGCAAGACCTAGATAGAGGACCCAGGTAGAAAAATTGATGTAAAGACCTAGGTGGTCGAATTTGGAGGTACCTTGATGAAGGACTTAGCGGAATGACCTGGTGGACACCGATCGACTGTGGAGGTTATGAATCCCGTCTAAGAATTGTTGCTTGCATGTTGTATGCTCTGGAAACTGTGGGAACCTCATGCGGCGTCGGAATTCTATGCTTGACCCCAACTTTTGAAGCTAAGAGACTGAGTTATCACATGAGAAAAGAATCACTCAATTTGGAGTTGTAGAGGTCAGCCAACGAAGCGTGCACATTTGTAATTTGTTATCCCGTACAAATTTTTCAGATTTCGTAGACCTGACGGTAAAGGCCATATCTTTCAGCTCGTATGTCCGATTGATGCTCCCTTTTAGTATGTTGTAGCAGAGACATATGCGAAAATATTTTGTTGAGGAAGCATTGTCCCATTCCTCACCCATTGGTACGTTTTTGTAAACCCATGGCCTGAAATGTGTTGTATCTCTTTTGTGGAGGCGATGAGAACATCTTGTAGAAGACTTTGGTTTGTGCCCGTCTGTCGTGTAAGCTTTGGAAAGGCGTTCATGATTTCAGGTCTAAAATTTTTGACATGAATCCTTAGGGCTTGAAGAAGTACGATCCATAGAGTAACACTTCAGAGAATGGATAGTTGATGAAGCCGGATGTTGCGCCTGAGACTAATGAGATCACAATTGAATTTCCTCCTGAAATTCTTGTTGATGCTGATACCATGAATGGGGTTCTTCCACATGTCCTTGTTGATGCCGATACTATGGTTGGAGTTGCTCCAGAGACCGAAAATGATAGTCTTTTCTCTTCCATCCAGTGAGCCTTTACATGCACGAAGTAGTTGGTGAGTTGAGCATTCTTAAGATGAAGATGTTCTAGGATTTCAACCCAAATTCTCCTGAATATGACTTTACTATAAAGTGGCTTCATCAGGGAATCGATGTTGTTGTGGCAGATAACATCGGCAGTCTCCATTCTGGATGTGAGGAGAAAAGTTCCTTGGTCGTGCAAGGCTTGTGATGTAGAGAGGTTCCGTTGATGAAGTTTCATGGAATCACATCAGATTGCAAATTCCAATAAGATCAAGTCCCCAGTGTATGTTTAAGGAGTTTGTGCCATCCATGAATGAATGATATTGCATCTGCTTCAGAAGTCTTATCATGGGATAATGAAGAATTAGCGATTGTAATTTAGTTACACTTTGATTGCGCTGGTGTTGAATCAGTGTGTCATCGTCGAGATATTTGCGCCGAAGCTAGATGCGCCGTTATAGGAGGTGTACTATTTGATTGGGAGTGCAATTTGAAGGCTTCTTAGATGCTTGAGCGTTGAAGCGTCATATCCCTTGAGCATGTCTTAGGTTTGATAGTTTGGGTCTCGACTATCTTTTGTTGATGCAACATTCCTTTAGTCGCGATAGTGGTATTCAACACTTGTGCAGACCTCAGAGCTTTCTGATTTTGTGGCACACATGAACACTCCAGCAAGGATATGGAGAAATGCCCAAATTGTTCTTTTCCGTGCTTGAATATCATCTCGGTAATGAATGTCTCAGTGAGATGCTCGATTCGGAGAAATGTCAGATTATACCACTTGGTAAAATATCGCTGAAGTGAGATTACCCACTTATAGTGTCTTGCAATAGCAGAGATGCTAGAAGAGTTGGGTCCCCATGCTAGAATAGCATGTGAGGAAATAAATGACATAGACATGGGAGGAATGAGACTTGCCTGAGTGCAGGACCTTTTGATGAATGTCTATGCATCTTTTGCAGGTTCTTGTTTCAACCTTGTCAAAGATCGAAATTCCTCCAAGTGCTCTGATGATGGAACGTCCGCCAAATCTTCTGGATCGGAACTTTCTTCGTTGGAGAGATGTGTAACCAAAGGCGCTTTGTAAGTACCCATTTTTCAGCGTGGATCCGCGCTCGTCTGAAGGACATGTCATATCCTGGATCTTCCTGATTATGTGAAACTTGGTCTCTGTCCAGGTTGAACTTATGTTCACCTTGAGAGTGATGTAGCCATGAGTATTTCCGAGCGTTCCTTCAAGGTCTCTGATTGATATGGAGAATGAGTAGCTTCTCGTCGAGTGATGCCTGTGGATCCGATGGTATTCAGTAGAATGTTGTTGATGGCGGTGCCAGCATCGATCAACGTTCTTCCAAATTAGTTTCTTCTGAGATTGACTGTGATAAGCAGTCCCCAATCGTACATCTCTTGGTCTGTGGCTAGAGACTCAAGAAGCATTTCCGGAATGGACTTCTTGACACAATGTGGTTCAGTGTTGTGAACATGTCTCTCCTTTGTGCCTTCGACGGATAGAGCAATCCACGTTCGACCAAGGATTGAACTGCCTCTTTGATAGGTTGTTCAGAAAGTGTAAAGGTTATGATTGGGAGAGGATTCTTGTATACTCCTTCAGTCCCCAGTTGAAGCTATTGTGGATCAACCGTCTCTTCAAAATGTTGCAGTCACCTGTTAGATGATAGGTGAACTTATGAAGGTAACAGTACCTGGGATTCTTCATTTCTTCTTCAGTCATATGCCTCCTGATGAATGTAGGTTTGCTTGCACCAAACTGAATCCAAACTTCCAGTAACTCGATCACTTGTTTAATGAAAAGAGGGAGCTTAGAATCTGTATGATCATTTTCCCGTTTGTTGATGTAGGGTTGAGGTTCGTGCATTTCAAGATTGGTTATCTTTTCTTTGTGCTTCCAGAAGATCTGGAGAAGCATGCTTGCGTTGTGACTCGACTTTCCGTTTGCTCCCTTATGCAAAATTTTTGGAAGCTTGGAGGTTGTACTGCTTGTTAATCAAATGCCTGCTACCTCGAGTCTCTCGCGGCTCTTCGGTCTTTGTATCTTTTGTTCTTTCCAGTAAAGCGGGTGTAGTAGTTGCCGATCTCTTCGCCGCTTCATGAAGCTCTGAGAAGGTATGGAAACGAAGATTTTCCAATAAAGCTCTGTATACCGGGATCATGCCGTTGATACACAAGTCTACCAGTTGTTGCTCCGTGGAGTTTGGATCATGACAGTCCAGGGTATGGACTCTGAATCTTTTCATGTAGTCATTGGGATGTTCATTGCTCCTTTGAAACATTCTTCCAAGACCGGAGAGAGTAACTTTCTCTGACACAAAGAAGTACTTTCTGTAGAAGGCGTTAATCATTTCTCCCCAATTGTTGATAATTCCTGGTGCGATGTTGTTGTACCAATTGTATGCCCTTCCTTTCAAGGATTTTGAAAATTCTTTGAGGCGAACAACATAGTTATGCTCATGTTCACCCAAGGCTTCCAGGAACCGAGAAACATGCTCCCGAGAATTGCCTGTTCCGTCATACAAAGTGAAGGTTGGAGAGGTATAACCTTTTGGAAGAGGAATCCTTTGCGTACCAGCAGGGTATGGAGGCTGGTAACGATGGATATGTGATGTCTTGTCTTTTCCATGGTTCTCCAAGAGGCGTTCCAAATCTTCCCGAGTAATGAAATTTGATGATTCCTTCGCTCATGGATCGTCTGCAGCTTTGCGGACTTCGTTGTCATCCACTGTATGAATTGGAACTACTTCAGGATCATCATCTGAGGATGTTTCCTTTTCTTTTCTTTTTCCTTGAGTCTTCTCTGACATCTTGTCAGTGAGAGTCTTGAGATAATTGAATATCTCCTTCTGTGTTGCATCCATGTCAGTTTGATTCTTTGCAAGAGTCTCTTGCACCTTGATGAGATCGTCCATGGTAGGTGGTGGATTCCCCCTGATTTCTTCAGGGTGTGGACCGAACAGGGGATGACCTTCCATGTTAGCGTGAGGAGGAATAACATCACCAACGTCAGTGTTAGAGGCTGGAATGGTTTCCGGGATATCCTCATTGTCATTGTTGCTAGTGCTAGCGTCGTTTGTGTTGGAACCTGTAACTAACCCATACCTAAGACCAGCCATCTTTGTGAATTGAGATTGCAACCGAGAGATTAATCTCCCACTGCGGTCGCCAATCTGTAGTTGGGGAAAAACGATTTGCTGGTTTTTACGGAATTGAGGAGACATCCGTGTGGAGACTCCTTGAACCGAGCGAAATGTTGAACCTCACACAGATGCACTGCAAGAAGGGAGTGCTTTAAGTTCGAGAGATCAATTTGTAGGAATCCGGCCTAAACCAAGAACAATGGCCGTTCCAGAGTCAATTCGGTCACACGAGAGGATGGGTTGATCTGTAGGAGGGAAGCTGAAAAATGTGCAGGATCAATGATGATCTGAGATTGTAGGTGTGTTGTGAATTCAACGTAGGAAAGTTTTGAATGATTGAAGTTTACTCAATTGAGAGTGATTTCTCAGACGATGAGTTCGTGTAGACGAAAGATTGGATGTATGAACTTGCTGAGAAATTCCTTGTCATTTCAATCATGATTCAGAGGTCTTTTATATTGCTAAATTAAAAGCACCATGATCACATGAAGTGTGACAGTTGCTGGAATCAGAGGGTGGGGAAGTGGGAAATCGTGTTAAAACCAGTTGCTCATCGTGCGGAGACTTGGTTAATTTTCCACCCACTACTTTGCTGACTCTTCCAACTGATTGCACGACTTGCTCACATTCTCGTCGTGGGTGAACACACGTGTCGTAGACCGCCAGACCAAAACCCTAGTTAATATCCCCCATGTGACACGATTGATGTCTCGTGATTGTGGAGTCAGTTGCTGACTTTATGGGACGATGAATCCATGTATTGCTGAGTTGAACATGATTTGCAAATATTCTGAAACTCATGAGTTAAATACGTCTACTGAGACGAGGTATTATCATGTTGATAACCTAAGGCAAGCAAACTGTGTTGCTGAATTGTTGAATATTGATAGTTGAACCAATATTCTTGAATCTGAGCAAATATTGCCGGTTTGAGCGAATATTGCTCATTTGATGAATTGTTGGTAGCAGGACCAAATAAAATATTAATTTAAGATACTGACTGCTGGGTCGAGTATAATAAATAAAAATGTTGATCATGGAATCAACATAAAATTATTTGTTTTTTAATCTGCTCAGAATCATGTTTTTGCAGAGCCCTAGATTCAAAAATCCTAATTTTAATGAAATGATGATTTATTCAAAATCAACCGCCGAGTTAAGCAGGGACCGGCTACATGGGATGATGACTCCACCATGTAATGCCCAGATGCTCGAATGAGCAAAATACCAAAGTCTCTTGAGGACCAGTTGGTGAAAGAATGATTAAATGTTGGTTTAAGCATTTATTAAAATAATGCTCGTGTGAGCGACAGATAACAAAACCTAGCCATGAAAATATGAGGGACCGACCAAGAGGTCATGGGACACGCTCTTGGTGGTCGTGGGACCAATTGATGGTCGTTTGAGCAAACCTCCAATTGTTTGGAAAGAGTTTGAACCTAATATGGGCAATTGAGCAAATTAGGTTAAAATCATTAAAACGTGTGGGGCCGGTTGTTTACAAGCCTTAGGGTCACCCTTGGTCGGTCAAGGGGATGTGCCCGTGTCATCATAGTGTTCGTGTCTCATTCCTGAGAGTTTCAATATTTTCCGATGCGCGTTTGAGCAACATTTTGAGAAAATATGCAGAATCCAGGGTTTTTCTGAAACTAGGAAAAATAGTAAGATGATGAAAAATAATAAATAAAACAGGGAATTGCAAGGTGCGGGACCGGCCACGGCTAGGGCATGGCCGTACGGCTGACAAGCACGGTCCCACACTTTCCCACTTTTATGTAATTTTCATGATTTTAGAGAATTTTCATAAAATCAGAGAGATTTGTTGAAACCAAGGTATTTTGTTGAAATCAGGGAGTTTTCATGGAATGAGGAAAGCAAAACAAATAATAATAATAAAATAAGAGGTGTGTGGGACCGACTAGGGCCCGGTCCCACGAGTTTTCTTGATTTTATAATATTTTTCGTGGGTTTAGGAAAAATTCATGAAATCAGGGAATTTTCATGGTTTTAGGGAAAATTCATGAAATCAGATAATTTTCATGGATTGAGGGAAATAATAAAATAATGGGGAAACGTGAGGTGTGGGACCGTCCATGGCTAGGGCATGGCCGGCCGGCTGGTGCTCGGTCCCATGACACCTTTCCCTAATTTTATTATTTTCCTTGACATAAAGAAATATCATGAAATTAGAGAATTTCCTTGAAACGAAGGAAATTTGCTCGAATGAGAGAATTTCATGAGATTAGGGAAAAATAATAAAATATAAAATTGGTCGTGGGACTGGGACTGGTCACGGCATGACCGACCAGCTGGTGAGCCCAGTCACTAGCGCCTTTGTTAATATTTTATTATTATTATTTTTCCTTCCTATTTTACATAGGTTCATCGTTCATTCGTATTTTTGAAATGTTCGCTTGCGCATTCAAATGCTGGTCTGTGCATTATTGCTAAGTACACTTGCACCATTTTAATCAGGGCTTATTCGGTGTTCAGATGCATGTGCATTGAATATTTATCACTAACCCGTGGAATTCTGCTGGGAAGAACCACGAATTGAAGTGACGAAATATTACGAAGAATCGTAGAATATTGCTGGATATTCAGACGATTAAAGATAATTAATTTGATGGATCTATACTAGCAGGCACGCTGTCTAGGAGCATTATTTATCTGAGGGTAGAGTAATATGAGCTTGCTGGAGCGTCATATTTCTATTATATAGTCAGGGAAAACCAGGTTGCATCCTGAAGACGTTATCGCTCTATACTAGCAGGCAATCTTTCTTGGAGCCGTCCAATCTTTCGATTCTATATAAAATAATTACTGAAATTGCTCAGTATTTATGAGATGTGTCGTGGTCTCAGCTGAGAGACTACACATCTACATACACTCTGAGAGACAGCCTTCTCAGTCAGAGATTTTATGACATGAGCTTTCATGCGATACATGAGTTTCCTTACTTGTCCGATTGTCGGATCAGGAGCATGTATAATTACTGAAATTGCTCAGCATCATGAGATGTGTCGTGGTCTCAGTTGGGAGACTACACATCTACATATACTCTGAGAGACAACCTTCTCAGTCAGAGATTTATGTCATGAGATTTCATGCTTTAAATAAGAGACATGGGTCTTAATACTCATCCGATTGTCGAATCTGGAGTGTGGTCTTACAATTTTACCCTTGTCGAAAATCCACCATCTACACTTACCAACACATATTTAGAGAAATAGATAGGCGAGATAAACTCGGCTTGAAATAACAAATGTGTATAATGAAAGTCTATATATCAATGCGACTTTTGTCTCAAGAGAAGGAGATAGAATAGATAGACTTTTGAGTGACAGATAAGTTCAAGTCTCTACATACCTTTTAGTCGATGAAGATCCACCAGTTCCTTGAGTAGTTCTTCGTCTTGTGTGATGATTGCCATGGAGTTCTTGAGCTCAACTACACTTTCTATCCTAGTCCGAGACCTTTAGCTATGGAGGCTAGAAATCAAGACTTATAGTTTTGATCACTAACATTGACAAACATGCCTGAGATAGCAACGCATACGAGTTCGACCGAGCAATGCTCTAACAATCTCCCCCTTTGTCAATTTTAGTGGCAAAACTATCAATACATATGGAATACAAAAAATAAATAAATTAACTTTTGTAGCTCCTATTCCACATGTCTAATCTTCAACATTACTCGAAATATTCATCACTTCCAAGTATTCCAATGATCCCAAAGGTTGTAAGTTTAGCATCATCGTTGTTGAAAATCCGTATCTATAACAACAAGAAAACAATAGTTCTCAGTCATTGTTATATGTCATAGTATCATTACACAACGTCAAAGTTAAATTGTATCACAACTTCAACAGCAATACTATGGTGATATGTATCACTTCCCCTTAGTCAATACTCCATCTCACATGGAAACCACTCCCCCTTACATAATGATCCGAAAACCACATGTATTCGTAGTGCGAACTAAATATTAACTATCCCCCTTTTTGTCAATAAAATTGGCAAAGGTACAAGAACGGGATCCCAATGAAATTTCCGAAAGAGAGATTTCATGACCAAAAGAAAGCAAAAATATCAACTTGTTCTTTAGATGCAATCATAAAGCCGAAGCTAAATGCATTCATCAAGGAGTTTATAAAGATACAAGATAACCCCTATAATATTCCACAGCCGCACTCCACACAAAGATTTGGCAATTAAGCGCAAGTTCAAAAAGAACTCTCCCCCATAAAATATCATTCCCAAGGGAACAATAAGAGCGACCTTAATTTCGAAAGAGAAAATAAGGATTTCTTTGGACAAAACTAATCACATACAAGTATGAATTTGAATCCAAAATATTAAATTAACCACAAGAGGTTCATGATTAATTTAACCAAAGATGCTCAATACAAGTAAACTTATGGAGACTTAAAAGCGCTCAATTAGATTAATCACAAGTAAACTCGTAATTAACCTAATCGAAATACACAATCAAACTAATCACAAAAGTAATCAATTTAATTACTCACATAAGAGAGTCTATGGAGCAATGACTAAGTTAATCATGAAAACAATCAACCCAGTCATGAACGCTCAAACATAAGAAGACTTATGGAGTCATAACTAAATAACAAAACAAGATGATTAATTTTGTTCAAAATGCTCGACATAAAGTACCTTATGGAACAACAACATAGCTAATCAAAAATAATCAACTTGGTTGTTTAATGCTCAACATAAGACACTTTTAGGGAGCCTCACAGTAATACATAAAATATGGATCAGGGAAGATCAATTACTGCGGAATACACAAGGATTCATTCTATTTTCCATCACTATTTGCATAACGACATTTAATAGACATAATCCTTGCAAACAAAAGATTTTAACTTATCTTCCATCAATAATTGACAATATAGGCTTAACTTTTGTATTTGTCAAAAGTCCATTCATTCTTTCATCAATACATGGATATCAATTCATGAACGACTTTACTTTTGACAAGATATGGGACAATCAAGTTCACGGACGCAAACACACATATCCCATAACAATATTGCAATATATAAAACCATAAAGATTAATACTTCAAAAATCATCTTCCAAGCAATTTAGAATTTAAACCAATAAATCTAAAACCATGTAGATGAAAACGTTGGACATAGCTATGTGTAATCACAATAATGGCTGTTCCAACCTCTAGTTATTCTTCTACTAAAAACAAGAAAATAGAAGATTTACTAGGCAATAATACCTTTGAAGAATTCTTTATCGTCCCCGAACTCCTTGTCGTCAACAGCCATTGGCACATAAGGTTCATTAAGGTAGGATTTTATATCAATAAACCTTCTCGGCCGATGTTGTCGAACCAGGGCCTTCTGAATCTCACGAGTCTTATACACAAAAGCCTTTATTTGTTGAATCTCCTTTCGCATCTCCTTCAACTCTTCAAGAACACCAGAAAACTTCTGAGAGTTTGAAGGAACGACTCTTGGCTTCCTCACATTCCTTCGTTTTCTTTTCAAGGTAGGAGATAACAAAGATTTTTCTTTTTCCTTCATGATTGATGTCTTAACAATCACATTAATATCTTTTCCATCAGAAGATATCATGCTTGGAGTATCCATAACGTTTGGGTTTGTGAGAGGAAATCACAAATTGAACTCAATAAGTAGTCTTGAGATAAAAAGAGGTTTTGAGGAAGGAAAAAGGAATGTAGGGTTTCGAAACCTTTAAACAGGTTCGTACACGTCCAACTCACAACCCTATAAAGAGTCGAATTGTCGATAATAGCCCTCCTTTGTTGATAGATAGGGAAGAACAAAAACTAAGAAAAAGAAGGAAAACTTTTCCTAAAGCCTGAGAGGTACAAAATCATTGTCTCTTTTGATCAGGCACATGAGACAAGAATTCCAAATCAACACAATCAAGTTGCGTTGTGGTGAACAACCATTTGTCTACCATTTTCCTCTTGAGAGGAATCCTCAGACTTCTGTCTATCAAATCGACCCGACCATACTTTCTTCTCTAATGGTCTTGGTTTATCCTTGGAAACTAACTTTTTAGACGAAGATAAGATCCTACATACCTCAGCGGTCTTCTGAGCAAGTTAAAGCTACCTTGCTAAATGATTTGCTCTTCGTTGAAGTTTGTTAACGTGCCTCAATTGGTGTTTGTACTTGTAATACTTTGAAAGTTCATGACCCTTTAGAGAACAATACGAACACGTCAAACTAGGATATAAATCAGACTTATGAGATGTACATGCAGCTAATGGTGGAACCTGAAACATTACAAACAGAGTTTCCAAGAAATGGGTCAATTTTTTCTTCGAGATTAGTTGGATTATCTTCTGAAAGAATATTGAGATTGATGTATGTATTGCTACAGTTATCAAAATCAATATTTTCACCAAGAAGTGCAACACTTGATTTCTCGTCTTCATTAAAATCATAGTTGTCAGACATTTCATCAAGAGTTGCAGCAAGACCTTTGTTCCCAGTGTATTTTCTACGATTTGAACACTCGTTTGCAAAATGACCAAATCCTTTACACTTAAATCACTGAGGCATATCCTCATCATTAGTCTCATCTGTTTCCCTGTTTTTAGGAGGAATAAGATTATGAGGTTTAACTGATGATTTAGGCTTATCTCTGGAGAACCTTTTACTTCTCTTCAACAGAAGATCTCTAAACTGTCTTGTGATCATCGAGACTGACTTGTCAAGATCTTTATCTGATGAGTCTATCTCAGATTGATCATCTTCAGAGATATATACTTTTTTACTCTTATCAAGTAATTTAGTGTCCTTTTGTGCTTTGAACGCAACATCCTTGGTATTGGATGAATGCTCGTGATCAAATATCTTAAGCTTCCCAACCAGCGTATTTCTGGAGAGATTATCAAGGTTATTTCCCTCAACGATGGCATGCTTCTTAGAATCGTATATGGATGTCAGCGATCTGAGAATTTTCATCACAATGTCCTTTTCAGGAATAGTCTTACCCAATGCAAAAGATGCATTAACAATTTCAGACACTTTGTGATTAAACTCATCAAATGTTTCTTCATCTGCGATACAAAGGTTTTCCCAATCGGAATTAAGGTTTTGAAGCCTAGCTTCCTTTTCACTGGAGTTACCTTCGAATACGGTTTCCAAGATATCCCAAGCTTCTTGCGACTTAATTCAATTAGTCACATGGTGCTGAAGATTTGGGGTAATGGCATGTATGATCGCATTTAAACCGTCGGAGTTTTGCTTTGCAGCAAGTATCTCAGCAGGGCTGTATTCACTAATAGGTTTGGGAACGTTTACATCTCCAACTGCCACAACAGGAGGATCATATCCATTAACAACATATACCCATGATCGAAAATCACGCGCTTGAAGAAAAGCTCGCATAACAATTTTCCACCATAAGTAATTAAATCCATCGAAGACTGGTGGTACGTTAATAGAGATAGCACCTCTGTCCATAGAGTCATATCGCTACAAACACAGACTTGTAAGGTCTTAAACGTGTTTGCCTGCTCTGATACCAATTGAAAAAGCGGGAGTCTAACAACCACACGTAATATTTCGCTTAGAAATCTGTATGGACAAACTCCAATATACTTTTATGAGAATCAACTAGAGAGTTAAACTCAATCAATGAAAAGTATATCCAAGAGTTTATATCTTAATCTCTCGATTTAATCTTTACTCAAGCAAATAGAAATCTGCGAGTCTTTATCAAAGAGAGATAACTTGGATGGTATCAAAGACCAATATCCAAGTATCAATCAATTTGAAACAACAACCAAAAGGTCGGATATTCTAATTGATTGAACTAACGCACAACCTGTATTATTTCAATTATAAAGATAAAACAATATAATGCGAAAAATGAAATAACACAGACACCAGAAATTTTGTTAACGAAGAAACCGCAAATGAAGAAAAACCCCGGGACCTATTCCAAATTGAACACACACTGTATTAATCCGCTACAGACACTAGCCTACTCCAAATTAACTTCGGTCTGGACTGTAGTTGAACCCCAACCAATCTCACACTGATCTAAGGTACAGTTATGCTCCTACGCTTCTGATCCCAGCAGGATACTGCGCACTTGATACCCTTAGATGATCTCACCCACAACTAAGAGTTGCTACGATCCAAAGTCGAAGACTTTAATAAACAAATCTGTATCACACAGAAAAGTCTACGGTAATAGATAAATCCGTCTCCCACGAATATACCTATGAGTTTTGTTCCGTACTTCGATAAATCAAGGTGAACAGGAACCAATCAATAATACCAGACTTATATTCCCAAAGAACAGCTTAGTATTATTAATCACCTCACAATAATCTTAATCGACGCAGCAAAAGAAAATATTGTGGAATCACAAACGATGAGACGAAGATGTTTGTGACTTCTTTTCTATCTTGATATAAAATCTCGAGCCAATTATTTCAATCGTACTCGTAACGATAGAAGATGCAAGATCAGATCACACAACTACAAGAAAAGTAGTATCGGTCTGGCTTCACAATCCCAATGAAGTCTTTAAGTTGTTAACCTGGTTTAGAAGAAGAAACCAAAGGTTAAAGGAGAATCGACTCTAGCTTAGCACAACTAGTATCACACAGAATGTGTGGGGATTAGGTTTCCCAGTTGCTAGAATTCTCCCTTATATACACTTTCAAATCATGGTTTGCAATCAATGTTAGCTTAGTAACAAAGCATTCAATATTCACCGTTAGATGAAAACCTGATTAGATTCAAGCTAATATTTCTCAACTGTTAGATCGAAAACTTAGCTTGTCACACACAAATGAAATGTCCAATTTTGGGTTTATGAACCGTACCCAAACATTAACATTTGTTGGTTCAACAAGTCAACCAAATGGTTAGCCATATGATTACTTTCATATCAACCATATTCTTCTTCTCCATAACTAGTTCAAATGACTCAAATGAACTAGTTAGAGAGTTGTTCAATTGCTTAGATCTTATGTAACTACACAAGACACAATCGAGCAAAATCGGTTTGATTCACTCGAATCAGTTCATGAACTTTATAGCCACGGTTTGCAAAAGCATTCCTTAGTTTATTTAAACATTAGTTCAAGAACAACCGACTTTAGATATAACTTGCTCAAGTTCGCGGACTTAAGCTCATGGAAGGATTTCAAAAACTCCAGCAGAAATTCTTGGGTCGAGAACTTCCGCCAGTTCGCGGACTTAGTTCGCGGACTTGGCTCACGCCACTTCCATTTCTCTTGATCAACAAAGTTCGCAAACTTTGGTTCAAGGAATAAGGACTTATACATATATGTGTTTTCACAACAATGCTTATATCCTACCAATGGTTATATAATCTAAACTCTCATTTCAATCATTGAAACATTCTTAGAGGACAAATATAGCCGTTATTCACCGACCATTTTTCGTCAAAGCAATTTTTAAAGTGATTGAAACATAACATGAGTTTTGTCACTAGGTAAAGATGAATTCGGCTAAAGCGAAAGCTTACCAACACATATCTCGAGAAATAGATAGGCGAGATAAACTCGGCTCGAAATAGCAAATATGTATAATGAAAGTCTATATATCAATACGACTTTTGTCTCAAGAGAAGGAGATAGAATAGATAGACCTTTGAGTGACAGATAAGTTCAAGTCTCCACATACCTTTTAGTCGATGAAGATCCACCAGTTCCTTGAGTAGTCCTTCGTCTTGTATGATGATTGTCATGGAGTTCTTGATCTCAACTATACTTTATATCCTAGTCCGAGACCTTTAGCTATGTAGGCTAGAAATCAAGACTTATAGTTTTGATCACTAACATTGACAAACATGCTTGAGATAGCAACGCATGCGAGTTCGATCGAGCAATGTTCTAACAGTCACAAACTGGGGAATACTCATCAGGGTATTGGTCTGGCGGTTTACAACGTGCGGCGTGCAATACGCCCTTTACAAGAGAGTGTCATAAAAGTGAGGCGGTTAGTAATGGCAAGAAATAATGGTGAAACGTATCTTTCATTATGGAAACATCAATTCCAGGCGTTACTGGTAGGTCTATAAACAAGCCTACAATTACTAACTGCAAGTGCACAGTGTCTTATTGTGTATAGTGCAAATACAGGTCGATCCTCAAGGACAAGGTGGGTGTAGAGTTGATTCTAAATTCTTACTTAAACTGATTCAAAAGAAAGAGTAACACGAAGATGGGGTTTGCGTCGATACGACAAAGGTTATGAATGATTATACTACACAAACAAGATTAAAATGCAATTAGAAGGCACTAGGGCAGCCGAATCCACTGCTTAACCTGCGGTAGATAATTCAGTTATCGAAATTACTCTTGTCCTTGTAATGAACATCGGTGAAGATTCGAGTCTGCCGCATATTCAAGGTGATCTGAAGATGGATAATTAATCACAACTAAAGTATTCATCCTAAGCATTAATTGTCTAATTAAAGCACAACTAATCAAAAGATAAATCGATTCATTTAAGCATGAGTTGCAGCACAACAACATAGAATTGTTCCAACTACCTAGGTTGCATGTAACAAACAAGGTGAAAGTAATATGTTGTAGTACAAAGATTAAATCTACCCTTAAGCAATTAAGCACAACAAGAACAAATTCATAACCAAAATTATCTGATGTTAGATTAAGAGTTTCATCTAATCCCTAGCAAAGATGTTTAGAACATAATACAAAATGAAATTAAACCTAATTTACTACTGCTAGTTTCTCCGGCTAGTCAGGGCTTAACTTCAAAATATCACTGCCTCCCCTATTTATACAAAATCTTCAAGTCTAACAATCCCCCTAGTCAACAAATACAATCAGAAAATTAGGTATTTGATTTCTTGGAACTCACCAATGATACAAAGTCTTCAATCTGAACAATCACTTACAACGCCGCCTGAATTTTCCTCCCATGTCTCTACCTTGATTTTGACTTCATAACCGTACTTCTAATCAGTAGAGAGAAGAGAAGTTTTGAGAGTGATAGAGAGATGGTCTTGATTTGAAATGGTAATGGGCAGAGAGACAAAGAGACAGAAAGTGGCTGGTGAAATAGGGATAGAGAGGTCAGGGTTATCATATATATGATTGTCTTTTTTGTGTTTAGTTGACAGGGAAGGTGTGGTCGGTGGTGTAAGGGAGAAAGAGAAGCTAGAAAATTTGTTTCTGACCTTGGAAATGCCGATGATAAAATTCCCTAGGGCATGTTTGGGTGCTTTCCTTAGCTTAGGTATATGTGGATAAATGAAGTTCAAACTTGTTTCCTCATTTTCCAAACTGGGATTAAGTCCATATTTGGTCCATATTCTTTTTGATATGAGTTGATCCTTCTGTAGTCCACGTATTAGCTCCACTCTCTTTACTGTTACCACTCTGACCTCCAATCAACTGCTCACTTTATGATCCTCCTTATATTTATGAATCCTACAAATACAAAACATACACAAATATCAATATTTATAACAAAATAAAGATTATTGATACCTCGAGACGCAAAATACACAATGTGACTTAAAATAGGACATTAAAGCACTTGATATGTGATAAAAGACAACAAAATAATCTAGAAATATGAATTATTAGGCACCAATCAGTTACCCGTTACCGCTTTCTTCCACCATTCAATCGCTTCCACTTCCTACGAGACCAGGGTACGTTTTATTCCGACTTGTATAAATATGTCTCACCTATTTCCACCAAACAACAAGTTTTGGTCAGGAGAATAATACAACTTCCAGAAATCATCTGATAGCTTTCATCTAGCTAGCCAGTTCAACTTTCTGATACAAGTCACGAAACACCCACACTTCCGGAATCAACTATTCTGGTCTCACCACTTTCTTCGCTTCCCTCCCTAAGACCAACCCTTCACCTTCACTTTGTGACCGAAACAAGCCTGGAACGGCCATTTCTTGGTTTAGGCCAGGATTGTACAGATTGATCTCTCGAATCAAAAGTACTCCCGTGTAGTACATTGTTTTGGGTTTAGATTCATTTCTCAACCACACACCCGAAATTACTGAAATCAGCTGAAACGGTTTTCACCCACAAACAAGTACATCTACTATTTATTACTTATTTCGCTGATACTTCACCATTTGCATAGCCGCACGATCATCTTCCATTAATTACCGTTAGAAATTAAAATACGCGGCTCTCAATGGAGATAAGAAATCGAAGTGGGATCATAAGAAATTACAGGAAAACAACCAAATAATAAAACTATACGGATAACTCTTTTAATTTAAAAAGAGATCAACGAGCGTATGTTTGGGTAATATCAAGATATTCAGTTTATTTAAAATAAATGTACTAACCATTAATTCTTCCTGCACCAGCTTCAACGGAGCACGAGAAACCACCTAGAAGTAACAAGCATAAGAACAGAGCTATAACCATACGAGTAGTTGTGAAATTTGACACCAATTGTTTCTTTGAGGAGCTGTCCATTTTCATGTTTCTTTTCTTTTTTCACTGCTTAATTGATGCCATGCATTTACAATGAGATTATGCAAAACTTAAATAGGTTGGATTAAATATGATAGATTATTCGTTGATTTTATTCCTTAAAGGATTTCATGACTTAATTGATAATTGCATTAGCAGATTTTTCGTGATTTAGGTCATTAATATCCTCTAAAAAATACCAAGAGTCGACAGATATACTCAAGACCAAATTAAAATTAAGAGAAAGAGACTTGAAGTCTATGTATCATAATTTTTATTAGGAAAGCCAAGCATCTCCTCTAATTAGTTTTTTTTTTTTTGATGAAGCAATTCTCCACCACCATCAAAAACTATCTATTGATTATCAATTGTTACCATTAGGTTACCACCTATGTAAATGTTTGAACTCTTCAACTTTGTTGACTATCAAGCTAGATTTTCCTAAATCCACATTTTTTTAATAGATGTTTGAATTCTTCTTTTTCATATTCTTATGTATCAGAATGGTTTCTCCTCAACTTATTCTCTGCTATTTGATTTCTATTAGTATGTTTTGAAATGATTAATCTGTTTTTCGTTTGTTTTTCAAGTAGGAAATTTGTCATTTGGTTCAAAGTACGAAAAACTAGTTAATGTAGGGTACGACGGGAATCAAGGATTAACTGGAGATCCAGAAAATTTTAAAACATGGAAATGAGTTATAAATCCTCAACCTGATACATGTGGAGAATTTAAAGATAATAAATCTTCATTGTTTCCTCTCTATCTCTTTGGCTTTCTTCTTTCTTCTCTTGTTTTGTTCTTTTTTTATTTTCCTCCTCATTCGGTATATCACCAACACAAGCAATTAAGTGGTAAACAAAGAAAATAAATCCAATGGTGTATGTTTCTAGATATTCTTGTAAGCCATGCCACAATGATATATATTTCGAGCTACTTGCACAATATAGTAACGTGTAAAAAAATCTTTACAAAAATAAGAAAACAAAAATGCTACATTAATTACATAAACAAAAGGAAACAATGTATTTCCTGTTGATTTTTTTTCTCGAAGGCTTCAATATCTACACAGTCTCCAGCAATCACAAGCACAACCTAAACAAGCTTTGATTGGGCCGACGGAGAGCCCATAATAACTCGATATAGTATAACAATTAACCGATGACCAATTCGTTATAACACAGTCTAATTCCAATCATTATAACACAATATAATTCCAAGATCGCAGACCAGCTCGCTCTCGGTTGGACATATCATTCACAGATAGTGAAGATCAATCAGTTCAAATCATGAAGTCCAACAACCTCAATCATGGCACTTCACAACAGATCCTAGAAAATCGCCATAGAGTAGTATCTCATAATAAAATCTTTATTTCTCCACCCTGAAATCCGTTAGTTCTCATACAAGTGAGATACTCAAAATGTAGTCTGAAACTCGTACAATCAGATATAAAACACACATTCGATATAAATGCTAAATTATGCTTCAAATTGGCAGCAACAAATGCAATCTGAGTTCGAATTCGACTTGGAGGGTAATGTTGTGGAAAAATGTTCACAAACTCTGATCAATACTACTGAAAAGACGAGGGTACCCAAATATACCTCAATCTTAAACTTTTCCACCTATAAGTCCTTTCTCCGAAAGTGATTGTCTATGGACTGAGTCGAGACAATACAACTAATCGGTTCACACTTCGTGTGATCGTCTATGAATACGAGATCGAGACAATACGACAACAAGATAACTTGTGTGATTGACTATGGAGACAAGATCGAGACAATACAACAACGAAGTAGGTTTACTTGATAAAATGTTCGGACTTAACCAAACACAATAGGATTGCTATCAAGTAAATAGGAATTAACGTTTGTGTATTTTACTTCTAATTATAATAAAACAATTATAATTGCGGAAATAGAAAAGTAAAAGACACAACAAGATTTTGTTAACGAGAAAACCGAAAATGCAGAAAAACCCCGGGACCTTGTCCAGAATTGAATACTCTCAGGATTAAGCCGCTACACAAAATCTAAACCAACTTCGTATAGTTGAAACCAAGCAACTAAACCTATAGTTCACCTAGTTCCTTCTGTATCCCTACGCCTCCAACTTGCAATAAGTTACGCACCTGGAACAATTCCTTTGGTTCGTATTCCAAACAGTAAAGGAACAACAAATCTGTTTGGTAACAACTCTTTTCAAACAAGTGATATGAGTTTGACAAAAGGCTCTTCTGTTTATCCCAATAAACTCCTTTGTCAGGTCCTAAGATCTATCTTTTCAACAACTACCAAAGTAATTGTTAAGACTATGCTATCAATACTTTAGACTATGCGATCAATACTTTGAATCACAAAGAATTGTATTGATGCCGATCTACCAATCGATTTTGGGACGTTTTTCGGCCCAGTCGGTCTGTTTGCAGCCCCACCCACGAAAGACAAAGATTCAGTACTATCCATGTCTGCAACGATG
Organism: Papaver somniferum; assembly: GCF_003573695.1. Taxonomy (NCBI): domain Eukaryota; kingdom Viridiplantae; phylum Streptophyta; class Magnoliopsida; order Ranunculales; family Papaveraceae; genus Papaver; species Papaver somniferum. The sequence goes on from NC_039364.1 coordinate 34,551,078, forward strand.
TTTTTATCGGCCTTAGCTTAGCAAAGCACAAGTAATCTTGTCCGTTCACTAAAACCAAAGTCAAACCTTAAACTAGTTGATAGTCGTGGAACCCACCACTCCTTCCATCTTCCAAAGCAAGCTTTTACTCTATAAACATTCTTTTCTCTTCTTTTTTTGAATATAGATTCTTTTCTTTGTACTCAAAATTAAGAATCACAATGGAAACCGGAGAACCTTCAAGAACAGCGGACGAATCACCATGGGCAAAGCTTGGTTTGTTCTCTCCCCTTTGATTTGTCCTTGCTACATTGCATGATTAGATTAAAAAAAAGTGTCTTTTTTATTGTAGAGACACTTTTTCTTTTTTGGTTTGGCTTAATCTTTTGGGTATTGTCGATTCTCGGGGTATTCCTGTGTAATCTTATTGTTGTGAGACCCTTAATCTTACTGGTGGTGTTCTTTATATGATTGTTTTTGTCTAATTTTAAAGATTTTTGTTTTGGGGTTTTGCATAATCCATTACTCAAATTCTTGATATTTGTATTTTATCCCAATTGATAAAGTATGGTAATTGACTAATCAAGTATCTTAATTATGTGTTCGGTATACAAAAATAGTTCATTGAAACCTTAATTAGAGTTTTTATGATTCTTTTGTTTTGTGTAGTACCGTCCAACACGAAGTACTCAGATGTTGAGATAAGTTCAAAGGACATGGTGGTGTCTTCTGAAACGACATGCACTTCGGAAATCAAAAACGAATGGTGCAAAACTACTAGGAGTAGTGACTTATGTACAACAACTGTGCAAAATTTGAGGTGTGCACTGTGTTTAAGAAGTTCGATTGTAATATGGTTTTAAGTCTTTGTGTATATAAACGTATCTCTTTTGGTCGCGGCAACGTAGGATTGTTAACCTTCGTCTTTTTTCTTTTTATCAAGTTCGCATACTATTACTGTTGATGGGAATGTTCTGGCGAAAAATGGTACTACGGTCATCAAGTGTGGAAGTGAGATTGTTTCAGGCCCGGATGCTGAAGGTGAGCTCTTGTTTATAGATATAGATTTCTATCAAGGGTAATGAAGTATTCGAACACTTAAAACATTAGGCTTTGGATAAATTGGCTTCATTTATGGTGTCCTATTGCTATTTTTGTAAATGGACCCCAGTGACTCGAGACTAGGCTATCGCTCTGAATGAGAATATACTGTCTTAATAAGCTGCTTAGCGCTTGAAATATGACCTAGAGCACTAAGACAGTAAGACTTACACTCTGTCTTTTTCTTATCCGTCCGACTAAGTCCGCCTTGTTGTTTAGCCCCAACAAATTTACCCATGGTTAGAATATTTTGAATTTGGATACGTTGGGAATGTTAACCATATGTCTTCTGGGTAATCCCGTGGTTATGTTAAATTATCTAACTGAATTTTGTTTTTCATAACGTAAATTCCTTGTATCGCGAGCTGTCTCTTATTTGTTGGGAAATTATGTGTCTCCCTTCTAACTTGGTACCAGTAGAAAGGTTTGTTGGATAACTTTCTTGAGGGGACAAAAATCAATATAATCATAAACAATGTGGTTGAAACATTAAGATAATGTAGAACAACCACACACTCTTTGGTTTTGCTCTTTTTACCTTTGTTTAAAGTTTCTTAAGATTCAGTTGTGTTATCCAATTTACCTTTTGTTATTTGCTACATCATGTTTGCGGCTAATGTGTCATTTAATTGTTTTTTGTAGGGTACTTGACTTACAGATTCAAATTGATTCCATCTCCAGAAAACTGCGAGAAGTTAAAGGTGACAGCATAATTGCATCCAAGGATTTAAACTATCTTTTGAAAAAATGAAAGAGACTTACCGATTCTGTTTGTTTATCTTTGCCAGATATCTGTAGATGCTGAGCATGCAAAATGATGTATTTGCCTGAACATATGGCATGATGTTGTAACTGCTGCCCCTTGTCTTCACAACTTTTGGTACGTTTTAAATCGTCTTTGACATCATTTGCAGTTTGATTTCTGTGAAATCTAATACCATCTTTTCTTGTTTCCTTTGTTCTAGCAATGGGTGCTTCTCTGAGTGGCTAAGAAGGTCTCTTGAGAAACACCCTAGAGTTCTCTGTCCCCAATGTCGTGGAACTGTACAATTTGTAGGTAGAAACCACTTTTTGCATAACATCGAGGAGGTAAATTCTTACTAGTCTTCTATGTAAGAGTTGTTGACAACATGTTGGTTTGTAGACATGTTTTAAGTACATAGACAACATATTTAGTCATCTTTATTGTACGAGGCGAGGATGCCACTTACATACTAAAGGATGTATTAACTCAGTCAGTTTTGGTTTGAGTTTGTAGGAAATACTACAAGCTGACTCTTCACTAAGACGTAGCAGTGATGAAATCGCCCTGTTGAATAAATGTGCGACCATTAAATCAAATCTTGTAAGTACATCCCTTAACTCTAACACTTCTTAACATTCTTCCTTTTTCCTTTGCATGTTGTGCTATCGTCGCTTTTTATAGAGAACTTGTGGAAATACATTAATTCTCCTATGACCACTAGATCACCCACAAATGAAAATAGTACATTGTGTGTGAACAGAAGAAACCAATGATAAAACATGAAGTTATATTCTTGCCGAATTCCAGTTGACATTTGATTCAGATATTGTGTGTTTAATATAAATTGTTTTAAGGAAAGGATAACTTGGGGTCAGTTGAATTAACAGAACTGAAGCATACCAAGTCTGATTCTTGCTGTAATACTGAATTTTTGTAATGCTGCTTACCGAGGCACCTCAATACTTTTGTTTTCAGTTCAATATTCGTTTTTCTATTTGTTTTTTTTTTCCTTTCTATTTTCTATAATTCTTTTGTCTGTAACTTGTTCAGGTCATTAATTCAGCTAAAAAGTCGAGGCGGAAAAGACCACATTCACCATCACCGACCGAGGAAAATGAAGCTGCAGATATTTCGTGTCCTCAATGTGGTAATGTCAATTTCATAAAAATTCGTTTTCTACACATCTTGTGTCATTTGATAATGTAACCCAAAACTAAAGAAAAAAAAACAATAGAAGATAGATAAACCCCCAAAATTAAAGGAAAAAAAACATTGGAGAGGGAAAAACTAAAGAGTTAGGCCTGGGTTATAAGTCATGCATGGAGATTGCACCATCACATGGGATTCTCTTTTTATGGAATAAAATTCACATGGAATGCAGCCGCTGACTTCTTGAAGTCTTAATTAAGCTTGCCAAACTAGTGAATAAACTTTATGCTAAAGAGACAAACATCACTTGGTTTACTTACGCGCACTTGCTAGTCCTAAGTCTTTTTTTTATCCACATTGTCTATATGACAAACCTGTTCGTTCATCTTTTCTATTTTGTGACCATTTTGGAATGTGTGTATATTTAACAATGAACAGGTACTGGGTTTGGTGGGTTCCAATGCAACGGAACTACAGCTCATTTGCAATGCCATGTATGTGGGGGGATGATGCCATCAAGAACTAACACTAGTGTACCTCAACATTGTAAGTTCTATTAATCCTTCTTATGTTTCTTCTTAATAGCATTGGAGATTTTTTTTTTCTTTTGAATTTAGATCTTATATTTCGATGCACTGCTATTTTTAATCTTTTCTTTTATCTCTTGCAGGTCTAGGTTGCGATAGAGCATATTGTGGGGCATATTGGCTGTCTCAAGGGGTGCCTACAAGTAATTCTCATACTGTCTGCAGTCCAGAGACCTTCAAACCAGTATGTAATTGTTTCTAAAACTCCGTAGCTTGTTGTAAGCAAAGTTCCTGAATTTTAGTTTCAGTTTTGTGCTAGAATTTTGTCTTTGATCAAGTAAACGACAATATTTATTGTTGAGTTCCCGGTTTACTTTGGTTAAGATATAAAAAGACCAACCATGGGTCTTCAAGATATCTAGGTAATATACTCAATTTAAAACAAGGATGTTTATGTTCTGTAACTAGTGTGTATTTGAAAACGGTCTTTAAAATGTCGTCCTAGTAGAACAGTCTACACCAAGAGGCTCTTAGCTTCTATCAATTAATCCTCGTTAACATTATATTTGATCAAACACTCCTTTTCAATTTTTACAGTAATATCTGAAAGACATCTTCATGCAAATAATGTTCCTATACCGTGCCATTATCGTTTTCTGAAGTATTGGAGTTGGTTATTTTTGCAGATATCAGAATATACCATTTCAGATATGCCAGCCTTGACACATGAAAATAATCGATTTGAGAGAGATGTATGGATGCAAACATTTCCTTATGTAGTTATTTCTAGATTGGTTGACTTTCTTTTACTCCTTACAATTTTGCAATGTACATATCTTGTCATTTAGATCACGGAGAGGTGCATCAGACAGTCTGGGAGGACATTGCAGGATGTTATTTCAGAATGGATCGCAACATTCAATAGTAGAAATATTGGTAATCTTGATAAACATAGTGTCTTTCTCTTTAGCATAAGTAAGATAACAATGTGTCTAATGCACACACGGAGTCGTTGGTATGCAAGCAAGTGTTATTGGGAAGGCAAACAATTATATGCATGCATTCCTCTCTCTATGATATGCTGCCATGGTTTTCTTTCCATGTTAGCATGATTAGAAACATGGACACTGTTTCCTGATTGGTGACAGTGAATCTGTTTTCTCCAAAATTATAACGTTGATATACATTTTTTACTCCCTTTGCAGACCGATCAAGATTGCAACTGAACCATGCAGAGATGATAACTGCTGGGACACATCTTTGCAAGTAAGTTACAATGCCGCATCATGTACAGTTTAACTATTGGGTAATAAAAATTGAACATGGAATTTATTACTTGATTACCAACCTTTAAATTTAGGGCTATTAAGTTACATTGTGGCACGTTTCATTGGGTTAATATCAGAGGATGTAAACCAACTTTACATTTGTTATTTGTCTCTTGAAGAAGAGGTTCTCATTGTTATGAATATCATTCCTATTTGGATGCAGGGACTGTTATGACAAATTGGTCTCCTTTCTATTGTATTGGTATCGAGTTACTACACTCAAACACGTAAGTATTTTCCAAGGGAAAAAAGTGTTATCAACTGCAATTTCATTTGTTTTTCCCCCTGATTCTGGTTTTGTAATTGTACTTGAGGTGTTAATGCCGGTGACCAAATTTCTCAGCAATTACCTGGTTAATTTGATTGTGGGTTTGCTCACTCCATGATAAAGTTGGTTAATAAATCGTAACCTGACCGACTTCTTCTGAATGCTTTTATTTTTGTGAAATTTGTTTTCAGACCTTACCACCTGATGCATCTACAAGGGAAGATTGCTGGTACGGATATTCATGCCGGACACAGCATCACAGTGAAGATCATGCTCGGAAAAGAAATCATGTGTGTCGTCCAACTTAGTGTTAGTTGTATAAATTCACTGGCAGGTTAATTTTTTCTTCTTTTTTTTGATAGATAAGATATGAAACGAGCCATCGCTGAGGATTAGCCGCTGTAGGCCGTTGCTGTATAATTTTATACAATTATTTTTGTTCATGATGTGACAAAATATCTAGTGTGCAAACCTTACAGTAGAATAGCATACTTTTGACTGGAAAGATTACTTGTTCATAATTTTAGTTTATCAGATGGTGTTTAAAATTAGCACATTAGAAATGAGTTGGTCTAGGTTAAGAAATTCACCAATCTTGGTTAAACAACGAATCCTGCAAATTTGGCACATCAGCTTTGTTTTTCTGTCAACTGAAGTCCCTAACATGAAACATTAAAGATGCTTGGAAATTTTGAACATATCACGCCTACTGCTTACACTTGAATACTTTCAGGCTAGATTAAGCAGCATCCAATTATTCGTTATAACAAATGATGTAAACTACTTCAGCCTCTTCTAAATGAGAATTACTACGTCTGAAGTAAACAACATTCATCAAATCTTTCGTATATGAAAAGCGAGATGCCTGTCACAGAAGATGTTATTCTACACAAAAACCAGTTTTTTTCAAACCAACCCCTACAAAAATAGAAATTGCGAAAGAATATTTGTGTAAGACTAATTAAACTTAAAACTAACAAACATCTCACACTTTTTTTTTTCTGCCTTCCTATTTTCTCTCTTTCTTTTCCTCTCATTTCTTTCCAGTTATCTTCCTTTTTTCCTCTCAGCAAGTCCATGAGCTTGATCTCTTAAGCACTGGCTTCATCTGTTTGTCTTCTTCTAAAGAAACCATACCCAAATGAGATGGATCTTCCAACATCATTTTTGCCACCAAATATCCAGCAATAGACCATGTCTGCATCTTCCTTGCTTGTTTTCCAACATATCTTCCGAGTTTCCCGTCATAATATTCTGGCCAACCATCTTTAGCCATTCGACTCTCAGTTAGATCAATCGCTCGTCTGGCAATTTGAGGCCTTCCCGTTTTGATACATGCAGCCGTTAACATCCACAAAAGCACTGTCATGATAGGGGGAATAACACAACATGAAAAAGAACACATCAGTTTAACAATTACTCATGTAGAAAGGTACCGAAGTTTCAGAGAGTTGCAAGATGGACTAACCTGGCCATGATCCACCATTGTGGTAACTCCATCTGGTATTCTTGGGATCGCAACCTGTTACTATCCTCCATTCATGGCTCTCAATAGCTGGATAGCATATTTTTAGAGGCATCTCGCCAACCAGCTCTTCCCAGCGCTCTTCAATAAGATCCATTATTGCCATGGACTGCTCAGGAGTTGCAAGAGAAGATAAAATGGCAACACAGTTACCTAGGACAAACCAACGGAAATCCATCCTAGCAGGACTCACATTTCCAATAAAATATCCACCACGAGTTGGCATAAAATCAAACACCCACTCTGGAATTGAATCGGGGATAACATTAAATTTGTTAACTGCTGTGTGAGAATACTCCTCAGTTTTGTAACGATATATGTCATTAAGCTGCTGGAAATCAAGCCAGAAGTAACTACGCATGTGAAAACTTAAAGCATGCAAACGCTTCACAATTCGCTCCACCATTTCTTTTCCTTCTGCATCATGTTTAAGCAAGGTCAACGCACACCTCAAGGCCATGAAGAAGAGCGCTTGAATTTCGATAGGATAACCATAAATTCCCTGTGAAAAGTGAGTTAGCATCAAAAGAAACAAAACTAAAACATGTAAATACAAGTCAAAAACCAGAAAATAAGATGGGCTCATGGGCCTAAAATTTTAAGATCCAACTTTGCAGAGAGGCTGCAACAGGTAAACATTTAGTGAGTACTCTTTGAAAGGAATATACCACCCAACTGCTGCACGGGTCCCAAACACCATCCTACAGATTTCAAGTAGTTCCGTAATGATCCTACACTTAAGGAAATCTAAGACCTTCAAACTGGGGAGTCCATAGAAGTCATTTCCCAAACCTCTAAGATACATTCAAATCAATGACTTTGCATCAAGCACCAATAAATACTACGTATGACTTAATGATAGCAGGAAGAAATCGAGTAGACAAATAATTATTTATTTATTTTGAGGACGTGAGATGGAAACTTTACCAACAATTCCATGCAAGTCAAAGATGCATGTTAATAGAAAGCCATTTAGTTACTGGTGGAGGAAAACAGTGTTAGAAATTCAAGCAAAAGCTGCTTAGTGAAAATCATTACAGATCTCCACTGAAAACTAGTGAACTCAGCAACTCCTTATACCACATTCATACCTCTAAACCATTGTACTAGTTTCATTTAGCCAAAAAGAAGATTAGCAATGTATGAGAGCAGTCTTTGAAAAAAAAGGTGGAAACATGAAGTTAAACCTGACGCATGAGAGGTTTGCGGATAGACATGTGTAGGGGAACATAGATAAAGGATGGTGAATAATGTTATGCAAATCTAGTTGAGGATGAAGGAAATTTGTGAGACCTTCAAATATCATACTAGACTATGACTGTTATATGACAGCCAGCTCAAAGGTTGCCATTTTGATTCAGGATTATAAACACAATCGAAGATGGACTGAAATGTATAGAACCACAAGATAAGAGATGAGAACAAAGAAAAAACAGACTCCGAGTATTTCTAAGATATTCCTCGTAGTTTATTTCCGTTAAATATCCAACTACGGTGGCAAACTTACTCTTTTTTCGATAAACATAATAACAGACCGCACTTATAGAAGTACACGCTGGAACTTTTATAATATTTTTTAGCCAATCAGGAAATATTGTAAAGAAATTATTTTCTAACTAAAATTTTAATTAGGTTGACACGTGAAAGACTTGTCTTTAAATGTGTTCACTAGCCAGGGAACCAACGAGGTAAATGAGTTGGTCAAACTGATCAGAGGTTGCATAAACTATGAATGAGCCAAAAAAGAAAAAATTAAAAAAATGAAATACATATTGGAACATAAAAGGATACTCTTACTTGTTACAAACTAGTGAATTTTGAAGAAATCAACAAGTTAATAGTGACTTTGCATTTATCCGCACGAACGAGAACCACTTTCATGGACTTTCAGAATTGGGAATCTATGGGAATATATTTGGTCAAAATACATCAAAGTGCATGCCTGAACACCTAGGATCTCTTAAAGCCACGTTCATATTAAAAAGAAGACTCTGGACTTTTAAAGTTTTGTTTTTATTTAGCTTGTTTTCAATCTAATAAGCACATATGAGCTGTATTTGCAAGCAAGATAATTAGGAAAGTATTCGTAAATAGGATAACGACAATCTTACCATTCTCCGATCAATCATGGAGCATCCATCTGCGCAGAGCAAGGTTGGAAACGTGTCAAATCCCTCTGACAAACACAAAGCAAGTATAAGCCTCATACCCTTCTGACACTCATCTGTTTCTGCCAAAGACATATCCCCAGTGGACTTTGTATATGCACGAAGCAGAATAATCCACCAAAAACCAGAATCAACAGGAGCAACTCTTCCAATTGCACTCTCACCAAAATCTGCGATTAAAGTATCTGTTTTCCTAATAGGATCATGGAGAACTTTAAAACTCGCCGGCATCGCACCTTCTCCAAGCTTAAACCGATCAATTCTTTTCTCCCATCCTTGAAGGTGAAGAGTCTTTAATAAGAAATTCTTTACTATTTCTGGCTCACCATTCATTAAGAAGGCCAGAGCACTCGGCACAAAATCACGAACGAAGACCTATTTAAAACATTAAAAACTAATAAATTAGTTATCTTAATCCCAAGTTATTTTGAATTTAACAAGTAAATGAAGTATTAATAACAACGAACGAATGTTCACCTGATCATAGTTGAGAACTTCCTCTGATTGGTGATCATAAGCAGCAATTGTTCCAACCGGTTGACCCCGGAAGAAAACCAATGATCGCCTGAGAGCATCCCAAGCTTCAGAAACCATCGGATGAGGCTCAAATGAATTGCGAGCCGAGGATGCGGGGGTGTCGAAAGCAGAACGTGCACCAGGAGAACATGTTTCAAGGTCTAGTCCTCTACTAAGTCCAATAGACAATTCACTAAGAGACCTCTCATCAAATGATCTCTTTCTTTCAATGTTCAATGGTCTTGGTTTATCAAGAAGCTTTGAGAAATCATAATCATCGATTTCGGAAGCCGAACAGTGTGAATTTACACTTCTTAAGCTACTCAAATTGTAATCCTTATTTCCATCCATACCTCTCCTCTCTCCCCCTACTCTTTCTCTCTCTCTCTAAATCACTACTCTTCTCTTTACTGCTCCTCCTCCTATCCGAAGTAGAGCTTAACAGGGATCTACAATTCAACAAAGCTTAATGAGTAATGTAAATATTTCCTTAATTTCTATAATAAAAACAACTATTAAGGTAACAAAACTAATTAAAAGATAAGGATAAGAAAAATAAAATTTTAATTTAGATCTTTATTACAAGACACTATTTAAGTATATTATACAATTAACAACTCATTATCATCTTAATTAACTAAAAATTTCCAAAAAAAAAAAAGTTTCAGCTAAGTAATAGATCAAGTTTGATCTAGAAAACAGAAGAAATATAAATCAGATCTGGCAAACGATACGAAAATGAGTCTAAAAACGGTTTAATAAATGGTAAGAGAAGAGATTACACACCTTGTTGAAATAAGAGAAGAATGGTTATTCCGGTGGAATCAACGGTAAGATCCCGATGAGTTAGCCGGAAATCACACTAATGTTTGTTGTTTAAGAGAGAGAAAGAAAGGAAAAAGTGAGCATGAGTTCAGAAAGTGGTATAAATAGTTGAAGGAGGTTACAGTAGAAGATTCCCTTTCTTTGAAAGAAGAAACAAAAAGTACATCAAGCTGGTGGAAGAAGAGTTTCACTGGGTTATTTATCAATTATCATCGGTTATAACACGAGGAAGGTGGAGTTACCAGCCCCCTGCTGCTGCTGGTAATAATAACCCTCGCCTCTTTCCTACGTGGAACGAAACGACAGAAAACCCCTTGTTCCCTCTCTTTAATTAAACTACAAGAAATGAAACAATATGTACTCCGTACGTTATACTAAATACTTTGTTAAATGCGCATTATCAGTGCTCACAATTTTATTTTTTATAGCCGAACTAAATTCCGTTTCTCAATTAACAAATATGCCGTCATCTGCAATGTTGGTGTGTGTCTGAGTGTTCTGAATCTTCGAAATGGTTAAAGCTGGACGAATTCATGTTACTCGGTGAGAGATTGCAGCGAGTCGCAATGATCACCGCTGTAGTGGCGTGAAAAGAGCACATTTGCGTTACATAGTCGCATTCGTATTTTTCTGATTGAATTATTTTAGAACCTAAGCTGTAAGTGTCATTGACAAGTAGGTCTGAGCATTTCAAACCTGAACTTTGAGAATGGAAGATGGTTCGTTTGGAGATTAAATTAAAAGCACCTAACAAGCCGTTTGGCCAATCCATTAGCGAGCTATTGCATGGGACATGTCTGTCTCTTCTTAAAAACAAATAATGTACGAGAGAAATCATTGTTGCAAGTTGGGCACAAATAATTTTTGTAGCTTTGTCTATTGTGATTCCCAAGGAGGACCTCTTGGTCGAGTAAATTAATATTGGTTTAGAGATTTATAATAATGATTTTATTGTCGAGGAAGTACACATTTTTTTATTCTTTTTATGATTCCGTAATCTTCATCTTAAGATTCCTGCATTTGACTTGCTTTGATTCTCAAAATAATAATACAAGCAAAGAAAAAAGGGGACGGAAAGTGTTGCTTCAGCCCTGTTTTCTGCTAAACTTCAGCGTAAACCAGCAGTTTAAAAGAAAACTAGGTGCGCACTTTTCTAATTATCAGCTGCCCTCTCCTTCTCGTACCCAAATTCGTGGCATGAGGAGGGACAGAAAAAACATTATTTAAGAGGATTCAGGTATTATGCAATTTATCAAAGTAGGCAGGTTGTTTGTCCTTGCCGCTTAATGTTGGCATGAATTTATCAGAATGTACATGCGGGTGATTGTTTGTATTTGCAAATGAATTTCATTTTTGATCACTTTGGTAAAATGAATTACTGTTTTGCTTCACTCCTGAATAATAGCAAAATATGTGACTTTACCTATGAGAAAAAGAAGACAAAACAAATGAGAAAGAAAAAAAAAAAGTATATTGTTACGCGATAAAAATTCTTATAAGTATAAAATAAAAATATGAAAATCACATCTCAGAAGAGTGTTTAGAAACAACATAAATTGCCAAATTATGAGCCAAGCCACATCTTTTCGATAAAGCTGAACTGACTTGTACCTAGCGAAGTTTTCGCTAATTCGGTTGATGGAATATTTGATACGCCAAGGAAAATCAGAAGTTCAAACCTCAACGTGTTAATAACAATGATATGAAACTCTTTGCTAGCAACAAGGTTACCTCGAAATTGTGAGATATTATTCCTGATAATTGCAATATTCGGACCAGCAAACCATCAAAGTTAATTTTGTTCTTGCTAGGAGGAAGAGGTTTTCATGTAAAGTTTTTGAAACAACTATGCTACTTAAACATCGATTTCAGACAGCTTTAGTAGCTAGCTCCATATGTGGCAGACACCTGGATTAAAAACAAAACCGAGAATTGAAAACCTTAAATTGACGATTTTAGAGATTTCCTAAAAACAATTAATTTATTCAATCGAAACCTTCTCTATTTATTATTAGAAATATATCTCACTCTCTTGTTTCTCAAATCGAAACTATGAAACGTATCAGTTTACGCAGTGTTACATTCTTCTTTAGGATGGTACTATTTACCCTAATCAATATGGTACACGCCGAGATGAATGCATTGATTCTTAAGTAATATGTTCATATTTATACAACAATATCTACCCAAATTTTTCTAGATTTTGTATTTCAACATATACAACTTCAATGCTCATTTTTATGTACAAGCATTGCAATCAGAAAAAGAAAAAAGAGATTTATAATGATTTTTCAAAATTCATGATTCCTAAACAAATATCGATAACATATTACTAGAGCTCCATATGAGATATGTGATTGTATAAAACAATATGAAATTTTGAGATGAGTTTTCAGCATAAAAAGGTTAAACATGCATCTTAGATTTCGTTCATCAATACATTATCTTTACCAGGACTTTTGGATTTAAGAAAACACACAAACGAAAATCACAACATGAAAATTATTACCAAAATTTCTCTACATACTCCCCATTGTTTGATTGTATCCTCAATGGCATTTTGATAATTTGGGTTTTAATTTCTGCAATGGGATGTAATTTAAAATTTAAGTATTTCTAGCACAAAAGTAGTTGGATCAAATTAGAACGACATACTTGGTAACTTGAAAAAGTGGGGGTACAACAACCATACCCAATATTTCGCTTAGCAATCTGTATGAACAAACTCCAAGATATTATCTAGAGAATCAACTAGACAGTCAGACTCAATCTACATAAAAAGTATATCAAAGAGTTTATATCTCAATCTCTCGATTTGATATATACTCAAGCAAATAGAAATTTTCGAGTCTTTATCAAACATTAGAGAGATAACTTGGATGGTACCACATACCAATATCCAAGTATCAATCTATTTAAATCAACAACCAAAAGGAAGGATTTCTAATTGATTGAACAACGCACAACCTGTGATATTTCAATTATATAACAAAATATAATGCGGAAAAGAAATAACACAGACACCAGAATTTTGTTAACGAGGAAATCGCAAATGCAGAAAAACCCCGCGACCTAGTCCAGATTGAACACACATTGTATTAAGCCGCTACAGACACTAGCCTACTCCAAATTAACTTCTGCCTGGACTGTAGTTGAACCCCAATCAATCTCACACTGATCCAAGGTACAGTTATGCTCCTACCTCTCTGATCCCATCAGGATACTACGTACTTGATTCCCTTAGATGATCTCACCCACAACTAAGAGTTGCTACGACCCAAAGTCGAAGACTTTAATAAAAAAATCTGTATCAGACAGAAAATTCTACGGTAATAGATAAATCCGTCTCCCACGAATATACCTACGAGTTTTGTTCCGTATTTTGATAAATCAAGGTGAACAAGAACCAATTGATAAACCGGACTTATATTCCCAAAGAACAGCCTAGTATTATCAATCACCTCACAATAATTCTAATCGACGCAGCGAAAAAAAAAATATTGTGGAATCACAAACGATGAGACGAAGTGTTTGTGATTTCTTTTATATCTTGCCTATCGGAGATATCAATCTCAAGCCAATTATTACAATTGTACTCGTACGATAGAAACAACAAGATCATATCATACAACTACGAGAAAGTAGTATCGGTATGGCTTCACAATCCCAATGAAGTCTTTAAGTCGTTAACCTGGTTTAGAAGAAGAAACCAAAGGTTAAAGGAGAATCGACTCTAGCTTACTACAACTAGTATCACACAGAAGGTGTGGGGATTAGGTTTCTCATTTGCTAGAGTTCTCCCTTATATGGTCTTTCAAATCAGGGTTTGCAATCAATGTTAGCTTGGTAACAACGGATTCAATATTCACCGTTAGATGAAAACCTGATTTAGATTCAAGCTAATATCTTTCAACCGCTAGATCGAAAACTAGCTTGTTACACACAAATAAAATGCACGTTTCTAGGCTTGTGTAACCGTACCCAAACTTGTACATTTGTTGGTTCAACAATAGTCAACCAAATGGTTAGCCATATGATCACTTTCATATCAACCATATTCTTCTTCACCATAAATAGTTCAAGTGACTCAAATGAACTAGTTAGAGAGTTGTTCAATTGCAAGGAAATCTTATGTAACTACACAAGACACAATCGAAGCAAAAACGATTTGATTCACTCGAATCGGTTCATGAACTATATAGCCACGGTTTGCATTTGCATTCCTTGGCTTATATAAGAATAAGTTCACAAACATCATTTTTAGAGATAACCTACTCAAGTTCGCGGACTGGGTTTGCGGACTTGGATCACGCCACCATGCCGGTTCTCTTGATCAACAAAGTTCGCAAACTTCGGTTCAAGGAATAAGGACTTATACATATATGTGTTTCCACGATAATGCTTATATCCTCCAATGGTTATATAATCTAAACTCTCATTTCAATCATTGGAACAGTTTTAGAGGATGTTGATATTCTATAGTTGTTATTCACAAACTATTTTTCGTCAAAGTAAGCAATTTCCAAAGTGATTGAAACTTGTCATGACTTTCGTCACTAGGTAAAGATGAAATTGGTTAAAGCGAAAGCTTACCAACACATATTTCGAGAAATAGATAGGCGAGATAAACTCGGCTCGAATAGCGAATGTGTATAATCTAAGTTTATATAACAAAACGGCTTTTGTCTCAAGATAGGAGATAAATATACTTTTGAGTGATAGATAAGTTCAAGTCTCCACATACCTTTTAGTCGATAAAGATCCACCGGTTCCTTGATTAGTCCTTCGTCTTGTATGATGATTGCCATGGAGTTCTTGAGCTCAACTACACTTTCTATCTTAGTCCGAGACCTTAGCTATCGTAGACTAGAAATCAAGACTTATAGTTTTGATCACTAACATTGACAAACATGCTTGAGATAGCAACGCATGTGAGTTCGACCGAGCAATGCTCTAATAATCTCCCCATTTGTCAATTTTAGTGCCAAAACTATCAATACATATGGAATACAAAAAAATAGATAAATTAACTTTTGTAGCTCCTATTTCATACGCCTAATCTTCAACATTACTTGAAATCTTAGTCACTTCCAAGTACTCCAATGATCCCAAAGGTTGTAAGTTCAACATCATCGTTGTTGAAAATCCATAGCTATAACAACGAGACAACAAGAGTTCTCAATCATTGTTATACAGTGTCATAGTATCATTACACAACGTCAAAGTTCAATTGTATCACAACTTCAACAACAATACTATGGTGATATGTATCATTTCTCCTTAGTCAATACTCCATCTCACATGGAAACCACTCCCCCTTACATAATGATCCGAAAACCATATGTATTTGTAGTGTGAACTACATATTAATTCTCCCCATTTTTGTTAATAAAATTGGCAAAGGTACAAGAACGGGATCCTAAGGAAATTTCCGAAATAGACATTTCTTGACCAAAAGAAAACAAAAATATATCATCTTATTTAGATGCAATCATAAATCCGAAGCTAAATGCATTCATCAAGGAGTTTGTAAAGATACAAGATAACCCCTATATATTCCACAGCCGCACTCCCTACAATGATTTGGAAATTAAGCACAAGTTCAATTAAGAACTCTCTCCCATAAAATGTCATTCCCGAAAGAACAACAAGAGCGACCTTAATTTCGAAAGAAAAGAAGGATTTCTTTGGGCATAACAAATCTCATACAAGTATGAATTTGAATCCAAAAATATTCAATTAAACGAACCACAAGAGAACCCAGGATTAATTTAATCGAGAAATGCTCAACATAAGTGAACTTATGGAGACTTAAAAACATACAATTAGATTAATCACAAGAGAACCCATAATTAATCTATTCGAAATACACAACCAAACTAATCAATTTAATTGGTCATGCTCGACATAAGAAAACTTACGGAGCAACAACTAAATAACCAAACAAGATGATTAATTTAGTTGAATATGCTCGACATAAAGTACCTCACGGAACAACAACATAGATAATCATAAAAATAATCAACTTGGTCATTTTATGCTCAACATAAGACACTTTACGGAGCCTCACAGTAATACATAAAATATGGATCAGGGAAGATCAATACTGCGGAATATACAAGGATTCATTCTATTTTCCATCACTATTTGCATAACGACATTCAATAGACATAATCCTTGCAAACAAAAGATTTTAACCTATCTTCCATCAATAATTGACATAATATGCTTAACTTTTGTATTTGTCAAAATTCTATTCATTCTTTTATCAATACATGCATATCGACATATGAAAGACTTTACTTTTGACAAGATATGGGACAGTCTAAGTTCACAGACGTAAACACACATATCCCATAACAATATTGCAATATATAAAACCATAAAGATTAATACTGCAAAAAATCATCTTCCAAACAAATTTAGAGTTTAAGCCAATAAATCTAAAAACATGAAGATGAAAACGTTGGACATAGCTATGTGTAATCACAATAATGGCTATTCCAAACTCTAGTTATTCTTCTAACAAAAACAAGAAAATAGAAGATTTACTAGGCAAATAAAGGAGATAATCAAAGTTTGTTGAGAACCTCATATCTTTCAATGAATCCATCAAAGAAGGTATCACTGATTTCCTTTATTCTCTTGACTGTAGACACACCATGTTCATGAGTTAGAACACTAACTTTGCGATCAACAACCCGAGCAAGCTGTCTAGCCTTGGTGCATTCCATGATGAGCTTCTTTTGATTCCGTATCAGAATATTCTGATTAGCAAGGATTCTGTCCTGACCATTCAAGAGTTGGTTTATTTGCAGTTGAAGATTTGCAAACTCGACCTTTGAATCGTTTTGAACACGAATCAAATCCTTGACAGAATCATCAATCCAGGAGTTGTGATCCTTTCTTTCAAGCATCTTCTTTAGAACCAGCTCTTGAATTGACTCACGTCCTTGAGCGTCTTCCTCCATATCAAGATGCACAATCTCTTGAGATTTTGCAGAGTTCTCCATATAATTTTTGTTAGGGATGGAGAGACACAATATAGAGTAATATATATGTGTGTGTAAACAGGAGAAAGAAACTCTTATTTTTGGAAACCCTAAGAACTCTCAAGAGAAGGACGCAGACGTTTGTGAACTGTTAGCACAAAAACTCGCACAAAAACCAAACTGAAATAATATACAACATACTTGAGCATTTCTCAATAAATTTCCTTGTACCTCTCAAGTTAGAAACAAGTAAAAGAATACCTGGAGTCAGGTGATAGAGTGGAAATTAATCCCATTGTGATGATCAAGAAATGAGTTGTATATATCGTCTGACAGTTTGATCTTCGTGTTCTTCGCCTTTCTTCGGTTTTCTTTCATCCCAGAAGAGTAAGACACGGTATGTTTATCATATCCGTCAGAAGGCTTTCTCTGAGGACTAAGTCTAGGACCTCTTGCATCTGGTTCAAGAGGATCGGAATAGATAGGAATCCATTTTCTAGACTTAGAATTACCAGAAACAGTCTTACAAACACAGGGAATGCTTTTATCGGCAGCACAATAATTTATACCACTAGAAAGCATTTGAACCTTGTGATGATTTCTAGGAAGGAGATCATATTTATAAGGCTTCTGGTTTTCTGTGGGCATGCAATTCACTGCAGTTTTCAACTGACTATTTGTCACACTGACAGTGGAAAGAAGCAAATTATGAAGTTTAGAAATTTGTTTCCTCCTGGCAAAACAATGGATAGCATAGTGATTCTTTTTCCCACAGAATGTACAGGTTCGTGGAGAATCAATAAACGACACCTGTTTTAACTTCATAGCCATATGAGAAGATTGCAAGTTATGTAAACCTTTCTTGACACAAACTTCTTCTGGAATATCCTTCATGTACTGCAATCCATGAGAATTAGTTTGTACAGAAGAATTTCTCCTTAAGACATAGTTTTCCTTTTCCAAGGATCTGCACTGTTCATTGGCTAGAGTAAGGGATGCTTCTAGTTTCTCTTTTTCGACACGAAGACTGTAAAGCTCTGATGAATGCGTCTCGATCAAACGTTTCTCTAATTGAGTCTTCCTTAACAATATCCTCAAGAACACCAATCTTTTCACGCTGTAGAGTAGTCTCTTGGAGAAGTTTATCAATATTCTTAGAGAAGGACTCAATGATGCTATAGAGTTCATGTTCTCGATCAAGAGAATTTTCAAATTCGTCAATAAGTTGATCATGATCCTGAAAATTAATAATCTCAGTAGAGTTTTTTGAGATTCTGGTGAGCTTCATCTCAGCTTTTGCCATAGTGCCCAATGTCTCATCAGAGAGAGATATGTCATCACGAGATGAACCAATCTTCTTAACTCGGGATTCGGAAGAATCAGCTAAGGAGTAATCCTTTGAGGTATTCCCAAGACATTTGGCATAGTTAAAAACTTTAGAAGACATCTTGGTATGCGTATATGTCAGAGATTCTGTCCTCAGACTCGGATTGCCACAAACACAGACTTGTAAGGTCTTTTAAACGTGTTTGCCTGCTCTGATACCAATTGAAAAAGTGTGGGTACAACAACCACACCCAATATTTGCCTGCTCTGATACCAATTGTATGTACAAACTCCAATATACTTTCTAGAGAATCAACTAGACAGTCAGACTCAATCTAGATAAAAAGTATATCAAAGAGTTTATATCTCAATCTCTCGATTTGATATATACTCAAGCAAATAGAAATCTGCGAGTCTTTATTAAATACTAGAGAGATAACTTGGATGGTACCAAAGACAAATATCCAAGTTTCAATCAATTTAAATCAACAACCAAAAGGTCGGATATTATAATTGATTGAACAAAGCACAACCTGTGATATTTCAATTATATAACAAAATATAATGCGGAAAAGAAATAACACAGATACCAGAATATTGTTAACGAGGAAACGTCAAATGCAAAAAAAAACCCGGGACCTAGTCCAGATTGAACACTCACTGTATTAAGCCACTACAGACACTAACTACTCCAAATTAACTTCGGTCTGGACTGCAGTTGAACCCCAATCAATCTCACACTGATCCAAGGTACAGTTATGTTCCTACGTCTCTGATCCCAGCAGGATACTACGTACTTGATTCCCTTAGCTGATCTCACCCACAACTAAGAGTTGCTACGACCCAAAGTCTAAGAATTTAATAAACAAATCCGTATCACACGGAAAAGTCTACGGTGATAGATAAATCCGTCTCCCATGAATATACCTACGAGTTTTGTTCCATCTTTTGATAAATCAAGGTTAACAAGAACCAATTGATAAACCGGAGTTATATTCCCGAAGAACATCCTAGTATTATCAATCACCTCACAATAATCCTAATCGACGCAGCGAATTTTTTTTTGTGGAATCACAAACGATGAGACGAAGTGTTTGTGATTTCTTTTATATCTTGACTATCGGAGATATCAATCTCAAGACAATTATTACAATTGTACTCGTACGATAGAAACAACAAGATCAGATCACACAACTACGAGAAAGTAGTATCGGTCTGGCTTCACAATCCCAATGAAGTCTTTAAGTCGTTAACCTGGTTTAAAAGAAGAAACCAAAGGTTAAAGGAAAATCGACTCTAGCTTAGCACAACTAGTATCACAAAGAAGGTGTGGGGATTAGGTTTCCTAGTTTCTAGAGTTCTCCCTTATATAGTCTTTCAAATCAGGGTTTGCAATCAATGTTAGCTTGGTAACAATGCATTCAATATTCACCGTTAGATGAAAACCTGATTTAGATTCAAGCTAATATCTTTCAACCGTTAGATCGAAAACTAGCTTGTTACACACAAATGAAATGCACGTTTCTAGGCTTGTGTAACCGTACCCAAACTTGTACATTTGTTGGTTCAACAATAGTCAACCAAATGGTTAGCCATATGATCACTTTCATATCAACCATATTCTTATTCACCATAACTAGTTCGAGTGACTCAAATGAACTAGTTAGAGAGTTGTTCAATTGCAAGGAAATCTTATGTAACTACACGAGATACAATCGAAGCAAAAACGATTTGATTCACTCGAATCGGTTCATGAACTATATAGCCACGGTTTGCATTTGCATTCCTTAGTTTATATAAGAATAAGTTCACAAACATCGTTTTTAGATATAACCTACTCAAGTTCGCGGACTGGGTTCGCGGACTTGGCTCATGCCACCATGCCGGTTCTCTTGATCAACAAAGTTCGCAAACTTCGGTTCAAGGAATAAGGACTTATACATATATGTGTTTCCACAATAATGCTTATATCCTCCAATGGTTATATAATCTAAACTCTCATTTCAATCATTGGAACATTCTTAGAGGAGGTTAATATTCTATAGTTGTTATTCGCAAACTATTTTTCGTCAAAGTAAGCAATTTCCAAAGTGATTGAAACTTGTCATGACTTTCGTCACTAAGTAAAGATGAAATTGGTTAAAGCGAAAGCTTACCAACACATATTTCGAGAAATAGATAGGCGAGATAAACTCGGCTCGAATAGCGAATGTGTATAATCTAAGTCTATATAACAAAACGACTTTTGTCTCAAGATAGGAGATAAATAGACTTTTGAGTGATAGATAAGTTCAAGTCTCCACATACCTTTTAGTCGATGAAGATCCATCGGTTCCTTGAGTAGTCATTCGTCTTGTATGATGATTGCCATGGAGTTCTTAAGCTCAACTACACTTTCTATCCTAGTCCGAGACCTTAGATATAGTAGACTGGTAAGACTTATAGTTTTGATCACTGACATTGAAAAACATGCTTGAGATAGAAACGCATGCGAGTTCGACCAAGCAACGCTAATAACAATACCCGTTTGAAAATTTTCTGCAACGATCCATTTTTCTATGAACCTTAAGTTGCAGACTTTGTGACCTCTTTTTGCGTTTTTTATGTAAGGTCATTGATGCAAGCTTTTTCATCCTCATCATTATCGTTTATATCATTGTTCTCATCTTTTGCTTCCTCTTCTTGGTTAGACGTGAAATAATGATTAATTTGTTGACGATCCATCCTATTTTTCAAAGATTTGACTGTTTTAATTAGCCATCATTCACAACATTATACTCGTGATAATTTTACGCATACACGATATGCAGTTTCACTGAATTTAGTACATATATCCCATTAATATCGTTGCAAGTCTGATTTCTTCTGTCTACTAAATTTTAGCTTCATCTTTGTGTGGGATCTCCGAATATCTTTTCTCCACCTATTTGAAATAATGTTTCGGAAAGACATTTTATAGAATTACGATACAACATAAAGTAAAAGCCTACATACTACATGCACTTGAATTTAAATATTCTACGACTCCATAATCTTCGAGAGTTCCTTCGAAGATTACACCAAAGTTCGTCACATTTTCGAACCCTTTTATAAATTATGTTTCCCGAATGAAATAGTTTAACTTTTGTATTCGTTCCACATCATCTCTCTATTCACCTACTACTACCTCTTCATCTGTTTCTGAATCATTCAGTTGTGACTCCTCATCAGTTTCCAATAAATCACAGTGCATTTTTCCAACTAGTTCAGTTTGAAACTCTTTAAACTTTACTAAGATGTAAACTTCTTGAAAAAAATTCAAGTTTAACGTGTCGAAAGACTTATACTCTTTATAAAAGAATCAACATTTGCCTCAAGTTCCTTTTTCACCTTAGCTATAGAAATTTCATTTTGTTACATAAATAGATTGTACATTTCTCAATCTAGGTATGTAATAATTGCATTAGGAGGAACTTCATTCATACATTTCAGCCATGTATCAAATAAACATACAAAATGTTAGATCATTGCTCGGTCGAACTCGCAAATTTTGAAATCTCAAGCTTGTTGTCAATGTGTTCATGGTGGTTTTTAGCTTATGGTCAAAATCGTAAAACTGTACATCTGACATGACGTCACTATGACCATTAGCACATTTATTGAATCAATCAGCATGCCTACACAAGAATTACCGGGGTACCTTTTTTTTATGGGTCACGTTCCACGGCAGAACCCTTAACATCGACTGACATCATCTATGCCAAACCCTAATTCTCATGCTACCGCGCCAAGGCATCCCAATCATGCCAGCCGCACCACTGTGCCAATGGAAAACCATGTCGGCCACATCTCCGCCCCAAGGCATGCCAACCATGCCAGCCACATCTCCGCGCCAAGGCATGCCGACCATGCCAGCCGCACCACTGTGCCAATGGCAAACCATGTCAGCCACATCTCCACGCCAAGGCATGCCAACCATGCCATCCGCACCACTGTGCCGATGGCAAACCATGCCATCCACGTCTACCGCACCAAGGCATGCCAAACCCTTGGCCCCACCATGCCAAGCCAACCGTACCTTGCCTTGGCCCCAACCATGCTAGCCGCACCATGCGCCAATGGCATGCCAAACCCTTGGCCCCACCATGTCAAGCCAACCGCACCTTGCCTTAGCCCCAACCATGCTATCCGCACCATGCGCCAATGGCATGCCAAACCCTTGGCCCCACCATGCCAAACCAACCTCACCTTGCCTTGGCCCCACCATGCCAAGCCAACCGCACCTTGCCTTGGCCCCACCATGCGACGATCAACGGCCACCCTTCAATCCTAGATGCAAATCCTAGACGTCCAAGGTCACCAAACAACGCATGGTAACCTTTGGCCCAAAACCCTAGTTTTGGCCACGCCAAACCACACCAAGGCATGCCATGCTACATGTGCCAATGGCATGCCAACCACCTTGTCGCGCCATACCATGCCGACCTTCCCTATCAGGCTACCAAAACGAAGGCGTGCGACGATCAACGGCCACCCTTCAATCCTAGATGCAAATCCTATCCGTCCAAGGTCGCCAAACAACGCATGGTAACCTTTGGCCCAAAATCCTAGTTTTGGCCACGCGAAACCGCGCCAAGGCATGCCATGCCACATGTGCCAATGGAATGCCAACCACCTTGTCGCGCCATACCATGCCGACCTTCCCTATGCGTCTACCAAAATGAAGGCGTGCGATGCTCAACGACCACCCTTCAATCCTAGATGCAAATTCTAGCCGTCCAAGGTCGCCAAACAAAGCATGGTAACCTTTAGCCCAAAACCCTAGTTTTGGCCACGCCAAACTGCGCCAAGGCATGCCATGTCACATGTGCCAATGACATGCCAACCACCTTGCCGCGCCATACCATGCTGGCCTTCCCTATGCGGCTACCAAAAGGAAGGCCTGCAACAATCAACGACCACTCTTTCATCTAAGGTGCAGATCTTAGTCGTCCAAGGTTACCAACTAATGTATGGCAATCTTTGGCCCTAGTTTGGTCGCGCCTAAACAAAGCCAAAACCCTAACTTTTGGTCGCGCCTAAACTAGGCCATATTAAAGCCATACTGATCATGCTTTCATGTCACTGGCTACCAAACGAAGGATAAAAAAATCAACGGCTACCTTTCCTCTTAAGATGCAAAATCTAACCGTCGAAGGTCACCACCGAGCTGGCAAGTCTGCCAAGCTCAACTTGCCAGAAAACAACAACGTGCTACATGTTTTCCATGAAAACACTCGAGACATCAACGCATGTCACAACTGGGGGATGCTCATTGGGTATTGGTTTGGCGGTTTACAGCGTGCGGGGTACACTACGCCCGTTATAAGAAAGTGTCATAAGGATGAGGTGGTTAGTAAATACAGGGAGTAATGGTGAAACACTTTCTTTTATAGAACATCAATTCCAGGCGTTACCGGTTACCACCTCCTCCCATTCACTCCCCCGTTTTCCATTTCTTAATGAGACCAAAGTACGTTTCACTTAGACTTGTATAAATAGGCATTACCTATTTCCACCGAACGACAAGTTCAGGTCAGGAGGATACACCACTCAGAAAATATTAGTTAGCTTTCTATCTGTTAGATTCCCACTTTCTGATACAAGTCGTGAAACAACTACTCTTCCAGAATCAACTATTCTGGTCTCAACACTCTCTTCGCTTCCCTCCCCAAAACCAAACCTCCTCCTTCACTTTGTGACCGAAGCAAGTCTGGAACGACCATTTCTTGGTTTAGGACGGATTTGTACAGATTGAGCTCTCGAATCTAAAGTACTCCCTTGCAGTACATTGTTTAGGGTTTAAACTCGTTCTCACCCATACACCCGAAATTACCAAAATCAGCAGAAACCGTTTTCACCCTCAAACAATTGGCGACCATAGTGGGAGACCAATCTCTCGGTTCCAATACCAATTTCAGAATACGTTTCTCTAACTCAGGAAGATGGTTGGTTTTAGGGCTGAATCCGTGTTCTCAAGTTCCACGCAGGCGAACGGCAATGTTTCCTCACCCAACGCAACGCCCAACAACGCAATCGACGAAGGAATACCAATGCTGATTGACTTGGCGCGGATTTAGGAGATCCACACCAAGAACATGGGTCTGATGAAAGATGCGATTAACATCATACTGGACTTCCTCATCAACTTAACGACAGAGTTGAACGATTCACTTGCCCCGGAAGGTCCAGGACTGGGGATTAACATCCCAAACGATCACTTCCAAGTCAACAGCTTCACTACTAATCAGAAACCAGTAGGCCAGAAAGCGGCCTCACTGGTGGAAATTTATGTGAACTCTTACATCTTTCAAAAGATCAACGGATGGAGACGTTCACCGCCATCAATCGAATAGCGCTAAACGCTCCTTGATTCCTTCACGCTTGGAAACATCAAGAACGCCAGAAATGTCCGTCAACAATATCACGTTTACCGACGACAACATGATGGCGTAGGAAGGGCATAACCGGGACCTACACGTCACGACCCGTATCAAGGACATGGAATTCAAAAGGGATCTCATCGACACATGAGCATCCTCCAACGTTGTTACCCTCAGGATGCTCAGAACGACTAGGGTACGTCCGAACGAAGTGGTGCGATAGTCCACTACAATGACCGATTTCGAAGGCAACCAAACCAGCACGTATGGGTACGTCAACCTGAATCTATCAGTAGGACCCATCTAGTCAAAAGTAAAGTTCGAGGTAATCGAAAAGGAGCCAGATTACCACATGATACTGGGAAGACCATGGATCCACGACAACAGAATCATTCCTTCGACGTATCACCAGTGATTGAAAACCATGTTAAACGGAGAAGTCGTTTGCATCGCTGCATCATTATCTCCCTATGCGTCGATCTGTGGCATGGAGATTTTTGATCCAAGAAAGGGCCCACATGCCACAGCCAACAAGGCTCACCACACTCCACTTCCAAAGTGGACGTCCATTGAAGAAAGCGATGGTCTTGCACCGCTTCACGGAGAAACCCGGTCTCACATCACCCCTTCGAAAGAAAGACACGCCAGCCTCCACCTGCCAAACCGGAGTTCGGCTTGCACCCATACCAAGCGAGGACGGCCTTTTATCATGGGTCATGATGAAAAATGGAAAATCGTATATCAGTGCCGCTTTTAGCAATTAACATGAGAGACTACCACACATTCTCTCCGCCCAATGGAACTCAAACGTAGTTACGAGCCGCATGAGGAAGTACCTGATGCACCACGACAGCTACAAGACGGGACCAACTCTAACATGGACGAGCTTGAGGTTGTTAATGTCGGGAGTGAAGAATCTCCGAGACCCATCTTGATCAGATCGACTTTGTGCGCGGAAGAACGCGTAAAGCTGGTAGACCTTCTGAAGGAATATCAAGATGTATTCACATGGATATACGAGGAAATGCCTGGCTTGAACGAGAAGCTGGTCACTCATCATTTACACGTGATACCCCAGATCCAAAACCGGTCAAGGAAACCCCGAGATAATTCCGGCATGATATGGAAGAACAGATTAAGGTAGAGATTCAAAAGCTACTAGCGGCTGGTTTCATCAAACCGATTCACCACCCTACTTGGTTGGCCAACGTAGTTCCGGTAAAAAGGAAGAATGGCCAGGTCAGGTGCTGTGTCGATTTTAGAGATTTGAACAAATGTTTCCCTAAAGACGACTTTCCGCTCCCCAACATTGACATGCTAGTAGACGCCACCAGTGGACATGGTATGTTCTATTTCATGGATGGATACAACGGCTACAACCAATTAAAGATGTACGAACACGACGCAAGTAAGACGGCTTTTCGAACTCCTCTTGGAAACTTTTACTACACTGTGATGCCCTTCGGTTTGCAAAACGATGGCGCCACATACCAACGTGCCATGATCACCATTTTTCACGATATGATGCACAAGCAAGTCGAAGATTATGTAGATGACATAGTGGTCAAGTCAAAAACTCGGGAAAACCATGCAGTTATTTTTTGGCAGGTGTTTGAAAGATGTCGCGAGTACAAACTGAAGATGAATCCATTAAAGTGTGCTTTTGGTGTATCTTCGGGCAAATTCCTAGGTTTCCAGGTGACTGCCGAGGGAATTAAAATTGACCAGTCAAAACACAAGCCATCCTCACGATGCAACCACCGCGGACCGTGAAAGAACTCCAGAGTTTCATAGGTAAAATAAACTACATTTGCCGCTTCATACCAGGATTGGCTCAACTTGTTGCTTCGTTTACCCCCTTATTGAAGAAAGGAACAAGCTTCGTCTGGACCACACTACAACAGGAAGCGTTCCGGAAGATTCAGCAAACATTATCTTCCCCAGCCGTCATGAAATCTCCCATACAAGGAAGACCGCTACACATCTACACTGCTTTTAGTGACACTGCTGTCGGAACTCTCCTCGCCCAAGAAGATGACGAAGGGATTGAACATCCCATCCAGAAATTCAGGCATTACCTACTTTCCAATAAAGTGGTGCTGGTATCTAAGTCTGATCCTGTGAAGTTCCTCCTCTCAAAACCGGCCCTGATAGGAAGACCGGCCAAATGGCTCCTCCAAATGTCAGAGTTCGACATAACATGCGCTTCCACGAGAGCCAGCAAAGGGAAAGCAGTTGCGGATTTGCTGGCGGCGTTCCCGGGAGAGAATACCATGACACTACACGAGGACCTCCCTGGAGACTTTCTGGAAATCTCTTTCATCCAAGAAGAAACATGGATATTATTCTTCGACGGCTCCGCTACTCCTAATAACGGTACTGGAGGAGAAGGTGTGATTCTAGTATCCCCAGCCGGTGAGTATTCTCGCAATCCTTCAAGCTAGACTTCCCCTGCACCAACAATTCAACAGAATATGAAGCCTTTCTCATCGGACTGTCCTTAGCTAAACGAGCTGGAGCCACACGTCTGGAAATAAGAGGGGATTCTAAATTACTTGTCAACCAGGTGCACAGAGTATACGCACTGAAGGAAGTAACCTTGGCCCCATACAGAGCCGAGGCACAAAAACTGCTAAACTACTTCGCTGAAGCGACCATAACGCATATTGGGCGCAGCGACAACCAACACGCTGATTGCCTAGCCACACTAGCATCAAAACTGCAATTTGAAGGTTTTGAGGAAACCATGACAGTGAAGAGACGAACCATGGATTCAACATGGCTTTCACAACCCTAAGAAGATGAAGCTGGCGACTGGAGAACACTAATTATCCAAGATCTTAACAACTCTCTTTTTCAGGGAAAGGTTAGTCTCAAAACCTTACAAAATTTCTTCATGCTCCTAGGGGTGCTATATCATCGAAATCCAGATGGTTCCTTGTCGAGATGTCTTGGAGAGGGAGAAGCACAACAACAACTCAACCGTGTCCATGATGAAATCTGCAGGCAGACATTAGTGGTAACACTATATCGCCGTTTGCAACGTCTTGGCTATTACTGGCCAGAAATGGAGGCTCAATCTTGGTTAATTCAAAAAACCTGTTCCAACTGTCAAGCGTCGCCGCATCAATTAGAAGTTTTCAATATTGGTCACGCTGGGGACTGGCAGGAGCCATACATCAGTTACCTTCGCGATGGCATACTACCCACCAATAAGAAGGATGCAGCCAAGATAAAACAAAGGTCCGAGAGATTCGTATTCCACGAAGGAATCTTATATCGTAAAAGCTTTGGATGAAGTTTGCTACGATGTTTGAATGAAGCAGAAATCCAAATCATGCTGAAAGAGATGCACGAAGGCGAACATCAAGGAAAACAAAAATTATTTCTTTAGATACACGAGAAATACTACTGGACAACTATGGAGGATGATGCAGCTGTTTTCGTCCAGAGATGCAAAAAATGCCAAATTCACGGAAACCTTATCCATGTACCGTCGACTCCCCTGCATTCGATAAGCAGTCCGTGGCCCTTTCACAGCTGGGGACTCGACATCATTGGAAAGATCAATCCGCGGTCCTCAAAGCATCACGAGTACATAATAACAGCAACCGAATATTTCACCAAATGGGTCGAAGCCATACCTTTACGAGGGACGAATGGAACCACAATCGCGACATTCATTAAGAAGTACATTATCTGCCGATTTGGCGTGCCTAAACACATCATCACCGACAACGACACTCCTTTCGCAAACAAGCAAGTGCGGGAGCTACTCGAAAAATACGGAATTAAGCAAGTCTTCTCCACCGTGTACTACCCCCAAGGGAACAGACAGGTTGAAAGCAAAAACAAAACTCTGATCTGAATCCTCAGTCGGACAGTGCATGATAATCCTCGGACATGGCATGAGCAATTGCCAATGGCACTCTGGGCATACCGGACATCACCAAGAAGTTCCACTGGCGCCTCTCCCTACTCCCTCGTCTACGGCGCAGACGCCATCCTCCTAGAAGAAGTTAAAATCCCATCGGCTAGGATTGCCGAAGCAAGCGGAGTTCGATGGAATGAAGCTGAAGCATTGAGCGCCAGAGTCGCAGAATTGGACACTATAGATTCCAGAAGATCCAGGGCGGAAGAACACGCACGAGCATACAAAAATAGGGTTTCCCGAGCATATAACAAAACCGTGAAGCCTCGGGTTTTTCAAGTGGGAGATTTGGTACTAAAGACTGCCAAACACATTCAGCAAGACGCGTCTGCACCAAAATTCTCCGCAAAGTGGGAAGGGCCTTACATAGTCACGAAAGCGTACAATAGTGGGTACTACAAGGTCATTAAAGAAGACGGAGGAAAACTGAAAGCAGTCATCAACGAAAAGTGGCTTAAGGCATACTACGCCTGACCGCCACCTCGCGCCCCACTATATCACAAACACGGATAGCCAGGCATCTTTCCACTTTTCTTCCACATCTCAAATATCAAGTTTCTTTTCCTTTGTTTGATTGAATCAAATCAATAAAATTCTCTTATTCTTTCAAAAAAAAACGATACAAAAAAAGCGATACAAAAAAAGAAGAAGCAAAACATGCTTAAAACCCAGAAAGAAACCAAACATCTCGTAACTACATAACTCAGAAATGCCCATCCAACAGATTGTAATCCCTCGAAAGCATCATCTTTAACCGGCTTTGATACCTTTCAGTCCTACTCTTCAAGTTCCGGATTGATTCTTCCACCTTCTGTGACTCCATGGCCAGAGCTTTCTCCTCTTCCAGAATAGCTTTCGTAGCAGGAACCACGCCAGCAAGAATACCGGCTCTGTCGACTTTCACAATATCAAGACGATGCCGCAACCAACTAACATTGAACTTCAGATATTCACATGTAAACACCAGGTTCTCCCACTTTTGAATAGTTGATTCCGTGACAGCACGGATAGACATACTCTCCATTTCGGCGACCATCGGCAAGAGACAATTCACTATAGAAACTAAAGCATACGAACAATATTGCACCACACTCCTGGTGCCGATGTGGCCATATATCCTCCATATATTTGTGTAAAGAGTCACGAATTCTTTCCGCACCAGAAACCCACCAACGTTGCGGTAGTTAGAGGAAAGACACCTCATGCGGGTTCCGAATGACAAACCTGCATTGGGATACTCATGACAAGAAATTCCTAAGTCGCCGTTCTCCAAATCTGCAACAGTTGGTGGGATCGGGATTGAAGTAAAAGGGGTAACCAAATCATCCTCATCAATGATGGTGACGCACGCTTCGACAGGGTATCTCTACACAGAAGAAAACTTTTGTCATTCATCGGCAAACAATGAAACACCTGTTGATCAATAAAAACATATAGGTATGATCTTCTTGACTCGAATGACCCGGATGGGGGAGTTGTTGCAAGTGTCAGGCCTCACGCGTTTGACTGGAGAATCTAGCTGGCTTGAGGATGATTCACTTCTGATCGACATGATGAAGAGAGACAGACTCAACAAGAGGAAATCTTTGTTGTAAAACGGGGAAGACGATGCAACTTCACCGGCATAAATACTGTGGAAATCCTAAAGGAAGAAGGAGAAACACAAACTGAATAAACGGGACGTGATTGCATCACGGCCAGGAAATTAACCTCAAACGAAACCCCTCGTCAAAACCCTAATGAAAGCGAAACGAGACAGGAGGGCGTGATACTTTGGGATTTGAATGAGGAAAGGACTTTCTATTTGAGTCAAGTAAGGAAAAGAGGCAATCGGGCCCGCAAAGACAAATCACCACCATGCCAAGCGTCCGCGCATGCGCGCCATGCCTTGGCCCCACCATGCCAAGCCGCCCGCGCATGCTTTGCTTCACCAAACCGCGTCATGCCTTGCACCACCATGCCGCGCCATGACTTGTCGCGCCAACACCAACAACTCGCCAAGCCAGCGTCATGATGTTCCCTAACCCAGCCAAGGTGATGTATGGCCAGACTAAGCCGACAATCTTCATCTCACCACTTCACGGTCTACACCACAAATAGAATCCATGCAAGGCCGCCAAACACGAGGATCATGGACTCTCCTTACCTCTCGAAAAAGGTTAGTCAGACCTTCCTGACCATCTTTTTACGACTTGTCGTTTTGATTTTGTCCTCGCCTGTCACCATCTTATGCTTACCTCGCAAAAATGCTCATGTTCTGAGCTAAGCAGGGGACTTAATGTTGATGGTGGTTTTAGCTTAGGGTCAAAATCATAAAACTGTACATCTGATATGACGTCACTATGACCATTAACACATTTATTGAATCAATCAGCATGCCTACGCAAGAATTACCGGGGTACCTTTTTTTTATGGGTCATGTTCCACAGCAGAACCCTTAACATCGACTGACATCATCTATGCCAAACCCTAATTCTCATGCTACAGCGCCAAGGCATGCCAACCATGCCAGCCGCACTACTGTGCCAATGGCAAACCATGCCAGCCACATCTCCGCGCCAAGGCATGCCAACCATGCCAGCCGCATCTCCGCGCCAAGGCATGCCAACCATGCCAGCCGCACCACTGTGCCGATGGCAAACCATGCCAGCCACATCTACGCGCCAAGGCATGCCGACCATGCCAGCCATATCTCCGCGTCAATGCATGCCAACCATGCCATCCACATCTACCGCGCCAGGGCATGCCAACCATGCTAGCCGCAACATGCGCCAATGGCGTACCAAACCCTTGGCCTCACCATGCCAACCGCACCTTGCCTTGGCCCCAACCATGCTAGCCGCACCATGCGCCAATGACATGCCAAACCCTTGGCCCCACCATGCCAAGCCAACCGCACCTTGCCTTGGTCCCACCATGCCAAGCCAACTGCACCTTGCCTTGGCCCCACCATGCCAAGAGAACCCCACCTTGCCTTGGCCCAACCATGCTAGCCGCACCATGCGCCAATGGCATGCCAAACCCTTGGCCCCACCATGCCAATCCAACCGCACCTTGCCTTGGCCCCACCATGCCAAGCCAACCACACCTTGCCTTGGCCCCACCATGCCAAGCCGTCAGCGCCATTTTCCTTGGCCCCACCATGCCGACCTTCCCTATGCGGCTACCAAAACGAAGGCGTGCGACGATCAACGACCACCCTTCAATCCTAGATGCAAATCCTAGCCGTCCAAGGTCGCCAAATAACACATGGTAACCTTTGGCCCAAAACCCTAGTTTTGGCCACGCCAAACCGCGCCAAGGCATGCCATGCCACATGTGCCAATGGCATGCCAACCCCCTTGTCACGCCATACCATGCCGGCCTTCCCTATGCGGCTACCAAAACGAAGGCGTGCGACGATCAACGGCCACCCTTCAATCCTAGATGCAAATCCTAGCCGTCCAAGGTCGCCAAACAATGCATGGTAACCTTTGACCCAAAACCCTAGTTTTGGCCACGCCAAACCGCGCCAAGGCATGCCATGCCACATGTGCCAATGGCATGCCAACCCCCTTGTCGCGCCATACCATGCCGGCCTTCCCTATGCGGCTACCAAAACGAAGGCGTGCGACGATCAACGGCCACCCTTCAATCCTAGATGCAAATCCTAGCCGTCCAAGGTCGCCAAACAATGCATGGTAACCTTTGGCCCAAAACCCTAGTTTTGGCCACGCCAAACCGCGCCAAGGCATGCCATGCCACATGTGCCAATGACATGCCAACCACTTTGCCGCGTCATACCATGCCGGCCTTCCCTATGCGGTTACCAAAACGAAGGCGTGCGACGATCAACGGCCACCCTTCAATCCTAGATGCAAATCCTAGTCGTCCAAGGTCGCCAAACAACGCATGGTAACCTTTGGCCCAAAACCCTAGTTTTGGCCACGCCAAACCGCGCCAAGGCATGCCATGCCACATGTGCCAATGGCATGCCAACCACCTTGCCGCGCCATAGCATGCCATCCTTCCCTATGCGGCTACCAAAACGAAGGCGTGCGACGATCAACGACCACCCTTCAATCCTATATGCAAATCCTAAAAGTCCAAGGTCGCCAAACAATGCATGGTAACCTTTGGCCTAAAACCCTAGTTTTGGCCACGCCAAACCGCACCAAGGCATGCCATGCCACATGTGCCAATGACATGCCAACCACCTTGCCGCGCCATACCATGTCGGCCTTCCCTATGCGGCTACCAAAACGAAGGCCTGCAACAATCAACGACCACTCTTTCATCTAAGGTGCAGATCTTAGCTATCCAAGGTTACCAGCTAATGCATGGCAACCTTTGGCCCTAGTTTGGCCGCGCCTAAACAAAGCCAAAACCCTAACTTTTGGCCGCGCCTAAACTAGGCCATATTAAAGCCATACTGATCATGATTTTATGTGACTGGCTACCAAACGAAGGGTTGCAATAATCAACGGCTACCTTTCCTCTTAAGATGCAAAATCTCGACCGTCGAAGGTCACCACCGAGCCTGCAAGTCTCCCAAGCTCAACTTGCCAGACAACAACAACAACGTGCTACATGTTTTCCATGAAAAGACTCGAGACATCAACGCATGTCACAAACTGGGGGATGCTCATTGGGTATTGGTTTGGCGGTTTACAGCTTGCGGCGTACACTACGCCCGTTATAAGAAAGTGTCATAAGGATGGGGCGGTTAGTAAATACAGGGAGTAATGGTGAAACACTTTCTTTTATGGAACATCAATTCCAGGCGTTACCGGTTACCACCTCCTCCCATTTATTCACCTGTTTTCCATTTCTTAATGAGACCAGAGTACGTTTCACTTCGACTTGTACAAATAGGCATTACCTACTTCCACCGAACGACAAGTTCAGGTCAGGAGGATACAACACTCAGAAAATATTTGTTAGCTTTCCATCTGTTAGCTTCCCACTTTCTGATACAAGTTGTGAAACAACTATTCTTCCAGAATCAACTATTCTGGTCTCAACACTCTCTTCGCTTTCCTCCCCAAAATCAACCCTTCTCCTTCACTTTGTGACCGAAGCAAGTCTGGAACGTCCATTTCTTGGTTTAGGCCGGATTTGTACAGATTGATCTCTCGAATCTAAAGTACTCCCTTGCAGTACATTGTTTAGGGTTTAAACTCGGTTCTCACCCATACACCCGAAATTACCAAAATCAGCAAAAATCGTTTTCACGTTCAAACACAATGTTAAAAAAAAAGTAGTTAATATCGTTTATCGGTATCGTATCGGCCCGGTCCGATACACCTATACAAAATATTATATAGATTTTTATTAGTGATGCATCATTAAGAATGGAATTTTAAATCTTGCTAATATAAAGAAAAGACCCAATTGTTTGGTGAAGCCTTTTCTTGGTGAAGCTTTATCACGTGACAAAAATACCCCCTCCAATCTTAGTTATCCCTCCGTATCCTATTCAAATCTAATTTAGATTTCCATGTTTTTACCACGTCATGTCCTGTGACGTCCTCCACCACTACCACGGAACCGCCAGTATAACAGCAACACCTCCGACACCATCTCAACAAGGACGCCACAACAACACCCCCACCACCACCTCCACCAGCAACGCCACCTTCCACCACCACCGTAACACCAATTCCGCCACCGTCACCGTGGTCACCGCCACCAACACCACTTTAGTTATTACATAACATGTTAGTATGATTATATCAAAACAAGACGAGAAATTGGACTCGAGAGAACCAGTGAAAACCCCAATTTCAATTCTTTATAGAGAGAATCATAGTGAAGAAATCAAATTGATTTGGCTCGATGAAAATCTACCAAGATACAGTAACTATGGATGAAATACAAAATACGTCTACACATTTTCATGAAATCTAACTACAAATGATCGATTAATATGAAGAAATTAGCCAGAGAGAAGTTGTTGCTAGATAGATAGAGAAATAAATGAGAGAGGTGGTGATCATGTTGTTTTGGGTTGGGAATGGTGGTGGCCAGATGTAGATGGGTTTCTGTGGTGAGGGTTAGCTGTGCGGCTGATCATGGTGATTTAGGACGCGATGAAAGAACGATAAGGATCAGCCGATCAGAAGAGATCTTGAATATTGGATATAATAAGTGATACGTGTATGTAGCATATATGATCAGGTAGGTGCATGGTGAAAAGTTTGGGGCATCTTTAACTTTAAGCATCATGTTAGATGCTCAGACGCTTAAAATTCCACATGTACTACTGAAAACGTTGAGCACATCGCTCTGAATTATTTGCGGAACACAACGGGCACTGGCATAGCGCGTGTTTCTATGTATTATACGGCAGGCGTATCGCGCGTAAGAAGAAAGAAACACTTTTGTGGGTGTTACAAAGTTTTTAGGCCGGCGACATCCCTGAAATCAAATGCCCATAGTAAATCAAAATAAAAAAAATGCAATGTCTTACTTATAACGAATTTGGCTACATTGAAAATAAAACAAAATTACGAAACAAACGGAACGACAGGCGCATCGCGCGTGCGTGTTATACTAGTATTAATAAATGTTTCAATCTAAAAAAGTTGGTGTCATATGATGCATTAATTCTCAAAAACAAAAGTTCACGTTACAAACTAAAGGGTACAAAAGAAAAAGATGGATAGGATGAAGGGTTATTTTCACAAATTTTCAATATCCGAATAATTTATTCTACCAAATAACCCTTACCAATATTATCAGTGCATTAGTGAACCTGATATTTCGGTTTTCACCGGCCGATATGAGTGTTTTTGTCGTTAAATCCTTGTATCGCCGATATTTTGGATCTCATATAGGTTTTCCCCGATACACGATAAAAACCTATAATATCGGTCGATACAACCAACACTGACTACCTTGGTTAGATCTACAAAACTACATCTTGATGATTTATGGTAAACTAAAGTCAAGTCTCGGAATAGTATTAGTGTATGGTAGTTACCATTCTATCTTATGAGACCATGTCTTATGGTTTTAGTAGATTTAATATCGCAAAGATGAAATTCCGATTCAAGGTTGTCTTGATAAATCTCTTGAAATATGATTCAAGCAGTGGATGTTCTTAGATCCTTAACAATCTTGGTCAAAAACAACTTACTTTTCATGAACTAATTTTGTTTCAAGTTGATCATTTGGAAACTGCCCAAGCAATGGTATTAATTATCCATGTCATGAGGAATGTTTCGAATTGTTTAACGAGAAATTTCAAAATATTATGAATTCTGAAAATAGGATAAATTTGAATACCCAATACTCGTACCTTGTTGATCAGAGTTCTGGAACGAGGGGGAGGTGCGCGTACCACTGGATCTGAGTATGTGAATATCCGAGGTATGCATACAGGGTATGCGTACCCTTGGAGCCTGGGTTGACGAGCTGTCCATAGGTACGCATACGCAATGCATGCCTACCCAGTTCTGATTTAAGAAGAAGTTCATGAACCATCTTTTAAACATGTTTAGCTTTTGCTACAACTCTCATAAACACTTCTAAGACAACTTTGTGTACTAAATTACTCTATGTTTTAGAATCATGGTTAAGGTCTTGAATGTTATTGAATACCACTTATGCTTGTAAGTTCAAAAGGAATATTTTCCAACATGAACTATCATTGTACATAGAATCGAAATACAAAAACTCTACATACATATGTTCAAGGATCTTTGTTTAGATACACTTGCAATTGTATTGGGTTTTGTCCATACAGGTTTCCGAAAAGAAAAGTTGGTTGTGTACTTGGTACCATCTCATTTTCACCTGCGAGCAAGCCTCCTAACAAAATTGATTGCCCATGGTGATTTACCACAACAAAAGGATCAAATGACATACCATAAGTGTTGTGTCGAACATTACAACTTCACCAAATTCCTCATCAACTTATATTCTCCTCCCATTGGCCCAAAATATATTCTTCAAGTGATTTCCTTCATCCACTCCAACATCAAAGTAAACTTGGACCTTCTTAATCATCTTGGAAAAATATTTCATAACTGCAGGAGTGTTGATGGTGGATTTTCGACAAAGGCTAAAATTGTAAAATCATAATTTTGCATATTTCTGACACGACTTGAGAGACGTATGTTAAATTCATATTTTAGGATTCAGACGTAAAAGCTCATGTCATAATCTCTGACTGAGCGTACATCATCTCAAAGCAGGCATGAATATGTGATATTAAAGTCTCTCAGCTGAGATTTCAATACTTCGCGTATTTCATAGACACTTCTATATAGAATCGATAGTGATTGGACGGCTCCTAGACATACTGTATGCTAGTATAAAGCATTAACGTCTTCAGGATGTCGCAATGTTCCCTGACTATATAGAATGCACATGTATAGAATCTCAATGACTGGATGGCTCCTAGACATATTGCATGCTAGTATAGAGCTTTAACGTCTTCAGGATGTCTCAATGTTCCCTGACTATAAAGAATTAATATTCAAAACGAGTATAATGTCTCTACCATCTCATACCTTGATTCACGATTAAACGCTCCTAGACATATTGCATGCTAGTATAGAGCAATTCACCGATTAATTCTAGCGCAACATTCATCAATTGAATTCCTAGAAAATAATATATTCTATCTCATTACTCCGTTTCATGGATTATTCTTAGCTGAATTCCATGGATTAGTAATGGATATTCACTTTTGGGCATTTGAGTCAGCATCGAGTAAGCCCCGAGAAAAATGATGCCAGTGTACTTAACAATAATGCACGAACGAGCACCCAAATGCATAAACGAGCATTCAAAAATATGGGAGAACGAGGAAACCTATGCAAAATAGGGGGAAAATAACATAAAATAAAATAAATAAGAGGCCCACGGGATCGGGACCACCGGCCGGCCGGTCCCGCCTCTCCTTTTATTTTATTTTTTTACCTATTTTATTGTTTTTCTTGTCTCATGAAAACTCCTTATTTGAGCAAACTTCCTCGTTTGAGCAAAACTCCTAGTTTCTCCATGTTTCCTCACTTGATGAAAAATAATAATATAAAATAGGAAAGAGCACAAGACTGGGCATACGGGCTGGCCGTCCATGCCTTGGACGTGGCTGGCCCACTTCTCCCTAATTCTTTATTTTATTATTATTACTTCTTCTCTCATCTCATGAAACTCCCTCGTTTGAGCAAGAAAACATGATTTTTCCATATTTCTCAAATATTGCTCAAACTATCAAAAGCCCAAAAAGCCAAATGGTCACACGACCATCCAAGCTTCTCATGCAAAAAAATAAAATATCATTATTTTAATATTCTCAAAATATTGGTCGCACGAGAAAAGTTCTACTTGCTCATTCAAGCAAAATCGAGAGTTTCAGTCAAGACCAAACTCTTCTGAAAATCCAAAATATTGCTCGAACGCGCATCTGAAAATATTAATATTCTCAGAATTGAGCCACGAGCAATATGGTGACACGACACGCTACCTTGACCGGCCAAGGTCACCCTTTGGCTTGCAGAAGCCGATCCCACATCCTTTTATGATTTTGACCTAATTGGTTCATATTGGGTTCAAACTCTTTCCAAACAACTTGGAATTTGATCGAGCGACCATCAGTTGGTCCCACGACCACCAAGGGATGGTCTCATACCCCTTGGTTGGTCCTCATATCTCCATAATGAGGTTTTAGTACCTAATGCTCAGACGACCACTATTTTAATAATGATTAAACAAGCATTTAATCATTCTTTCACCAATTAGTCTACAAAGGACTTTGGTGCATGCTCATTCAAGCACCAGGGTGCTACACGGTCGTCCCGTCGTCCCATGTAGCCGGTCTCTCTCTCACTCATTGGCTGATTTTCATTAAATCATCAATTGATCAGCAGTCGATAATTTTATGTTGATCCAGCAATCAACATCCTAATTAATTATACAATATTCGGTCCAGCTACCAGTATTATTAATTATTATCTTATTTGGTCCCGCTACCAATAATTCATGAATCGAGCAATATTTGCTTCAACTAGAAATATTTATTTTGCTCATCTATCAACACTAAATTACTTAAGTTAGCAAAATACACGATTAACTGGGTTCAGAACTCATTGATTCAACTATTAATTGCTCGACCGAGCAATATTTCTCATGTTGATTCAACTATCAAAATTCGAGAATTTTATTGATCCATCAATTAATATTCTAATTTTTGTTCCTGCTACAAACATTTTTGCTCGACTGAGCAACATGGTTCGAACGGACGACCATCCAATGTTTCTGATTCCTATCGTTCGATCATTCATGATATATTAGATCATAAATGAGCATTCTGCATAATTCAACATTATTTTTGATTTCTTGTCAAATACTTGACATATCAAAATAAATCCTTGATCGAGCAATCTCACTGGACGCTTGATCCAACAAAATATCATTATTACCTCGACTAGTAAAATGGTATATTTCAGAATCCATCAAGACTCAAACGTATTTCCATTATTCCGTCTCAGCAGACATCTTAAGCTCAATCCATAAGTCTCAAAGCATACTGCATTCGTTCATTATGCTCGGATCATCAATGCTAAGACTCATCGTCTTGTCAAGTCAACAACTAACTAATTAAATACACGTCTGCCTTGCAGACTCCACATTCGTGAGACATCAATCACATCAGGGTTTTAGTCTGGCGGCCTACGGCAGGTGTGTACACCCACAAAGAGAAATATGAGTAAGTCGTGCAAGAAGTTAATGGAGTTAGCAAAGTAATAGATGGACAATTAACCAAGTCTCCGTACTTTCCCACTCTTTCACTCGAGAAACTGTCACACTTACTGGGATCAATGTGTATACTATTCTTGCAATATAAATAAGTTTATGAATCCACGATTGAACAACAACAATTTCGACACACAAGACATTATCACTCAATCGATCAAAACTTATCTCATCCGAACTCAACAGTTCAAAAACTTGCAGAAATCATCAACACATACACAATCCTCGATCATCATTGATCGCGCACACACTTCTCAGCTTTCCTCTTACAGATCAAACCTCATCCATTTTTGTGATCGAATTGACTCTGGAACGACCATTGTCTTGGTTTAGACCGGAGTCCTACAGATTGATCTCTCGAATTCAAAGCACTCCCGTGCAGTGCATCTGTTTGAAAAAGGTTTAGGAAATTTTCTCATTCTTTTGAAAACAAATCATTTCTTCATGGTTACCACCAGCACCTTGCAATACATCATATCTCTTAATCATCTTTGTAACTGTTTCATCCAAAGCATAAAGTTGTTGTTTTTGATGTGGTTTGATATGACGATTAAGCTTGCAAAATGAATATCTTCCTTCACAAACATGTTGATATCCCATACACTACTCATTATAAATAAGCATGCAGTCATCTTATCTATACATCCATACTTCATACTTTTACTGGTCTTTAGTGGAATTTTATTTGCCACCAATAAAGATGATGTTATATCTCCATTTTCAACTTTGCAAAATCTTCATTCTCAGAAAGTCATCTAGAAATCATCTCAATAAAAGAAATATTTGGGGATTCACCAATTATGAGGTTCACTGGAAATCAAAAGAATGGCTAGGGATACCTGACAATGGAGGCACGGGTGTTGTTCAATTTCAATATCTTTCAGACATAGTTTACACTAAACATTTACACCATATATATGTCTCACCATTGTTCAATCAATAACCAAGCCATTTGTAATCATTCCCCACAAAAAAAGAAATGAATCTTAGGTGGTAGCACACTTACCTTCCAAAACCTCTTCCATGGAATTATAGAGTTGAAGCTTGAGGAGGAAGATGGTAATATGGTTTGAAGAGTTTAAAATATTTTGTTGAAAAAATACCATTGAAGTAATGTGTATATATGAGCTTGTGTGCAGTGACTTCCAATTGGTCATTTGGAATGCGGATTTCCATAATCGTGTTAACCTCAAAAGGGTTGAAGAGTTGTTGCAATTTGACTTCATCCCATATGTTTGGGTTTTTTTGTCATTAAATCCCGCACTTTGATGATAGAGCCTGACATGTTATTACTTCTCTCGGATTTCTCCAAGTGGAGGTTAGGTACCCAAGGATCACACCAGAAATTGATATGTTCACAATTTCCAACAGTCCAATAACAACCATCTCTAATAACTTCTCCGCAAATAAGCATATTGACCCTAGGAACGGTCATTAGACTTATTCACGTCACTGAATTTCCTTGTTTTAGATATTTTGCTCTCATTAATTCTCTCCACAGACAGTTAGCATTTTCAAGTAATTTCCAAATCAACTTAGTTACCATTGCTTGGAAGCTGCAACGACCTAATCCCCAACCTTCTATTTTTTTCTAATTTTATTCGGTTTCTAGAGTGGTTCTTATTGTTGAAGTGCATTTTTCTAGTGTTTATAGCATGGCCCCGCCAAAATTGCACATAATCCTTATTAAGCTCTCAAGAGATTTCTTAGAAATTATAAATAACAATGAAGTATGGGTGGCATAAGTCCCGATTCGTTCTTTATCACGACTATTGTCCCAACATAAGTATGAAAATTTCTCTTTCATCCTTCCATTTTAGCATCAAATTTGTCCATAAGAAAATCATATGAACCATTTCAATGAACATGTTTTATAAAATGGTGGCGTAAGTATGCTATTGGCATCTATTTGTTGAACAACCGAATTGAAAACATGCTCAAACCTATTGATAATCTACTACTTTTCCTGAAAGTATAAAAGTATAGCATTGTTTATTTGAAA
Source organism: Papaver somniferum (assembly GCF_003573695.1). Lineage (NCBI taxonomy): Eukaryota > Viridiplantae > Streptophyta > Magnoliopsida > Ranunculales > Papaveraceae > Papaver > Papaver somniferum. Next base: position 34,592,607 of record NC_039364.1, read on the forward strand.
GAATAAAATATAAACACCGGTATTTATCTTGCCATTATAATGCATGTAGAGAAAAGTTTTTTTAAGGTCTTCATATGCACATCTTAAGTTTTGCTAGCATGTATGATGTGAGAAGTCCAAAATGAGTAGGCATGTTAATAAGAAAACATATTCGATATTAACTACTTCTCACATCTTTATTGTTAAGGGTTTTCAATTTTGATGTTTTATATTTCTGGTTATGATGATGTTAGCTTCAGATTTTCCCTACCTCTCCCAATTTTAATTTTCCCAACCCTCTAGTTGATGCAATGATGCCAGTGCTTAATGTGAATATAGAGTTATGGATGTCATAAACCAGAGTACTAGGCAATGGGATCTGACAGTAGTAGACATATTTATCTCTGATGAGGTCAACAGAAATATATATTTTATACCAGTTACTACTTGTGATGGCAGGCGAGATACTAGAGTGTGGTCGCGAGGAAAAGAAGGTAGGGTAAGTGTTAAAGAGGCCTACAAATTTCTTAACTCCAGTAGGATTGATATGATACATACCAATGCTGACTGGAAGTTTCTGTGGAGCACCAAATGCCCACAGAAAATCAAATTCTTTTTGTGGAAATTATACCGCAACAAACTTAATCTTAATGAATCTCTCCACCGGAAAGGTATTTCTTTTACACCCAGTTGCTCCTTTTGTCATAGTGATTTCGAAACTGTTTACCATTTATTTTTCAATTGCTCTGTAGTTCCACTTATTTGGAATAAGCTACATGACATGACTGGTTATATGATTGATTTGGATGTGATGTCACCTACATACTTAAAACAGCTTATGTTTATGAATGTTTGTGTTGGTAGTATTAAATGGTGTTACATTATCCCCTTTATGTTTTGGAATATTTGGAACAGTAGAAACAGATTAATTCATGAAAAACAAAGGTTTGTTGCTCTAAAATCTTTAGCTATGGCCATTTGAAAAGCAAGCGAATACTATTTCACTGTCATGCATAAAGGAGGTGAGCTCTATGTGTACACTTGAAATATTAGTCAAATGGAAGTTCCCTAATTATGGTTATTATAAATTAAATACAAATGGAGCTTCTATTAACACTCTTTACGCAGGAATTGGTGGGGTGGTTAGAGATGATGCTGGGTATTTTGTGGATGGTTTTGCAAAATATATCTATCAGAATGGGAGCAATATAGCCGAGGTTTAAGCGGTTAGAGACGGTCTTCAACTTGTTATTCAACTGGGGATTAGGAAACTTGAAGTTGATTGTGACTCCATCTATACCATTCAACTTTGTAAAGGCGAAGCTGCTCCGCCATGGTACCTCAGGGGACTGGTACAAGACATCACAAATTTGAGAGAGAAATTTGAAGATCTAGTTTTTGATCATCATTACAGAGAATCAGATTTAATTGCTGATACCTTGTCTAAAAAAGTTTCTGAGAGAACTCCAGAGGGAGTGTGGTTTAATAGTCCACCAAACGAGATAGTTAATAATCTTGTAGCTGACATTCAAGAGCGTCTTACCCGAAAATGATCAGAGTCGTGTAGTTTTTGTTTTTTTTCGGACACCATATCAAAAAAAAGATTTTTTTGTCAAATATGCAAGACCATATTGCATCCTTATAAATTCAAGCGTCCAACAACTAAGATAGTCTGGTATTTCTTAAATGTACCAAGAAACCTGAATGTACAAATTTCTAATTTATCCTTTTGGCTTGCAAATTTTTATTTTTTTGCTAACTTCTTTCGGTAATAAAATTTGTTTGTACAAAATAGAAGAACTCCTCCGGAAGGTAATAATAATTGTTACAGGGGACACGTCTTACAAAAGAGTTACCAAATTTTAGGAGGGAATTTCATGGTGGTGACGTAAACCAATTTGGTAACCTTAGCATGGCAGCCTTGGAAATAATTTTCTTGTTGCTTTCTCTATGAGCACGTATGAGATAAAAACAGTACTCGCCTAGCAATTGCATTACGCACAAAGTCACCCCCACTGTCCCGCCTCTCACGCGTAACATTAAAAAATTGTTTCTTATAATCCCAATTGCAATAAATAAACATAATTGTCACAATTACTCCTACTTGTTTAATTTAATTATCCAGATTTTAATTTCTTAAGCAACTTTGGTTACATCAGCTTTTAATTTGTCTTAAGCAGAGGAATTGAATAGCACGGTCATGCTGGATTTTTAATGCATGACAGCCACTTGATCCGGAAACATATCTTGAATAAATTTCATAACTTACTCACGTTTAACTTTTAGATTGTCACGAATATTTAAACGAAAATGAATTAAGCACAAAACAATAACCCAAATGAAAATCAAGACAGCTCGCAAGTCACGTCACAGTACGAGCAGGTACAGTGCCAAATTAAGCAACTTGTTAGGCATGAGCGACATGTCAAACGAAAATCACATTTTCTTTTGTTTCTCTACTCAAAGTGGTTGTTAGCGTGGAAAGCAAACGTGACATTATTTTTTGTATTGTTTTGTTTTTGTTTCGTTGCAACATGCTGATGGAATGTGTCCCTATATCTGCATGCCTCACGCATCCATCATTTGGATTTTTGTACATGTTTTCACTACGGTATTATTAAAGAAAACTAATTTTCATTTGGATCGGCCTAATCCATTCGCATACTGTGGTCCTATTATGAGGTCAGTGTTTTGTGAATTCTTCGAAATAAGCTTTTTTTTTTTCTGATTCAAAATAGAATTATATTTATAGTTAATGAGAGGTTGCAAGATTGTCATGATCTACCCATCCTTGTATGTCATTGGGAAAAACATTGTAAAACTCAAAATTTGACTGTGTAGTTCTAGCTTTCTTAGCAAGTTTATCTGCCATTAACTTATCTCTTAACTGAAACACACTTCCATTTACTGATTTTACTTAAAAGAAACCTAATATCCAAAACTAAAGATTGATTCATCCAATGAACATAGAAAGTTGATTCATTGATGAATTTTATTAAAGCCTCACAATCTGATTCAAAGACGACATTGTTGAAGTCCTTTGCAACAGCCAAAGTAGCACCAGCTTTCATTGCTTTGTATTCCAGTTCTTCAACTTCAACACCTTCCTTCATTCCTCCATTGAAGAATTGCCCTTGAACTCCAAGGCAGTAGCCTGCATAATTTCTCACAATTAATCCAATGCCTCCATGTAAAGTATCATGTTTAAAAGAAGCATCAAAATTAAATTTAACAGAACCATTCTCTGGTGGTTTCCAATTTTGAACCTGCAGAACACCATTATTAGTATTACCAGGATTTGAAATAGGGGATACCATCCTATTAATGACATCTATAGACATAGACTTATTAGGATTGATGTTTTGAAAAATATTAGAACATCTGTCTTTCCATATGGTCCAGAATGACACCATAAGTAATTTGTTAAAATCATGTCTAGTAATCCCTGCACCAAAAGTAAAACTAGATCCTGCAGAGAACCAAGAGAGTATCAGTTATTGAAAGATCCATATTGAGCGATAACATTACCAACATTGATTTTAAGAGCCAACCAAGCAGATCTAGCATAAGGGAAATCCAAGAAAAGATGATTGATAGATTCTGCAGGATGATTACACAAACTACATTTCAAATCAATCTCTTATTTATATCTAGATAACTTATCTCTTGTTGGAACTATGTCTTTAAGACACTTCCAAACAAAAAGTTTTAATTTATGAGGTAAAGTAACTTTCCAAACTTGAGGAGATACAGATTGGGTACCTGCATGGGAATTAGAGGATCTAGATAGAACATTGTAGACACTTTTAATAGAGAATGGCCCTTTTCTGTCAGGAAGCCATATAAGAGAATCCTCACCAATTACAGGGACATGCATTGCTAGAATTTTAGTAGCAGTATCTAAATCAAACATATAATGAATTAAATGCACATTCCAAGTCCTAGTGCCTGCATAGAAAAGATCAGCAACAAAATTATAGGAGACAAAATTTACTAGGCCTTCAATAGGGGTAGGAGGATGATCCAGACCAAAGACCCAACAATCTAACCAGATTTTGGTTTTAGTACCACATCTAATGTCCCAAAAACTATTATTCCTAACATTTTCAATACACTTGTAAATTCCTCTCCATATCCAGGAGCAATTTTCATTAAGTTTTTGTAAATGAAGAATGCTACAATTATGAATATATTTAGCACCTAGAATCTGGACCCATAATTCATCATGCTCAGTAACTAGTTTCCAAACCAACTTACATATACGAGCAATGTTAAAAGTCTCCAAATTCCTAAATCCTAGATCTCCCAAATCATTAGATTTGTTAATGTTGTCCCAAGCTATGAACTTAATTCCTTTCTTAGCCTATGACCCTACCAAAAGTCCATTTGCAGAGACTCAAGTTTATCAATCAGAGTTGTAGGTATCTTAAAACACCCCATTTTGATAAGATGGTAAAGAATTCAAGACAAATTTGATAAGAGTAGATCTACCTGCTTGATTTAGAGTAGTATTGACATAGTTTCTGAGTTTATCTTCAACAGATTGAACTATAGGATCAAAAGATTTAATCTTTGAGTGACCTAACAACAGAGGTGCTCCAAGATATTTTTATGAATCAGAAACTATATTAATGTTGAGAGCTTGAGAAAGACTATCACAAAATCCAGGACTTCGGTTCTTACCGAAATACACACATGACCTGTCAAAATTAAGCATTTGGAAAGAAAGCTTACCAAAATCCTGCAAAATCTTAAGAAAATTGTTAGCATGCTGAAAATTAGCTTGACCAAATATAAGAATGTCATCAGCAAAAAGCAAATGAGTAATGGGAGGAGCTTTCCTAGAAACTTTAACACCAATAATGGATTTATCATTTTCAGCCAAAAGCAGGGATCTAGACAGGTACTCCATAGCTATAATAAACAGATAATGGGATAGAGGATCCCCTTGTCTGATTCCTCTAGTTGGCACATATTGATCACAGGGAGATCCATTAAGAATAACATTTATGCTAGTAGTAGAAACACACTCCATAATGAGGTTACAGAAATATTTACTAAAGCCAAAACTCTCTAAGACTTTATTAAAAAAGTCCATTGCAGACTGTCAAAAGCCTTTGACATATCAAGTTTAAGAGCCATAATGCCATTATAACCTTCTTTATTCTTCATAGAGTGAATCATTTCATGAGCAATAATGATATTGTCATTAGTAACTCTACCAGGAACAAAAGCTTTCTGATAAGGGGATATCAACTTTTTAAGAAGAGGCTTGATCCTATTTGCTAATATTTTAGAAATGATTTTATAAAAAACATTACAAAGACCAATTGGTCTAAACTCATAAGGTTGTTTTGGACTCTTACATTTAGGAAATAGAGAAATATAAGTCCTATTCAAACTTCTATTCATATGACCACTATGAAAAAACCTCTGCACAACATCAATAATATCCTAAACTACAATATGCCATTGAGATTGATAAAATCCTTCATAAAAACCATCAGGACTAGGAGTACTCTAAGCAGGCATGTTTTTGAAAACATTTTTAATTTCAAGCTCATTAGGAACACCACGCGTCATAATGTTATCTTCATCAGTAAGAAGTCTAGGAATGTTTTCAAAGTCGACATCATGTAAAACAGGATTAGAAGTACAAGCAATGGAGCTGAAATGATTAGTAAGAAGACTACTAATGCCATTTCTATCTCTATACCAATTTCTATTTGAGTCACAAAGAGCATTTATATTATTATAATGCAATCTTTTATTAACTATAGAATGAAAATATCTAGTATTATTATCCATTTCAAAAACAGTTTTATCCCTAGACTTTTCTCTATAAAAATCATATTGAATTTTGTATCATTTTTCAAGATAACTAACAATATTTTTAACCCTAGCATGTTGCATGGTAGAACCTATATCATCCTGAGCAATTTTCAGTTCATCTTGCAGATTATTAATTTTTTTTTGTATATGCCCAAACTTCATTCTGTTCCATTGAGACAAAGTAATTCTAGCACTTTGTTGTTTCTGGTTCAACCTAAAAGCTGGACTGCCCAGAACATCTACATTCCAGGATTGTTCAAATTTATTCTTGAATTCACTATGACCAATCCAAGTTCTAAAAAATTTAAAAGGCCTCCACAAATGCTTAGAGATAGGATCAGTAATGAGCAAGACATGACAATGATCAGAGGAAATAAAATTTAAGTGCAGGAGTTTAGCGAAGAGAAATAGAAAACCCAATCATTATTGCTTAAGGCCATATCTAATCTAGCTTTCCTAGTGCCAGTTCCATAGGAATTACTTGTCCAAGTATAGTCTCTACCCTCATAACATATATCCAGTAAACTATCTTCATTAACCTTACCCTGAACCCATTTATCAGAATTATTACTAGAACTGTCTAGATGAAAATTCAAGTCACCTAGAACTAATCATGGTTGTTGAACAACTTTACTAAATTCTGATAGGAAATTCCATTGAGTTTTCTTAGGCTCAGTGTAAGTAGAACCATACATGAAAGACATAAGAGCCTTAGGTTTACTAAGACACAATTAAATGACATCATGAATAATATTGTTTTCACAACCTATCACTTCAACATCATTTCTATCTTTCCACATAAGAATAAGACCTCCTGCATATCTAATTCTATCTATGCAAACATAATTAGGATAATTAACAGATTGGGCTATTGAGATTATTCTATCTTCATCTACTTTTGTTTCAGAGAGAAAAACAAAATCAGGGTTTTGTGTTTTAACCAACATTTTAAACTGATCCTTTGTAAACCTATTTGAAAATCCTTGCATATTCCAAGATAAAATCTTCATTTTGAAAGAGGAAAACCAAAGTTTAAATAAAAAAAATTATATAAAATTGAAATACATGGATCTCCTTTGTGTTGCTTTTTCGAATATCTCTAGCTGTGACCATGTTAGTTGCCTATGTGTATCCAAGTTTTCCATTAACAGTACTCTCAAGATCCAAATCATGAGCAACTGGAAGATCATTTCTCTATCTCTTACCAAGTCTTTCTCCTTCATTAGCATCCAAGAGTTTCTTGAAAACTGAAATTTTGATTAACCACATATCCATCTTTAGGAGGAACAAAAACAGTACCCTTCCTGACATTCTTTTGAGAGAAATTCGGAACTTGATCACCTCCTCTTGCAATCACAATCTGCTTCCTTTCACCTTTTTTCAGTTCTCCAAAGAAATGTGGCTTAGCATGAGCCTTAGCCAAATAATCAGTTGCAGCTTTACATGCACCTTTTGTATGATTTATAATGAAGCAATTGGGACAAATCTTATGTGGCTGCTTTTCATAGAAAAATTTGATCCATCTAGTAGACCCAACATTAATTATTGTCATAACCTCTCTCCTTAATGGATAATCCAAATTGACTTGCACACACACTTTAACTGGAACAACTTCTTTAGGTTCAATAATGGCCAATACCTCACCGATAACATTGCCTATTTTTGTAATGGCTTTAACATTCATATGCTCAAGAAGTATTTTTTTGACTTGAATCCAAAAACAATGAGTATCCATGTCTAGTTGTTGATAAATCACTGTCGAGTTATAATAAAGAAGATTAATCAAATAACCATTGATACTCCATGGGTGAGTGTCAAAAACTTTGTTTTTAGTATCCTCATCCTTAAATCGAAATTCAATGATATTATCATCCAGTTCAAAAGCTTTGACATCACCAACTGGAATAAAATCCCAAATAAAACCAATAAACTTTTCCAGAGTTTTAATTCTCATTTTTCCTTCAATGAAAATCTTTCCAATCAGACTGAACTCTTCAACCACATCTTTTTCTTCAGAACCTTCACCTTGATGATAGATAATATCTTCCACATTACCCAGATCTAAAGCAGCTTGCATAAATTTTTCAGCAAGATCATAAACAACACCAGAATTACCTTCTGCCATTTGAGTGAGAAATATCTTCCCGTAATTATAAAAAAATTGTTTGAGTTAATTAAACCAGGAAGAGACTTGAACTTTATAACTTCTTAAACCTAGAGAATCCAGGGAAAAAATTTGATTGAAAAAATATTTTGCCTAGTATCTCGTAATTGGGCAGAGAGAGTTGACTGAGCATAACTTTCCATTATAAAATTTGTTGCAGAAAAGGAAAGTGGACAGCTGTATAAAATTATGATAATAACTAGAGTAATAAACGAAACTAACTTGTAACAGATTTTTTGAAATTTGAATTCGTCATAGACGCGGCACCTTCCAAACCAGTGAGTTGTTGATGTAAATCGGTAGAGATGAACTTCCAGAAATTCAACAATGGCAAACTTGAGAAACACAACAGCTTCAAAAAGCAACAGGAAAACTTTTGCAAACGCCTCAATCACAAATCTAAACATGGTAAACACCATTTTTGAGATATCCAGTAACTGCAAACACAAGAGGAGAATAAGAGAAAATTAGTTACACATTTAGAAAACAATCAAAATAACAAAAAACTAAAGAAACCATGTAAATCAGGAGATCCCAGAACAAAAAAAATAATCAAAAGTTAATCAATGGTAAATTAACCAAGAAACCATTTGAAATCAATAAAAATGAAAAAAAAAATTGACAAAAGAACTGAGTCAACTCAGTTTTTCGCCCGATCTTCAGAACTTTATACGTGTCCCTCTCTTTTTAGCCCCTTTTGAATTCTTCGAAATAAGCTTGGGCACCAAGGATTTAGCATATTAGCCAAGGCCCAAGGAAGTTGTCTCGTCAGCATGCCTTCTGGTATTCCATTGTTAACGGCCTTTTGTTACTTTTGTATTCCATGATAAGTTGCATGTCAATGGTTGCAGAGTTGGGGTTCCATTTTAGTGGTGCAGTGCACTAGTCAACTTTTTTTGCTATAAAATACAAATTTTTATTTGAAGTTGATACTTTGACACAAGGATTCTTGACATCACACATAAACTAATTGACTCTTTAACTTACAAAATCATGATAATAAATCGACCTTGCTACTTAACTAGCGACTCTCTAGCAGCGTATCTCCATTGTGCCTGCGAGAAGGCAAGAGGCACCATAAAAAAAGGCGAATAATGATGGGGCAGCCGGTAAAGGGCATGGAGGATTTGCAAGTGTACACAAACTATAAACACGTATTAAAATTGGAGTTGTTATCCATTTGGTTGGTGAGAGTGACCGCATATTGCTACAAGAAACAACATTTACTTGATGACCGAATCAAGAAATTGAATCAAAAGCGAGTTAAGCACAAATTGATTACTAAAATGAAAATGAAAACATCCTAAGCAAAGTCATATTACGACATGGTGGTGCCAAATTAAGCACCATGTTAGGCACGAGTGACTTGTTAAACCTGAATCATATTTTCTTATCTTTATGTACTCAAAGTGGTTGTTTGATTTTTTTTGTTGGACTTTTGTTTGTTGTAACATGCTGATGGAATGTGTCTCCAGTATCTACATGCGACATTGATTAAATATTCGTGCGTGATTAGTGCGATGATCATTTGGACACATGATTTATCTATTGGACCGTTTGATATTTTTCTACTCTTATGATCGCATTCTAAGGGGTGCAGCTCTTTTCATGTGGTCATTTTTCTTAGAAAATGTCAACAGGGCCGTCTCACACTTTCTGAAGGTTATAGGCGCGTCTTAAAATTTGGGCCTTTTAAGTACACCAATATATTATTAAAAAGAAATTTAATGGTCATACCTATATAATACTAACAATTATCGTTTGCACACACAACTTTTGAAGCACATTTTTACCATATTCTTATATATTATTGTAATACATACATATCACTAAATGTAAGGATATGTAAGATTTTTTATGAAACAACATTCTACTTTTACGCTCCTATGAAAATTTATCTATATATGATATGAAAAAGAATTTTGATCTCCGTTTCTTGGGATTTAGAGATAAACAACATTTCAAATTGATATTTGTATTTATATGGGTTATTTGAAATAAGAGAAAATTGTTTCTTTTTTAATGTTTACCAAAAAATCCATAATAACATTGTATGCGGAAAAATATTTAAACGAAAAAAATAAGAATCATGATGTACTGGAAAAGTTATATGTAATAAGATTTTATCACAAATTGTTTTTTAATACGTGGGAAATATTCAACAATCAAATTAGTAGTAATGCTTACAGTAATCATGTTTGTCACTTTTTTGAAACTAACATCAAGTAAATATTCTCTCATGAGTTTTGAAAGTACAGGTTCACAAATATATTTGAAATATATACATATTAGATTGCGAATTTATGTTTTAAGTTCGCAAAACTTGAAGACAAAGATATTTCCCCGCACTCGGCTTGGTTTGAGTTCGCGAACCTAGTGGAGAGAGAAAGATTTCTGAACCCAAACTTACTTAAGTTCGCGAACCTAGTTTTTGAGTTTGCGAATCTTGATTAGAAAAGATTCTCCTAACATTTTTATAATTGAGTTCGTCAACATAAAATCTTAGGTTCGTAAATGTAAAGGTACAAAATGTCGAAAAACTTGTTTCGATAATTGTTGTACTTTCTGTAACACTCGCTCTTTTAGTATGGCGCATGCTCAAAGGTGCGTCATTTGAATGTGATAAAGCGTTATCTCAAGATAATGTTGCATGCTAAGAGGAATATTGGCCAACGGCCAATAATGCTTCAGCATGATGCATTATGCAGGTTACATTGGCAAAGAGTTAATATCGCATTATCATGGTGCATCACGTTTGTGGTGGCTGCCCGAGGAAAATGTTGTACCATCATGGCGCATCACTCCAGTGGGTGACTGGTCGAGAGCAATGTTGCACCATGATGGCGCATCATTCAAGTTGGTCGTTGGGCCAAAACTGGATTTTGCACCACCATGGCGCATTACTCGGGATGCTTAGCAAAACAACCATGAATAGTGAAGCAAGCATGTCTACCGGTCCCCAAGTTTTAGTTGTAAAAATGTCAATAAGACATATATAGGGAGGGGTAGTTGGTTGAATGTGCATATAACATAGATGCACTAGTAAGATTCAAAGCTTAGACGGTAAAGCCTATATGATGCAAAAGCATCATTATGACGCTTTACTTACTCGAGAGATATTTTTGATGCTTTGGCATCATTGTTGCAGTTTTGAGAAACAAAGGATGCATCACTACGGTGCAAAACGAAGAAAAGGCCAATGATGCATATTCTTGCTTATCCTTTGCAAAAGACCATTTGGCCTAAGCGGACTAGGTTATGCTTGGACTTTGGCCTTGCAATACGAGTTAGATTTAGTTGCTTGTCCCGAATACTTATGAGTTACAATTTGTACTTCATCCTTTCTTCGTAGGGTATGTTGGCAGCCGCAATTAGTTGCAACATTAGTGGTCCAGCATTTTGTCGATCATATCATCCAACTAGGGATATGGTTGCGATATTTTGGTAACTCGTATCATCTGGCTCGGTTTTGTGATGCAAGAGATGATTGTTACCATGCTTGGTGGGGTAGTAACATTCTTTGGATTCTCATGAGCCTGATTGATACACCCTTGGCCCGAGCAAGACCAGTGCATTCTTTTTGCTCAATGCCAAAGCGAAGTAATAAAGCAGAAATAAGCTTGGAATGGTCTATGCGCAAGTCCAAGGCATACTGTTAGAGCACTGCTCGGTCGAACTCGCAAGCCTTGATATCTCAAGCTTGTCTGTCAAGTTTAGTTGCCAAAACTATAGGTCTTGATTTCTAGTCTACTTATAGCTAAGTCTCGGACTAGGATAGAAAGTATAGTTAGCTCTAGACTCCACGACGTTCATCATGCAAAGACGAAGAACTACTTAAGGAACTGGTGTAACTTCATCGACTAAAAGGTATGTGGAGACTTGAGCTTATCTATCACTCAAAAGTCTATCTACTCTATCTCCTATCTTGAGACAAAAGTCGTATTGCTATATAGACTTTGATTATACACATTTGCTATTTCGAGCCGAGTTTATCTCGCTTATCTATTTCTCGAAATATGTGTTGGTAAACTTTCGCTTTGGCCAAGTTCAAGTTTACAAGTGACGAAAGTCATGTTGATTATTTCAATATCTTGAAAATCGCTCTGATGAAAAATTGTGTGTGAATAACCTCTATTTAACATCCTCTAAGAATTTTTCAATGATTGAAACGAGAGTTTAGAATATATAACCTTGAATAAATATAAACATTGTATGTGAACTCATACTTGTGTAAGTCCAAAATCCTTTAACTAAAGTATGCGTACTTTGCTGGTTCATGATGTCCGGAATCTAAGTCCGCGTACACGTACGTGTACTGCCGGAAGTTCACATCCCGTGAATTTCAACTGGAGTTTGTGAACTGAAAACAAACTCAATACGGGTACTTAAGTAGGGCTTAACTGGTTTAACCATCGAAATTCTCTATATATATATGTACGGAGTATTTCAGTACCAGTACTCTATCGTACTGATTGGATAGCTTCTAGACGGAGTGACCGTTAGTGTAGAGTAATATTGTCCTCGGGTTGCCACTGATGTTGATGATGAATACCCTTCAGATGGTCTCAGCATGTACAAAATAAACATGTTACTGAAGGTAGCATATTTCATACAAAGTCGTATCGAACATCGTCTCAAGTTGCAAACTCCCACGGCCGAGTTCCTTGAACATGTCATATTAACACTTTCTTGTTCAAATTATTACCCGAATGGCATTATCCAAATCTGGCCACGGCATACTGCTGCAACTCGAAACCCTAAGTCATGTCCAAGTCAGTGACACAACTACCATAGATCATGGGACCTTGGCCAATTCATGGCCAAGCCTATTCCTTAATCATCATAGATGTTACAACTTGTCCAGGCCTTGGCCAAATACGTGGCATAGCTTCCACAACTCATACAACTTGCCCATACCTTTGCCAAGTCCGTAGCATAGCATCCATGGATAGTACAACTTGGCCAAGTCCATGGACTATCTTTCCACGCTCAAATCACCTTGGCCAGCTGAGACCAACTCCCTTGAAAAACCTCCTATAGACTGTAGGATCTTGGCCAACCTCGTTATTGCTTCATGGGCCCCTGGCCAGCCGCGCCCAGGTCCATGGCATAGCTATCATGGCTTATGGGACCTTGTCCATCCACATCCAAGTCCATGGCACGGCTGTCACGGCTCATGGGACCTTGGACAGATACGACCAAGTCCATGGCATAACTATTACCTTCCCATGGGACCTTGGCCAACCATGTCCAAGCCCATAAAATAGCCAAAATTACCGCCACATGTCATTAATACGTCATGGCCAAGTTTCTAAATCGTAAATACTTTATTAAGGGTCACGGACAATCGGTCAATCAAAAACAAACCCTAATATGCTATTGAAAGGGACAACTTAGCTCTGGGTACCCTAGTTAACATATAGTCGTGGTCAATATTCTTTGACCTAATAATTGGCCATAACCGGCTAAGTCCATTAAAAACCTAAAAGTTAGGACCAATCCTAACCTTGGTGGTTATAACAATTAAATCATAACCAAAATTCCTAACTCAACTATATGGGTTGAGATAAATGTTCCATTCCCAATGGAAAGTTACGGCCAAACCCTAATTATCGTATGTTAGGCTATGGCCAAGTTGCCCACTCTCATGTCCTAGATGGCCAACATCAAGCCACGACCAAACACATATTGGCCCAATCACCCTGATTGGCCACTAACGTGCTATGATGGAATACACATGCTCTAAATTACCATTGCCAAGCAGTGATCCAATTATTTCGGTCCTAACCACTATGGGTGGCCCTGAGCATATTAGGCCACTTTTAATGCCGCAACTTGCTAAGCTGATTTTAGCACCACCTTAGGTCCAGAATATGCCACAACATCTCCAAACCTTATGTCCATAATATTCCATAACATCTCCAATAGGTCACGACTTGACTTGTTATGATCGTGACCAAGTTATGGCCCCACCATTCTCATCTCAGCTCCTGTAGCTAAGGCGAAATGTATTAAGACACTTCAAGGCTGCAACTTGCCAAGCTGGCGATAACGCCATTTTAGGCCATGGCGCGCCAAACCTTAGCGCCATATTAGTCCACGCCATGCCATGTTACGCCCATAACCACATTAACACCTAATCTTAACTGTTGTTGTTGAGGCCAAATATATTAGGTTATCTTTTTAATCTCAGCTTTCTAAGCTAACTCTAACGCTACTATAGGATATGGCGTGCTAACCTTGGCGATATATTAGACCATAATGTCACTTTCTATTTTATCGACCATGAACGTATCATTCCACATGCCATGTGACTATATAGCACCCTAATATATCACGCTAAGATTGTGGTCGTATTAGGCCACACCATGCCATGTTATTCCCATAGCCACATTAACACCTAATCTTAACTTCTGCAGTTGAGGCCAAATATATTAGGTTATCTTTTGAATCTCATCTTGCTAGGATAACTCTAACTCCATTATATGATATGACATGCTAACCTTAGCGCTATTTTAGGACATCATGCTACTTGCTATTTTATCCTCCATGAACGTATCATTCCACATGCCATGCGACTATTTAGCACCCCAATTTATCACGCTAAGATTGTGTTCAAGACATGTCTATTTCTATCTTAAACGGCCATGGAAAAAAGTGGACATGTTATGCTACTTTTACGCCATTAGCATGTCATGCTAATATTTAGCACTATACCCAACTATTAACATTCCAATCTATTTCTTAGCAATTTAATATGTCATAAACATGCCACGACCTTCTCTTGGCACCCTAGTTGGCCGTGGCCAAGTTGTTTTCACAATAACTCCACAAAACACGAGAAAACATGTTTATAATACAACATATCAACGACTATGATTTACCCAAAACAAGATATAATCCATGACTCCTCAAATTCCTACGAAATATCAAATACGTCACATGGGGGGATTTTTCAAGAGATACTGGTCCGGCGGTTTACAACAACATGCGGCGTGGAAACTTCCCATGATAAGAAGTTACAAGTAGTGGTGACGGTTATAGTAGTTGGAGAGATAATGGATACGGTAAAATGAGTTTTCCATAACCTTACCTCCATTATCTCCAAATTTTCCATCTCTCTACAATCTCATGACCTCCACTACTTACGAGAAAAGCTGTGTGTATTCCAAACTACTATAAATAAGCCACTTAGCCTATTCAGAAAACATAACAAGCTTTTCATGCCCAAAAATCTTTGTTATTCTTCATAGTTCAACACCCAAATACACGATTCAATACCACTGCAATTTCTTTAACTTTCATGCTTCCCTCCTCTAAGATCAACCTAGCAGATACCTGTGGAATCTTTGATTATTAGACCAATACAACAAAAAAAAATTACGATTTATCATAAGAAGCATCAATATTAATCTTGAAGTGGTTAGAAGGAGGAGGTTGCCAAATTTGATTACTTCCCAGTGAAGGGCTAATGTGATTACTCTGCTGATGATTTGAAAAACAGTGAAGATATTGATTAATCAGGTATTTAATATTTTTGACTGTCTAATATATATTTGGGTTTTTGTTGCAAAAAACCTTGTTGCACCTATTCTTCCAAATCTTCTAACTGGTAATCATAACAATGACTATCCATATATTCTATGGGTCATGTTACTTGACTGTAGAATCTGAAAACCAACTCTTAATCCAGGAAGCTAAAGAAGTATGAGTGGACTGAATGATGCTAACATTTATATTCATCGTTAACCAAATTGACCTAGCCGTGTCACATCCTCTGATAAGATGTTCAAGAGTTTCAGGAGCTTGATTGCGTAATGGACATAGAGTATTAGTTCCATCCTTATAGAAACTTAGCTTCACCATTGTTGGAACAATGTTTTAGAGGCACTTCCAAATAAAAAGTTGGACTGTATGTGGTGTATTACATTGCCAAAGGTGTTTCCATAATTCTTTTGGGCCAAATTGAGTTTGTAACTGCCTGTGATGAGGAGTTAAAGCGTCGTATGTGGATTCAACAGAGAAGATACCTTTTCTGTTTGGTTCCCATATAATAGTGTCTTGGCCATATTGAACTAGGTGCATTTGAAGAATGAAATTAGTTGTGTAATCTTGGAATACTGCTCTAACTAGAGGAACATTCCATCTTGTTGGATTTTGGAGCATAAGATCACAAACATACATTACTTTAGCAGGTTCTACATAGTTGCTATTTGGAACCAGAAGATGATCTAAACCCTTAACCCATTTTTCATACCAAACTAGATTTTTCGTACCACACCTAACATCCCGACTGTGAATTTTTCTGACATTTTCTAGGTCATTTTCTATTCCTTTCCAAATCCATGAGGAATTAGAGTGCTCAGTTTGAAGATGAATAAAATCACAGTAAGGAGAGTATTTTTATTTCAGAATTTTGACCCAAAGCTGATTTGATTTTGTACATAGCATCCACGCTAGCTTAGTTATTAGAGTCATGTTAAATTGCTTTAAATTTCTAAAAGCTAGACCTCCCTATGATTTTGAATTACATAGAGAGTTCCAAGATATGAAGTTTATTCCTTTATTATTGTTATGCCCCCACCAGAATATCCTTTGGATTGCATCAAGTTGTTTCAATGTGTATTTGGGTAACTTGAAGTTGCTCATATAATGAGTTGGAATTGAGTTTAACACTGATTTAACAATAGTGGTTCTAGCTGATTGATTGAGAATTTTAGAATTCCATCCACTGAGTCTATTCTCAAAAGCATCATTGATGGTGTTGAAAGAGAGATTTTTAGATTGTCCTAGTAAAATTGGTAGTCCCAGATGTTTATCAGAAGTATACAACTGTTTTACTCCCAATTTCTCAACTATTTATAATTTATTTTGATGCTACAAGTCTCCAGTAATGAAGGTTGCTGACTTAGAAAAGTTGATCATCTAACCTAAAAGATTTTAAAATTTTCTTAGAATATCTAGGATAGAGGATATATTATTTTGATCAGCTTGTAAGAAGAGCAAAAAATCATCTGCAAACAACAAATGATTGATTGATGGAGCCTCTTTTGTCACTTTGATGCCTCTAATAAGAAGATTATCTTCAGCTATGAATAGAACTCTTGAAGGTATTCCATTGCAATGATAAATGGATGGGGGGATAAACGATCCCTCTGATGTAATCCTCTTGTGGGAGTATACTTATCACATAAACTACCATCGAGTCTTATAGAAATTTGTGTTGTTGAGATACACTAGTAAATCAATTCTCTCCATTCCAAGCAAAAACCCAGAGATGGAAGTATTTTATCTAAAAATTTCCATTCCAAGCGATCAAATGCCTTAGACATATCAAGTTTTTTAGCTATATTTCTTTTTCTTTCTTTTTTGATCTCTTCATAGAGTGAATCAACTCATGTGCTATTATAATGTTATCATTAATATATCTTTTAGAAACATAAGAGACCTGAGTTGGAGAAATAATTATGTCCATAAAAATTTTCATCCCTTTACCGGTAACTTGGAGATCATTTTTTATGTATTATTACAGACACTTATTGGTCTGTAATCATTTGGGGTAGCTTGAAGTTGAGATTTTAGGATTAAACAGATCAATGTGTGGTTTAGATGAGATAGAAGTTTCCTTGTTAAGAAGAAATCTTGCACCATTGTGATTAAAGCATCCCCCATCGTATCCCATTGAGATTGAAAGAAGCTTGACGGGAAACCATCAGGTCCCGGAGAATTCCAGTTAGGTAAACTTTTGACTATTTCATAGATTTTATCTCTATCTGGCATTCTCATAAGAATTTCATTATTTGAAGAAGTAATGACTTTTTGAATATGATCAAATATGAATCTTGTAGAGAATGATTTGTTGTTGAGGTTATTTCTGAAAAATGTTTAGTAAGAATATTAGCTAGTTCTTTTCTTGTGTGATACCATCTCCCATTTGAGTCTCTTAGAGATGTGATATTATTTCTAACTCTTCTCATGTTTGCAAAAGCATGGAAGTAAGAGGTATTATTATCAGCATCTTTGACCCAATGATCTCCAAATTTCTGCTGCCAGAATTCTACTTCTATACTTCTCCAGTAATGTAGATTATTTATAGTATTCTCTATTTGTTAACTATTTTGATGGCTGAAAGGCAAGGATTGCAAATGAGATAACTGATTCTTCAACGGTTTTATATGATGTTCAGTTTGACCAAAATGCTGTCTTTTCCATTTAGACAAATTTTTCCTAGTAAGAGATAGTTTATGTTGAATGTTTCAACCTGGACAAGAATTTGACTGAAAAGACCAAAATCTGGAAATAATTGAGAACATGATGGATCCTTCAACCAGCATTTGAAGAATTTCCAAGAGTAATTGGGGGTTCTATTATCTGCTTCTGTTACTAGAAGAATGAGACAATGATCTGATCCTAAGAATGGTAAGTGATACACTTTAGAATCTGGGTACTCTATCTTCCATTGAACATTGTGAAGAGCCAGGTTAATCTTCATCTTTTAGAACCCTTACTATTTAATCTGTTAGTCCAATTAAATTTGTTACCAACAAATCCCATATCCATAAGACCAGCAACATCAATAGAATTGCAAACCCAATTATTTATTGATGTTTGATCCGAGGATTGACCTCTTGTATTTATCTGAACATTGAGGTCTCCTAAGACAACCCATGATTGAAATACATTCTCACTGAGATCTTTGATGAAATCAAATTGCAGTTTTTTCAAGTCATTGTGGGTGGAACCATAAATACAAGAAAGAAGTCATTCTTTTTTTGAAGGATTTTCTTTGACTAACAATAGGATCATATTATCCTGAGAACACACCACATCACATGGGAAACCATTTTTCCAAAGAGGTATAAGACCTCCAAATAAACCAATTGAACTAACAAATAAAGAGTTTGGGTAGCAGTAGGATCTAGTTAATAATATTATCTTCATTAATTTTCGTTTCAACAAGGAAGATTATATCAGGATTATGATGTTTGATAATGTCATCTAAGTAGTCTCTAGTATCTTTTGAAGAAAAACCCTAAATATTCCAACTTAATATCTTCATTGTGAATAAAACACTATATTTGAAATTGTATAAAAGAGAAAAAGACATAGTGCAAGTAAATTGTTTGAGACAATGAATTGATTGAGATTTGAGAATGAAAATTACCTGATTATCCACGCTTGAAGATTTTCCTTTAAACCTTTGAGAGTAGTTTTGTCCAGAAGAAAAGGAGTTAGGCGCTTGATTCTGATCATCAGCAAGAAGTTGTATATTTTTTGTAGATTGAGTATTTCGACTTGAGGAAATTTGGGCCGATTGAGATTGCTCAAAGTGACGATTTAGGTTATGAATTAGCTCTTTGAAATACCTTGATGGGTGAATGTAATCTGGATCTATATTTTTTGCATTATAATTGTCAAAAGTAACGTTGAATTCTCCCATCGCCAGATAATTCCTAAGCAGATTTGAATCAACCCTCTTCCACATTCACATTGTTGTTATACAAAATTTTTTTATCTTGATCGAGAACTTGATTGGATGTGTCATTCAAGATATTTGAGGGATCTCTACTAATTTCTGGAGAGGGTATTGAATCTACAGCTTGAGTATTGCTTGGACCTCATTCCTCCATTCTAATCCTTTTTCCCTGTCTATGAGTGATATCATCCTTATCTCTTCCTCTATTAAATTTAAATTGAATCATACCTTGTTTATTGCATCCCACTGTAGTAGTTGGCTCAGTTCGAGTTAGTGAGTTAACTCCATGATTCACCACTTGGATTTATTCAATAGTACAAGTCATCACAGGTACAAAAATTTGTGCATAGTTTAATTGTGAGCAAGAATTAATAAGATTTTCAATAATTTGCTGATGCACCGCTATTTCCTGAGCCTCATTTATTGCATGCATCCGATCATTAGTTGCATATTCATTTTCTTGCTCTGCCATCATGTGAGACCCTCTATTACTTCTTGCTTTGACACTTCGTGTGTCTGGGTCGTTCCAAAAATGGGGACCTAAAATTGAGTTTGAAGATAGATAGCCCTTTTATTGTTGCAACAGAAGAAAGGCAAGCGTGCTTATCAATCTGAACTTGCCTGAAAATCTGCATGGTGAGTGTGTTACACTTGTAGGAAAACTTGAGAAAATGGGATAAAGGGTATATGGGTAGGCTTAGGGTTAAGACGGCTGAATGTCTGTTAGACAACCGCGTGGAAATAAAATAAGATAAACTATACATAATGTAAAGAAGATTTGCAGAAAAGATATTTTTTGGATCCTCTCGAAGACACTGCCAACAAAGGTGAGAATCGAGTAGTCGAAGGTGGGGATCAGAATAAAAAAGTGAATATGATAACTAGGGAGAGACAGATAGGCAAAACCATTTTATATGTTTGTAGGCAGACTTCAGGCACTTCAAATCAGGACCTAAAAGAGGATAAAAAAGGTGACCATTAGTAAAGTATATAAAAATCATATCAAAAGGTAGGTAGATGACAGATTATTAGATGCAGAAACAATTGAAAGATTATAATAAAAGAAATCAAAGTTACGAATGAAGAAGATAACTCCGAGTTAACTACGAGTTACAGATTGAACTATTGCCCAGTTGTTATAAACTCCTATTCAATTCACATTCTCTAGTTTAATGTATGTACTTTACAGCCTAATAGTTGCTTCAGCCGAAGTGAAGACTTTTGATACCAATCTTCCTCTAACAAATAAGCCTATTTGATTTATGTTTATATCAAATATCAAGGTGTGAAAATCTTTTTGCGATAGACAAAGCTAGCAAACCTCACAAATCCGGAACTTATCACTCCTAAAGAGCAGTCGAGATTCTTAACCACCTCTCAAGAACAATTTTCAAAAGATCAACTAAGATATGTCTTTAAATATCTATCTTGAGGAATCAAAAAGTCTGAAATGAAGATAACTTTGCGATTATTATTTATCTTTCCTGAAAGAGATTATGAAAACCTCGATAACAAAAAACCAAGATCATGATTCACGAACTATCAAGGTAAAGATAGTTGAACCTGGATTCACGAATCCCCAAAGCAAAGTCTTTTAGTCGTAGACCTAATAACGTTTCACGGAGGAAACCTAGGTCAATAAAGGACGACTCTAGAATCAATTAGAACACAAAGTGTCAGGGACTGAATTTCCCAGTTGACAAAGATGCTCTATCTAAAGTTTTCAAAGACCAGGGTTAGCTTAGAAATAAAGCTAACATAACTTGATCATGAGTATCAAGAAAATAATTTAGGTCTTCAAAATACAATAGAAGACTATACACATAGGTTAATGACTGCTCGGTTTGGCAAATTTACTAAAGAACTAAAAGCCATTTGATGTTTATTTAAACACCTAACAAATTAATTATGTTACACATCAATTCTTCTTTATATAAAGGAGAATGATTTTGCTGACGTGGCATAACCATAACAACCCTGAGATTTTCTCCAGTAAAAGTAAGCCACCTGTAAGATACAAAAATATTAGCTGCTTCTCTGAAAAGGTACGATTTCCGCAAGCAAGATATGAAAAGACACTACTGTTGGGAGTATTGTGTTTAAGAAAAGACAACGTAGAGCCGGAGTTTTATGAAAAGACAGTATTGTGTTTATGAAAAGACAACGTGGATCCGGAGTTTTATGAAAAGACACTATTGTTGGTAATATTGTGTATAGAAAGATTGCGAAAGGGCACTCCTCTTAGTCAGTTTTTCGGTTGGTCAGGTCTTTTGGTCGAAAGACGTTATCGAAAATATAGGTTTCTCATAATACATGAAAGATAGGGATACGTCTTTTAGTCTTTACAGACATGACCCTTCAGTTGCATAATAATATAGGCCGAAAACAAAAAACCCCAATCAACTTATATACTATGGAACAAAATCCTCATCTTCACAGCGTCGGATACCAGATTTTTTGAAGATACCCAAAATTACAATTGATAATACAAAATCAACAATCGAGATACAAATATATATTCCTCTAAAATTTGTTCGGCTATATTTCATCGTTCTCTGATAAGTGCGTAATTCACATGATTTTAGTGATTATTCCATGCTTGTTTTAGTTAGATTTCTCGCATATTATCCTTGTATTACTCTTGTTTTCCATTTTATTTGTTTATTTAGGTGAAGCATTCAAAGTCAATGGAAAAGTCTGCAAAAGAGCTATAAAGTGAAGTTCTCCAAATATCCAAGTGTCTAAAGCCGAAAGAAGTGGAAGAAGTGCGGCGAAAATGAGCAAAGAATGCTCATGATCATAAGAAGGACTAAAAGACCAATTTAAACTCATCCAAATTAAGGATTTCTTATCACCATTTTTAAGAGAATTCAATTATGAAGATAACGGAGAAAGAATGAGATCATTCCGAGTTCGGACGAAGAAGTTACGGCCAAAACAGTCGAGACTTAAAACTGCAATCTACAACACCACTTTCGGCATTGCTAAAACAATATTGAAAGTGACCATATTTCGGGCAGAAAAGGTGTATTTTAGACCCCAACTTTTGGCATTGCTTCGGGGTATTCGACAATGTCGACTAAGACAAACCTATGGGGTCCCTTTTGACGTATTTTGACTTCCAAATCAAGGAAACTTGGTCCCAGATGGATTCTAATACCTAGATCTCATGAAAACTATATAAGAGGACTTCCACAACAATTAGAGGGGATCTCTACATATCACATCTCATATTATACTTTCGTTCTTCATTAAAAACCTAGGGTTTACCCCTTTGGGGGAAACCGGGTAATTGTGTAATCATGAGTTGTTAAACCCTCGTTGATTAAGGATGACTTCAATGTTCTAGACGTGAAGTTTGATTTGTTAATACAAGTTTGTTTGAAGTTTTATAATTATCATCGATCGTCTTTTCAATATCTAGGGTTTATGATTGATTCTTAGATTGGTTTGGGTGCGCAACTAGATTAGTCTATTGATCATTCTATTGCTAGTAGAAGCTATGAGATAAGTAATCGTCGATTGACTATCTACACAAGTAGAAATCGTGGACCTTGCGGAGGGATTTCGTGGAGCAATTGCGAGTGAAGACAACATCAGCAAGTGGACATTGATCTAAGAGTTCAACTACTGGGATCAACCTAAATTCACAAAGCTTAAAGCGTTCGATTGGATTACACCTTGAGTGATCTACTACTTGGTGGTTCGTTGAATAGAATCTGGTAGTCAATAAATTCCGTATCCAGTGATAGAACGAGTTTTGGGGATAACACTGATCTATTTGTTATTCTACGGTTGGTGACGAATGATTCTGACGGAAGATAGATAAGTATACTGATCCAATTAACGCTTGGTAACGGCGAAGGATTCCTTGATCATCTCTTTCATCTTATTCTCTTTTATTCTTTTTATTTTGCTTTCAACCAACACCCCTTTCACTTTGTTTTGCTACCAAATAACCTATCAATTACACAGCTCTTTGTGGGAACGATCTCTTACTACCATTTAATTAGTGGGAAATATCTTGATTAATTTGTCGTGCCTACGACACACATCATTCGCAAAGACACATCATCTTGTAGGATAAAGTTTCATCGACAAAGGTAGCAATTTGTTACTATCAGCATGAGACACAATTAACAGTTTCATCAATCTTTGTCTAATCTATCATTTCAGTTGAAGATCAAGGGCATTCTTTCGCTGACAAAAGAAGGTAGATTTTCATTTTTCCCCATTGAAGGTATTATGAGTTAACAATTATATGTGCAGGTTTTGAATTGATCAAGTAGAAAATATTTTTGGTTCTCTGGAGCACGGGTATATTGACAACTGCACCTCTTGAAGCACTTTCCCGTTTGAAATAATTTACATAAAACGATCCACAAAATAATGAATTTTACATCGTTTGATGAGTCGCAATTTTTACGAGTTTAATGTTTACATTCTTTCATTCTAGACTAACAGGTTTTGGAAGAGAGAGAAAATAAAAAACAATGGTGCACATAGATGAGGTTAAGATTCTGTAAACTGCTCATAACCGGATTAACAAAATGTTTGACCAGGGTTTAGTCATGCTCTTACACTGGATTTTAGATGGTTTTAAAGAGGGACGAAAAGTTTTTATGTTTCACCCAATTAGCTTCAGAGTAGCAGTAGTAGTAAGATTTCAATTCACCCAGTTGATTTCCATTATCTTTGGATGAGCGGGTTTATTCTCAAACACGGATATTTGAAGTCATAAATAGATACGTAATTACTTGAAACTCAACTCTCCTTTAAAGCATATGAAACGTATGGAATACACAAGTAAAAACTTTCAAGAATATCATGAAAAACATAAGATTAAGTTTGTTTGTAATGATGTACAAATTGAAGAAAAGGTTTAAGTTCGGTTAATACATAATAATTTACAAACTGATGAAAAGGTGTATATAGCAGGGATAGACTCAGAATTTTTTCATTGGGTACGGCTAAATTTCTTTTTATTTTAACGATTATTGCATATTCATGTTGGATTGTAGGCTTCACATGAACTATTTAGATGACTCATAAGGTTTTGATGCCGGCACAATGGTTGTGAGGAGAAGACTCTTGCCAATTGTTAGGGAACTGTCAGACAAACAAAATTTGCATTCTAAGATTTGGTCAGCCTTGATGGCACATTCCAATTTCAGTTTTTCTTTGAGAACTTTAAACATAAATGATTTAGTGAAAACGTAGTTTTGGATGATAGCTAGAGATTAACGTGACTATAAACTTGGGCACTGAGGAGCATTTGTAAGTTATGATGAGATTAGTACTACTGAGTGCATTATTGTGTTGCGTTTTGGCTCTTAAGGGATTTAGATCACTGTTTGAGTTTAACTTAGATGGGCCAGACTTTTACATATATAAGGAAGGAAGGCAGCCAACCCGTCAGAGTATATCTTCACACCTAAGAGTTTTAAACTAGCAACGACTTCTTGATATTGACAAAAAAATGGTCAGGGTAATAACTAATCATCTCCTATAACATTCATTTACAGGTTTTGCTTAATGCTCTTACTTTTTGTTTTGAGAATAGATATGGTATTTTGTCAATATCTATTTATATGTATCTTTTTTTTTCCAAATAGTCGTGTCTTTTGTATAATTTTCAATGGGAATTATTTTTTCTTCCAAAACACATACCAGTTGGTGAACGGAAGCGTATGTTAATGATGTATCTTCCTATGCATATATGCCGCTTATTTTACGCTGATGTGGCAATATAGTAATTCAGAATGTATATTAATACCATCAGAAATATTATCGTGTAACCTAGCGGAAGATTATTTGTTCACCAACTGGAATAGAGTGCGCTAATGGCCATGTTTGTAACTAATACAAACTAATTTTGGGTCAGCATAATCATTCCCCTTCAAACAAAATGATTCCCACTAATCAACATTACAATAATAGTTTTGCAACCTTCGGTGAGTCAGGATAACGAACATTATATAAGTGTTTAAGTGATCAATGGAGTCTTGGAAGTGTTTAAGAGAGTTCTTGCAATGCTAAACATGTTAAAATAATAAGTCTTTAAGCATCTGCTAAACATTGCCGGGACAGTTAGTACAACAGTTTGCCAGCCGTAGGTCTTGTTCATGAGTCAGGATGCCACGGTTCCTGAAATGAGTTCGCCAACCATACTAGACTATCGAACTCAGTTGACCACGGTTCGTGAACTGGATTCGCCAACTGCTAGCCTATTTATCCAACTTATAAAATTCAGTTCACTACGATTCACCAACCGGGTTCGTGAATTATTCCCAACTGAACAAACGGTTTGCGAACTGGTTCGCCAACCTTCCTGTATTTCTGTATCTCATATATCTATGGTTTGCGAACTGGTTCGCCAAACTACCCTGGGTAGAAATTTCAGTAAGTTCATATTTCTCTCCTAAGATGTTTGAAACATTCCTAAATCATATAATCATTTGCATGGGAAATTTTCAATTGATCCACAAATTAATTCATAGAAGAGCTTTGAATATCTAATTGTTAAATCATATTTCGAAATCTTTCAAAAGACAAGCCTGACTCGAAACAACTTCTTTGTAATTCTACTATAAGTCATACGACATAGTCTCAATAGATAAAATGATAGTATAACGAGTAATATAGAAAGG
This sequence comes from Papaver somniferum, assembly GCF_003573695.1. NCBI lineage: Eukaryota > Viridiplantae > Streptophyta > Magnoliopsida > Ranunculales > Papaveraceae > Papaver > Papaver somniferum. The sequence continues at coordinate 34,618,708 of NC_039364.1, forward strand.
TTTAGTCTTTACATACCTGATTCAAAAGTTCTCCAAATGTCTTCGTCGATCTTCAGTCTTCAAGGGTGATCTTTGATACTCGACTATAATTTTAACCCATCCGAAACTTGACTTAGTAGACTAGAAATTAAGATATACTAGTTTTGATCATCTAACATTAATAACAAGCTTGAGATAGCAAAACTTGTAGGTTCAACCGAGTAATGCTCTAACACTTTTAGTCTAGTTTTTAAGTCTATTACTGTTAGAAGTATTCTTAGCTTAATCTTTAGTAAAAATTAGATAATGAGACAATTGGATGTCTTTAATGCCTTCTTGCATAGTTTTATATTAGAAGATATATACTACTAAGGTTTGTCTCCTTTGAATTTCCCTCTCATATATGTCATATGCAAATATCACTTTATGGTCTCAAACAAGCCGCCAAGAGCATGGTTTGAAAACTTCAGCACTTTCTTGACTAAGAATGGTTTTGTTCAGGCTATCTGTGATAATTTCATGTTTTACTCTAATATTTCTGGTATTCAATAGATTTTACTAGAATATATGGATGCCATAATTTTATTGGGATCTTACATCATCTTCGTAATACTTTTGGTCATTATCTACAAGTTGAATTTGCTATGAAGGATTTGGGTACTTTGAACTACTTTTGTAGTATTAAGAAAGTTATAGACTCCTTTGCTTACACTTTGACTCTGACTCATAATAAGTATTCATTGGAATTATTTAAAAAGCATTATATGATTGAGTGTAGGCGTTTTAAAACTCTAGTTGCACTAGGAAGAAGAACTTCTTCACTTGATAGGACTTTGCTTCATGATGCTACAACTTGTATGTCTTTGGTTGGTGGTTTACAATAACCGATAATGACAAGACATGATTTGGGTTATACTATGAATTATATTTCACAATTTATGTGTCAACCCACTAATGTACATCTTCAACTTGCCAAGATGATTCCAAGGTGCTTGAAGGTTACTTGGGTTCAAGCATCAAACTAAGGGGATGAGATTGTTTTGCCATTACTGCTTACAGTGATAGCGATTGGGATGGTTGTCCCCTTACTAGAAAGTATCTTGAAGCAATAATGTGTATATGTGAGTCTCAATCTTCTCGTTTGGTCATCTAAGAAACAACCCACAATCTCCAGATCTAGCACTGAAGCAGAGTCCAAATTATTAGCAGTGGCTGCTTTGGAAGTTCAATGGATTTCTTATCTTATAGATGACTTATAATTAGATAACTATAAGTCGGGTATTTTTCTGTTTACACCTTGCACTTTATAATTATATAACTTAGGAGCTGGTAGTCTGTCTTCTAATCATACTTCCATGCTAAAAACTGAGCATGTTGAAGTTGACTATTAAGCTACTGGGGGATTGGTAGCTACTGGGTTTCTCAAACCGCAGTATGTTTCAACACTTCTACAAATTGCAGTGGACTTTCCAAGAAGTTTTTTTTCAAGTTCCAGAGCAAACTGATGCATTAGATCGATGCATAATTTGAGGGAAGTGTTAGACATTTTATATCCTGATTGTGTCCTTATGTAGATTGTTTTTATTGGTCTATGTGTAAGATGTCATGTAAATGTGTCCATATCATCGATATGTACAACTGTCAGATAAACGGGTCGTTATGTGATTATTTACTGTTTCTGTATGATTCTATTATCTGTGACATAATCATCTCTTATCTTCTCTTTTTTTTTGGTTTTATGCTTCAATGTTAATACATATCTTTCTATTAGTTTTCTCTTTGATCAATCTAATATAGCTTTTACAAATCTAACAACATATTTTTACAAACTCCTCTATATATTTATTTTTTTACCTATTGTTTACCATTTCATAACAAAACTAATTTATTCTTCTTACTTTTAATATGCCGACACTGCCACCATATCATACCACAACGAAATATTTTTTTACTTGAGCTTTGCTCCGATTTTCCACTACTATTCCTGAGCATGAGTGTTCATTTATAATGGTGTCATAGATAGCTTTTATAGGTAGACCTCAATTTATTCATGATGTTGAATAATTTGACATTTCATATTATCGTTTTAAATAATTTGCAAGTTTTCGAAGATTATTGTGACTTTTTTTTTTTTTTTGTAATATGGCTTTATAAGTTCTATAATTATTCTTCTGTTTTTACAAAAGTTTTTGATTGGGCAAAAAAAATAAAAATAAAATAAAATAACCTGGCATTTTTAGGGGCGACCCAAAAGAATTAGGGGCGACACTAAAAGACAAAAAAGGTCACCCAAACGTAATTCTAAGCTTCCCCTTATCTCTGATTTTTCGAAATGGCCAATATGCCCTTATATAATCGGGAGCCTACACCATAATCGGTGGGTTAGAGGTGAATCGGTAGGTTAAATTGAAACTGTACCTACCAATTATAGTGTAGATACTTCGGCTAATAATCCGTTTTGTAATCGGTAGGTTATCCAACATATATGACTACCGATTATAAGTTGCCCCAAAATGAGTTTTTTTCTAAAATCCTTCATGTATTGAATTTTGAAATCTGGTATAATCGGAAGGGAATACAACTTAACAACTTACCGATTATAAGGAGTCCCAGATCGAACCCTTGCCATATTCCATAGGTTTTGAGTGTACACAGCCAGTCATAACCACTTGGTTCGTGTTTTGGATGCATCGTTAATCGGGAGTTAAATATATTACAAAACCTACAGATTATAAGTTGCCCCAAAATGAGTTTTTTCTAAAATCCTTCATGTATTGAATTTTGAAACCTGCTATAATCGGAAGGGAATACAACTTAACAACCTACCGATTATAAGGAGCCACAGATCGAATCCTTGCCATATTCCATAGGTTTTGAGTGTACACAGCCAGCCATAACCACTTGGTTCGTGTTTTGGATGTAGCGTTAATCGGGAGTTAAGTATATTACAAAACCTACCGATTATAAGTTACCCCAAAATGAGTTTTTCTAAAATCCTTCATGTATTGAATTATTTCAGTTTCGGTTTTTGTGCAAGTTTTTTTTTTGTGCTAACAGTCCATAAACGTCCGCGTCCTCCTCTTAAGAGTTCTTAGGGTTTCCAGAAACAAAAGTCTCATTTTCCTATTTACATACACATATATATTACTCTATATTGTGTCTCTCCATCCCTATCAAAAAATTACATGGAGAACTCTGCAAAATCTCAAGAGTTTGTGCATCTTGGAAGACGCTCAAGGACGTGAGTCAATTCAAGAGCTGGTCCTAAAGAAGATGCTTGAAAGAAAGGATCACAACTCCTGGACTGATTATTCTGTCAAGGATTTGATTCGTGTTCAGAACGATTCAAAGGTCGATTTTGCAAATCTTAAACTGCAAATAAACCAACTCTTGGATGGTCAGTCCAGAATCTGATTCGGAATCAAAAGAAGCTCATCATGGACTGCACCAAGGCTAGACAGCTTCCTCGGGTTGTTGATCGCAAAGTTAGTGTTCTAACTCTTGAACATGGTGTGTCTATAGTCAAGAGAATAAAGGAAATCAGTGATACCTTCTTTGGATTCATTGAAAGATATGAGGTTCTCAACGAACTTTGATTCTCTTCCGTTTGTCTAGTAAATATTCTATTTTTTCTTGTTTTTATTAGAAGAATAACTAGAGTTTGGAATAGCCATTATTGTGATTACACATAGCTATGTCCAACGTTTTCATCTTCATGTTTTTAGATTTATTGATTTAAATTCTAAATTTGTTTGGAAGATGATTTTTGCAGTATTAATCTTTATGGTTTTATATATTGCAATATTGTTATGGGATTTGTGTATTTACGTCCGTGAACTTGACCGTCTCATATCTTGTCAAAAGTAAAGTCTTTCCTAAGTCGATATGCATGTATTGATAAAAGAATGAATGGACTTTTGACAAATACAAAAGTTAAGCCTATATTGTCAATTATTGATGGAAGATAGGTTAAAATCTTTTATTTGTAAGGATTATGTCTATTGTATGTCATTGTGCAAATAATGATGGAAAATAGAATGAATCCTTGTGTATTCCGCAATAATTAATCTTCCCTGATCCATAATTTATGTATTACTGTGAGGCTCCGTAAAGTATATTATGTTGAGCATTAAACAACCAAGTTGATTATTTTTGATTAGCTATGTTGTTGTTCCGTGAGGTACTTTATGTCGAGCATTTTCAACTAAGTTAATCATCTTAAAGAAATGTTGGTTATTTAGTTGTTGCTCCGTAAGTTTTCTTATGTCGAGCACGACCAATTAAATTGATTACTTTTGTGATTAATTTGGTTGTATATTTCAATTAGATTAATTATGGGTTCTCTTGTGATTAATCTAATTGTATTTTTAAGTCTCCATAAGTTCACTTATGTATGAGCATTTTTCGATTAAATTAATCATGGGTTCTCTTGTGGTTAATTTAATTGAACTTTTTGGATTCAAATTCATACTTGTATGTGATTTTTTATGTCCAAAGAAATCCTTCTTTTCTTTCGAAATTAAGGTCGCTCTTGTTGTTCTTTCGGGAATGACATTTAATGGGGGAGAGTTCTTTTGAACTTGCGCTTAATTTCCATATCTTTGTGGGGAGTGCGGATGTGGAATATTATAGGGGTTATCTTGTATCTTTATAAACTCCTTGATGAATGCATTTAGCTTCAGCTTTATGATTGCATCTAAAGAACAAGTTGATATTTTTGCTTTCTTTTGGTCAAGAAATGTCTCTTTCGGAAATTTCATTAGGATCCCATTCTTGTACCTTTGCCAATTTTATTGACAAAAAGGGGGAGAATTAATATGTAGTTCACACTACAAATACACATGGTTTTCGGATCATTATGTAAGGGGGAGTGGTTTCCATGTGAGATGGAGTATTGACTAAGGGGGAGTGATACATATCACCATAGTATTGTTGTTGAAGTTATGATACAATTGGACTTTGACGTTGTGTAATGATACTATGACACTGTATAACAATGATTGAGAACTATTGTTTTCTTGTTGTTATAGCTACGGATTTTCAACAACGATGATGCTAAACTTACAACCTTTGGGATCATTGGAGTACTTGGAAGTGACGAAGATTTCGAGTAATGTTGAAGATTAGGCATGTGGAATAGGAGCTACAAAAGTTAATTTATTTATTTTTTGTATTCCATATGTATTAATAGTTTTGCCACTATAATTTACAAAGGGGGAGATTGTTAGAGCATTGCTCGATCGAACTCGCATGCGTTGCTATCTCAAGAATGTTTGTCAATGTTAGTGATCAAAACTATAAATCTTGATTTCTAGCCTACATAGCTAAAGTTTTCGGACTAGGATAGAAAGTGTAGTTGAGCTCAAGAAATCCATGGCAATCATCATATAAGACGAAGGACTATTCAAGGAACTGGTGGATCTTCATCGACTAAAAGGTATGTGGAGACTTGAACTTATCTGTCACTCAAAATTTTATCTATTTTATCTCCTACTCTTGAGACAAAAGTCGTTTTGATATATAGACTTTCATTATGCACATTTTCTATTTCGAGCCGAGTTTATCTCGCCTATCTATTTATCGAAATATATGTTGGTAAGCTTTCGCTTTAGCCGAATACATCTTTACCTAGTGACGAAAGTCATGTTATGTTTCAATCACTTTGAAAATTGCTCTGGCGAAAAATGATATGTGAATAACGGCTATATCAGTCCTTTGAGAATGTTTCAATGATTGAAATGAGAGTTTCGATTACATAACCATTGGTAGGATATAAGCATTTGTGGAAACACATATATGGAAACCATATATGAACAACGCTATATCCTTATTCCTTGAACCAAAGTTTGTGAACTTTTTTGATCAAGAGAAATGGAAGTGGCGTGAGCCAAGTCCGCGAACTGGCGGAAGTTCTCGACCCGAGAATTTCTGCTGGAGTTTGTGAACTCCTTCCATGAGCTTAAGTCCGCGAACCCAGTACGTGAACTTGATCAGGCTATATCTAAAACCGGTCGTTCTTGAACTCATGTTTATTTAAACTAAGGAATGCTTTATCAAACCGTGGCTATAAAGTTTATGAACCGATTCGAGTGAATCAAACCGTTTTTGCTCCGATTGTGTCTTGTGTAGTTACTAATATCTAAGCAATTGAACAACTCTCTAACTAGTTCATTTGAGTCATTTGAACTAGTTATGGTAAACAAGAATATGGTTGATATGAAAGTAATCACATGGCTAACCATTTGGTTAACTATTGTTGAACCAACAAATGTTAATGTTTGGCAACGGTTAGTGAATCCAAAATTTGACATTTCATTTGTGTGTAACAAGCTAAGTTTTCGATCCAACGGTTGAGAAATATTAAGTTGAATCTAATCAGGTTTTCATCTAACGGTGAATATTGAATGCTTTGTTACCAAGCTAACATTGATTGCAAACCCCGATTTAAAAACTATATAAGGGAGAACTCTAGCAACTGGGAAACCTAGTCCCCACACCTTATGTGGGATACTAGTTGCATAGCCAGAGTCGATTCTCCTTTAATCTTTGGTTTCTTCTTCTAAACCAGGTTAACGACTTAAAGACTTCATTGGGATTGTGAAGCCAGACCGATACTACTTTTCTTGTAGTTGTGTGATCTGATCTTGCATCTTCTATCGTATGAGTACAATTGAAATAATTGGCTTGAGATTTTATATCTCCGATAGGAAAGATAGAAAAGTAATCACAAACACTTCGTCTCATCGTTTGGGATTCCACAATATCTTTTTTCGCTGCGTCGATTAAGATTATTGTGAGGTGATCAATAATATTAGGCTGTTCTTCGGGAATATAAGACCGGTTTATTGATTGGTTCCTGTTCACCTTGATCTATCAAAAGACGGAACAAAACTCGTAGGTATATTCGTGGGAGACGGATTTATCTATTATCGTAGACTTTTCTGTGTGATACAGATTTGTTTATTAAAGTCTTCGACTTTGGGTCGTAGCAACTCTTAGTTGTGGGTGAGATCAGCTAAGGGAATCAAGTACGTAGCATCCTGTTGGAATCAGAGGCGTAGGAGCATAATTGTACCTTGTATGAATGTGAGATTGATTGGGGTTCAACTACAGTCCAGACTAAAGTTAATTTAGAGTAGGCTAGTGTCTGTAGCGGCTTAATACAATGTTTTTTCAATCTGGGATAGGTCCCAGGGTTTTTCTGCATTTGCGGTTTCCTCGTTAACAAAATTTTGGTGTCTGTGTTATTTCTATTCCGCATTATATTTGTTTATACAATTGATATATCACAGGTTATGCGTTATTCAATCAATTAGAATATCCGACCTTTTGGTTGTTGATTTAAATTGATTGACACTTGGATATTGGTCTTTGGTACCATCCAAGTTATCTCTCTGGTATTTAATAAAGACTCGAAGATTTCTATTTACTTGAGTATATATCAAATCGAGAGATTGAGATATAAACTCTTTGATATACTTTTATCTAGATTGAGTCTGACTGTCTAGTTGATTCTCTAGAAAGTATATTGGAGTTTGTCCATACAGATTGCTAATCGAATTGTTGGGTGTGGATGTTGTACCCCCACTTTTTCAGTTTTGCTACCAAATAACCTATCAATTACACAGCTCTCTGTGGGAACGATCTCTTACTACCGCTATATTACCAGTTAATTAGTGGGAAATATCTTGATTAATTTGTTGTGCCTACGACACGCATCAAATTTTGGCGTCGCTGTCGGGAAGCAGTTGCTAATTGATTTGTTATTTGTTTTAGCTTGTTTTTATTTCTCTATTTTGTGAGTTGTCATGTTTCCTTACAGAAATAACATGTACGCAGCACAAGATCATACATATGATAGTGGTAATCAATATGGTTTTCAATCTCATTCGTATGAAAACTACCAACCATACCCTACAGAGCCTTATGGATACTCTCATACATATCAACAACCTTATGACGGGTATGTAAGTGAGCAATGAAAGGGATGGGAGGATAGTTATACTTCTAATCAGTTGTTTTCTAGTAATGTGCAGATGACAGAGAGTTTGGAACTAAAAAGTTATGATACTGAATCAAAACCTACTCCTCTTCATCGTGTTTTTCCTTCACTCTTCCAAAAGAGGAGATTGTGCATAACAATGGAAAGCGTGTTACGTCAGAAAACTATATGCGTGATACAACCAACTGGAGGAAGCCGGTGCATCACAAAAGATTCTCGATGAAATTAACTAGGCCATAGATATGGAATTCGAACGTCGTTTCTCTATTGACGATTTTGAAGAGGATTCCGATTGTGATGATGAGATTGTTGAAGATATTGAGATTGAGAATGAAACCAAATTGATTGAAGTTGTGGAAGACCCAATTGACTTATCAAGGAATATAATGATCCTGAGATTTTAATTGAAACAGAAATTAAGAGTTCGATGAGGACCACGATATACTTGAGGTAAATAATTCACTAGAGATAAAAGATGAGGATCGCGAACAAGGTTTGTCTAGTCTTTTACATAATTCTATATCTATTGATCCTTTCCATCCAATTAAAGTAGATTCTCAAAGAGTTGTTCATCCATCTTTAGGAAAATACCTCACTTAGGATTGGAGTTATGTGCTTCCAAAGTTTTAACAGATTATTTTGCTTTTAAGTATCCACCACTTGATGTGTTTGATTCTAGTATTGTGCAGGTTCACCAAGATGAAGAACATTTTGAAGTTCCCAAATTCTATATTCTATCCACTTTCAAGTGTAGAAAGGACTAAGTGTGGGGGAAACTTCAATAAAGTGATAGCTTCCATATTTATATCTAGTGCTAATGTTTTCATGAAGCTGTTACTAGAATTGCAGATTGTTTTCTGGGCAGACTACCATATTTTCAGATTGTTGGTGTATGGCCGATAACGAGAAAGTCAGGCTGAGGACCTTAAACTAAGCGCTTAATGGGAGGCAACCCATAGGTTTTGTATTTCTATCTTTTTATATTTATTTTTCTTCTTTTGCATATCATATTAGGATTTCCCACCTTGATTTTACTTAGGACGAGTCAATTACATTGAGGACAATGTAAAGTTTAAGTGTGGGGGGAGTGTTTGGATATTTGCATATAGAGTTTTTAGCCTTTTTGAGTCAATTTTTCAAAAATTTTGCATAAAAACCTCCAACTTGTAGAGATTTTAGAGTCACTAGCATACTTCTAGGTATGTTTACATAGAGATTATGACCGACATAATTGAACTTGGAAGTTTAGGGAACTACGTTGGATTTCTTGCTTGTTAGAGTATTAAATAATGGATTTATCATGTCGGTGATGCAAATTAGGAGCAGGGATAAATGCATTATTAGAGTTGTTGATCAATCATTAGTGGAGACTACCTATTTTATCAACTGAGGCACCAAACCAGATTTCTTTGTATATAACTAAAGAGCTTTCTTTTGAGTGTGTGTCACCGTACGTTAATTCCGGGTAGAATGGTGAGCTACCCAACCTCCCACCAATAGAAGCACTACTCTTTGATCTCTTGAGTGTTAATTTTGTCAATCATGAGGGTGTCGTCTATAGATGAAAACCACCTTCTTGTAGTTTGATTTGCAGTTAGCACCATTCTCCCTCTCGCCAACAACAGATCCATAGAAACACCATCATCATCAACAAGTGGAGCGACATCAAAATCTAGCTGTTATTCTACGGTTGGTGATGAATGATTCTGACGGAAGATAGATAAGTATACTGATCCAATTAACGCTTGGTGGTAACGGCGAAGGATTCCTTGATCATCTCTTTCATCTTATTCTCTTTTATTCTTTTTATTTTGCTTTCAACCAATACCCCTTTCACTTTTTTTGCTACCAAATAACCTATCAATTACACAGCTCTTTGTGGGAACGATCTCTTACTACCATTTAATTAGTGGGAAATATCTTGATTAATTTGTTGTGCCTACGACACACATCATTCGCAAAGACACATCATCTTGTAGGATAAAGTTTCATCGACAAAGGTAGCAATTTGTTACTATCAGCATGAGACACAATTAACAGTTTCATCAATCTTTGTCTAATCTATCACTTCAGTTGAAGATCAAGGGCATTCTTTCGCTGACAAAAGAAGGTAGATTTTCATTTTTCCCCATTGAAGGTATTATGAGTTAACAATTATATGTGCAGGTTTTGGATTGATCAAGTAGAAAATATGTTTGGTTCTCTGGAGCACGGGTATATTGACAACTGCACCTCTTGAAGCACTTTCCCGTTTGAAATAATTTACATAAAACGATCCACAAAATAATGAATTTTACATCGTTTGATGAGTCACAATTTTTACGAGTTTAATGTTTACATTCTTTCATTCTAGACTAACAGGTTTTGGAAGAGAGAGAAAATAAAAAACAATGGTGCACATAGATGAGGTTAAGATTCTGTAAACTGCTCATAACCGGATTAATGAAATGTTTGACCAGGGTTTAGTCGTGCTCTTACACTGGATTTTAGATGGTTTTAAAGAGGGACGAAAAGTTTTTATGTTTCACCCAGTTGGCTTCAGAGTAGCAGTAGTAGTAAGATTTCAATTCACCCAGTTGATTTCCATTATCTTTGGATGAGCGGGTTTATTCTCAAACACGGATATTTGAAGTCATAAATAGATACGTAATTACTTGAAACTCAACTCTCCTTTAAAGCATATGAAACGTATGGAATACACAAGTAAAAACTTTCAAGAATATCATGAAAAACATAAGATTAAGTTTGTTTGTAATGATGTACAAATTGAAGAAAAGGTTTAAGTTCGGTTAATACATAATAATTTACAAACTGATGAAAAAGGTGTATATAGCAGGGATAGACTCAGAATTTTTTCATTGGGTACGGCTAAATTTCTTTTTATTTTAACGATTATTGCATATTCATGTTGGATTGTAGGCTTCACATGAACTATTTAGATGACTCATAAGGTTTTGATGCCGGCACAATGGTTGTGAGGAGAAGACTCTTGCCAATTGTTAGGGAACTGTCAGACAAACAAAATTTGCATTCTAAGATTTGGTCAGCCTTGATGGCACATTCCAATTTCAGTTTTTCTTTGAGAACTTTAAACATAAATGATTTAGTGAAAACATAGTTTTGGATGATAGCTAGAGATTAACGTGACTATAAACTTGGGCACTGAGGAGCATTTGTAAGTTATGATGAGATTAGTACTACTGAGTGCATTATTGTGTTGCGTTTTGGCTCTTAAGGGATTTAGATCACTGTTTGAGTTTAACTTAGATGGGCCAGACTTTTACATATATAAGGAAGGCAGGCAGCCAACCCGTCAGAGTATATCTTCACACCTAAGAGTTTTAAACTAGCAATTCCTTCTTGATATTGACAAAAAAATGGTCAGGGTAATAACTAATCATCTCCTATAACATTCATTTACAGGTTTTGCTTAATGCTCTTACTTTTTGTTTTGAGAATAGATATGGTATTTTGTCAATATCTATTTATATGTATTTTTTTTTCCAAATAGTCGTGTCTTTTGTATAATTTTCAATGGGAATTATTTTTCTTCCAAAACACATACCAGTTGGTGAACGGAAGCGTATGTTAATGATGTATCCTCCTATGCATATATGCCGCTTATTTTACGCTGATGTGGCAATATAGTAATTCAGAATGTATATTAATACCATCAGAAATATTATCGTGTAACCTAGCGGAAGATTATTTGTTCACCAACTGGAATAGAGTGCGCTAATGGCCATGTTTGTGACTAATACAAACTAATTTTGGGTCAGCATAATAATTCCCCTTCAAACAAAATGATTCCCACTAATCAACATTACCATAATAGTTTTGCAACCTTCGGTGAGTCAGGATAACGAACATTATATAAGTGTTTAAGTGATCAATGGAGTCTTGGAAGTGTTTAAGAGAGTTCTTGCAATGCTAAACATGTTAAAATAATAAGTCTTTAAGCATCTGCTAAACATTGCCGGGACAGTTAGTACAACAGTTTGCCAGCCGTAGGTCTTGTTCATGAGTCAGGATGCTACGGTTCCTGAAATGAGTTCGCCAACCATACTAGACTATCGAACTCAGTTGACCACGGTTCGTGAACTGGATTCGCCAACTGCTAGCCTATTTATCCAACTTATAAAATTCAGTTCACTACGATTCACCAACCGGGTTCGTGAATTATTCCCAACTGAACAAACGGTTTGCGAACTGTTTCGCCAACCTTCCTGTATTTCTGTATCTCATATATCTATGGTTTGCGAACTGGTTCGCCAAACTACCCTGGGTAGAAATTTTAGTAAGTTCATATTTCTCTCCTAAGATGTTTGAAACATTCCTAAATGATATAATCATTTGCATGGGAAATTTTTAATTGATCCACAAATTAATTCATAGAAGAGCTTTGAATATCTAATTGTTAAATCATATTTCGAAATTTTTCAAAAGACAAGCCTGACTCGAAATAACTTCTTTGTAATTTTACTATAAGTCATACGACATAGTCTCAATAGATAAAATGATAGTATAACGAGTAATATAGAAAGGTTTAGTCTTTACATACCTGATTCAAAAGTTCTCCAAATGCCTTCGTCGATCTTCAGTCTTCAAGGGTGATCTTTGATACTCGACTATAATTCTAACCCATCCGAAACTTGACTTAGTAGACTAGAAATTAAGATATACTAGTTTTGATCATCTAACATTAATAACAAGCTTGAGATAGCAAAACTTGTAGGTTCAACCGAGTAATGCTCTAACACTTTTAGTCTAGTTTTTAAGTCTATTACTGTTAGAAGTATTCTTAGCTTAATCTTTAGTAAAAATTAGATAATGAGACAATTGGATGTCTTTAATGCCTTCTTGCATAGTTTCTATTAGAAGATATACGCAGCAACTACTAAGGTTTGTCTCCTTTTAATTTCCCTCTCATATATGTCATATGAAAATATCACTTTATGGTCTCAAACAAGCCGCCAAGAGCATGGTTTGAAAACTTCAGCACTTTCTTGACTAAGAATGGTTTTGTTCAGGCTATCTGTGATAATTTCATGTTTTACTCTAATATTTCTGGTATTCAATAGATTTTACTAGAATATATGGATGCCATAATTTTATTGGGATCTTACATCATCTTCGTAATACTTTTGGTCATTATCTACAAGTTGAATTTGCTATGAAGGATTTGGGTACTTTGAACTTTTGTAGTATTAAGAAAGTTATAGACTCCTTTGCTTACACTTTGACTCTGACTCATAATAAGTATTCACTGGAATTATTTAGAAAGCATATATGATTGAGTGTAGGCGTTGTAAAACTCTAGTTGCACTAGGAAGAAGAACTTCTTCACTTGATAGGACTTTGCTTCATGATGCTACAACTTGTATGTCTTTGGTTGGTGGTTTACAATAACCGATAATGACAAGTCATGATTTGGGTTATACTATGAATTATATTTCACAATTTATGTGTCAACCCACTAATGTACATCTTCAGCTTGCCAAGATGATTCCAAGGTGCTTGAAGGTTACTTGGGTTCAAGCATCAAACTAAGGGGATGAGATTGTTTTGCCATTACTGCTTACAGTGATAGCGATTGGGATGGTTGTCCCCGTACTAGAAAGTATCTTGAAGCAATAATGTGTATATGTGAGTCTCAATCTTCTCGTTTGGTCATCTAAGAAACAACCCACAATCTCCAGATCTAGCACTGAAGCAGAGTCCAAATTATTACCAGTGGCTGCTTTGGAAGTTCAATGGATTTCTTATCTTATAGATGACTTATAATTAGATAACTATAAGTCGGGTATTTTTCTGTTTACACCTTGCACTTTATAATTAGATAACTTAGGAGCTGGTAGTCTGTCTTCTAATCATACTTCCATGCTAAAAACTGAGCATGTTGAAGTTGACTATTAAGCTACTGGGGGATTGGTAGCTACTAGGTTTCTCAAACCGCAGTATGTTTCAACACTTCTACAAATTGCAGTGGACTTTCCAAGGAGTTTTTTTTCAAGTTCCAGGGCAAACTGATGCATTAGATCGATGCATAATTTGAGGGAAGTGTTAGACATTTTATATCCTGATTGTGTCCTTATGTAGATTGTTTTTATTGGTCTATGTGTAAGATGTCATGTAAATGTGTCCATATCATCGATATGTACAACTGTCAGATAAACGGGTCGTTATGTGACTATTTACTGTTTCTGTATGATTCTATTATCTGTGACATAATCATCTCTCTTCTCTTTTTTTCTGGTTTTATGCTTCAATGTTAATACATATCTTTCTATTAGTTTTCTCTTTGATCAATCTAATATAGCTTTTACAAATCTAACAACATATTTTTACAAACTCCTCTATAATATTTTTTTACTATTGTTTACCATTTCATAACAAAACTAATTTCTTCTTCTTACTTTTAATATGCCGACACTGCCACCATATCATACCACAACGAAATATCTTTTTACTTGAGCTTTGCTCCGATTTTCCACTACTATTCCTGAGCATGAGTGTTCATTTATAATGGTGTCATAGATAGCTTTTATAGGTAGACCTGAATTTATTCATGATGTTGAATAATTTGACATTTCATATTATCGTTTTAAATAATTTGCAAGTTTTCGAGGATTGTTGTGACTTTTTTTTTTTTTTTTTTGTAATATGGCTTTATAAGTTCTATAATTATTCTTCTGTTTTTACAAAAGTTTTTGATTGGGCAAAAAAAATAAAAATAAAATAAAATAACCTGGCATTTTTAGGGGCGACCCAAAAGAATTAGGGGCGACACTAAAAGACAAAAAAGGTCACCCAAACGTAATTCTAAGCTTCCCCTTATCTCTGATTTTTCGAAATGGCCAATATGCCCTTATATAATCGGGAGCCTACACCATAATCGGTGGGTTAGAGGTGAATCGGTAGGTTAAATTGAAACTGTACCTACCAATTATAGTGTAGATACTTCGGCTAATAATCCGTTTTGTAATCGGTAGGTTATCCAACATATATGACTACCGATTATAAGTTGCCCCAAAATGAGTTTTTTTCTAAAATCCTTCATGTATTGAATTTTGAAATCTGGTATAATCGGAAGGGAATACAACTTAACAACTTACCGATTATAAGGAGTCCCAGATCGAACCCTTGCCATATTCCATAGGTTTTGAGTGTACACAGCCAGTCATAACCACTTGGTTCGTGTTTTGGATGCATCGTTAATCGGGAGTTAAATATATTACAAAACCTACAGATTATAAGTTGCCCCAAAATGAGTTTTTTCTAAAATCCTTCATGTATTGAATTTTGAAACCTGCTATAATCGGAAGGGAATACAACTTAACAACCTACCGATTATAAGGAGCCACAGATCGAATCCTTGCCATATTCCATAGGTTTTGAGTGTACACAGCCAGCCATAACCACTTGGTTCGTGTTTTGGATGTAGCGTTAATCGGGAGTTAAGTATATTACAAAACCTACCGATTATAAGTTACCCCAAAATGAGTTTTTTTAAAATCCTTCATGTATTGAATTATTTCAGTTTCGGTTTTTGTGCAAGTTTTTTTTTTGTGCTAACAGTCCATAAACGTCCGCGTCCTCCTCTTAAGAGTTCTTAGGGTTTCCAGAAACAAAAGTCTCATTTTCCTATTTACATACACATATATATTACTCTATATGTGTCTCTCCATCCCTATCAAAAAATTACATGGAGAACTCTGCAAAATCTCAAGAGTTTGTGCATCTTGGAAGACGCTCAAGGACGTGAGTCAATTCAAGAGCTGGTCCTAAAGAAGATGCTTGAAAGAAAGGATCACAACTCCTGGACTGATTATTCTGTCAAGGATTTGATTCGTGTTCAGAACGATTCAAAGGTCGATTTTGCAAATCTTAAACTGCAAATAAACCAACTCTTGGATGGTCAGTCCAGAATCTGATTCGGAATCAAAAGAAGCTCATCATGGACTGCACCAAGGCTAGACAGCTTCCTCGGGTTGTTGATCGCAAAGTTAGTGTTCTAACTCTTGAACATGGTGTCTATAGTCAAGAGAATAAAGGAAATCAGTGATACCTTCTTTGGATTCATTGAAAGATATGAGGTTCTCAACGAACTTTGATTCTCTTCCGTTTGTCTAGTAAATATTCTATTTTTTCTTGTTTTTATTAGAAGAATAACTAGAGTTTGGAATAGCCATTATTGTGATTACACATAGCTATGTCCAACGTTTCATCTTCATGTTTTTAGATTTATTGATTTAAATTCTAAATTGTTTGGAAGATGATTTTTGCAGTATTAATCTTTATGGTTTTATATATTGCAATATTGTTATGGGATTTGTGTATTTACGTCCGTGAACTTGACCGTCTCATATCTTGTCAAAAGTAAAGTCTTTCCTAAGTCGATATGCATGTATTGATAAAAGAATGAATGGACTTTTGACAAATACAAAAGTTAAGCCTATATTGTCAATTATTGATGGAAGATAGGTTAAAATCTTTATTTGTAAGGATTATGTCTATTGTATGTCATTGTGCAAATAATGATGGAAAATAGAATGAATCCTTGTGTATTCCGCAATAATTAATCTTCCCTGATCCATAATTTATGTATTACTGTGAGGCTCCGTAAAGTATATTATGTTGAGCATTAAACAACCAAGTTGAT
The DNA here is from genome assembly GCF_003573695.1 of Papaver somniferum. Classification (NCBI taxonomy): domain Eukaryota; kingdom Viridiplantae; phylum Streptophyta; class Magnoliopsida; order Ranunculales; family Papaveraceae; genus Papaver; species Papaver somniferum. The sequence goes on from NC_039364.1 coordinate 34,635,351, forward strand.
TATTTTTGATTAGCTATGTTGTTGTTCCGTGAGGTACTTTATGTCGAGCATTTTCAACTAAGTTAATCATCTTAAAGAAATGTTGGTTATTTAGTTTTGCCCGTAAGTTTTCTTATGTCGAGCACGACCAATTAAATTGATTACTTTTGTGATTAATTTGGTTGTATATTTCAATTAGATTAATTATGGGTTCTCTTGTGATTAATCTAATTGTATTTTTAAGTCTCCATAAGTTCACTTATGTATGAGCATTTTCGATTAAATTAATCATGGGTTCTCTTGTGGTTAATTTAATTGAACTTTTTGGATTCAAATTCATACTTGTATGTGATTTTTATGTCCAAAGAAATCCTTCTTTTCTTTCGAAATTAAGGTCGCTCTTGTTGTTCTTTCGGGAATGACATTTAATGGGGGAGAGTTCTTTTGAACTTGCGCTTAATTTCCATATCTTTGTGGGGAGTGCGGATGTGGAATATTATAGGGGTTATCTTGTATCTTTATAAACTCCTTGATGAATGCATTTAGCTTCAGCTTTATGATTGCATCTAAAGAACAAGTTGATATTTTTGCTTTCTTTTGGTCAAGAAATGTCTCTTTCGGAAATTTCATTAGGATCCCATTCTTGTACCTTTGCCAATTTTATTGACAAAAAGGGGGAGAATTAATATGTAGTTCACACTACAAATACACATGGTTTTCGGATCATTATGTAAGGGGGAGTGGTTTCCATGTGAGATGGAGTATTGACTAAGGGGGAGTGATACATATCACCATAGTATTGTTGTTGAAGTTATGATACAATTGGACTTTGACGTTGTGTAATGATACTATGACACTGTATAACAATGATTGAGAACTATTGTTTTCTTGTTGTTATAGCTACGGATTTTCAACAACGATGATGCTAAACTTACAACCTTTGGGATCATTGGAGTACTTGGAAGTGACGAAGATTTCGAGTAATGTTGAAGATTAGGCATGTGGAATAGGAGCTACAAAAGTTAATTTATTTATTTTTTGTATTCCATATGTATTAATAGTTTTGCCACTATAATTTACAAAGGGGGAGATTGTTAGAGCATTGCTCGATCGAACTCGCATGCGTTGCTATCTCAAGAATGTTTGTCAATGTTAGTGATCAAAACTATAAATCTTGATTTCTAGCCTACATAGCTAAAGTTTTCGGACTAGGATAGAAAGTGTAGTTGAGCTCAAGAAATCCATGGCAATCATCATATAAGACGAAGGACTATTCAAGGAACTGGTGGATCTTCATCGACTAAAAGGTATGTGGAGACTTGAACTTATCTGTCACTCAAAATTTTATCTATTTTATCTCCTACTCTTGAGACAAAAGTCGTTTTGATATATAGACTTTCATTATGCACATTTTCTATTTCGAGCCGAGTTTATCTCGCCTATCTATTTATCGAAATATATGTTGGTAAGCTTTCGCTTTAGCCGAATACATCTTTACCTAGTGACGAAAGTCATGTTATGTTTCAATCACTTTGAAAATTGCTCTGGCGAAAAATGATATGTGAATAACGGCTATATCAGTCCTTTGAGAATGTTTCAATGATTGAAATGAGAGTTTCGATTACATAACCATTGGTAGGATATAAGCATTATTGTGGAAACACATATATGGAAACACATATATGAACAACGGCTATATCCTTATTCCTTGAACCAAAGTTTGTGAACTTTTTTGATCAAGAGAAATGGAAGTGGCGTGAGCCAAGTCCGCGAACTGGCGGAAGTTCTCGACCCGAGAATTTCTGCTGGAGTTTGTGAACTCCTTCCATGAGCTTAAGTCCGCGAACCCAGTACGTGAACTTGATCAGGCTATATCTAAAACCGGTCGTTCTTGAACTCATGTTTATTTAAACTAAGGAATGCTTTATCAAACCGTGGCTATAAAGTTTATGAACCGATTCGAGTGAATCAAACCGTTTTTGCTCCGATTGTGTCTTGTGTAGTTACATAATATCTAAGCAATTGAACAACTCTCTAACTAGTTCATTTGAGTCATTTGAACTAGTTATGGTAAACAAGAATATGGTTGATATGAAAGTAATCACATGGCTAACCATTTGGTTAACTATTGTTGAACCAACAAATGTTAATGTTTGGCAACGGTTAGTGAATCCAAAATTTGACATTTCATTTGTGTGTAACAAGCTAAGTTTTCGATCCAACGGTTGAGAAATATTAAGTTGAATCTAATCAGGTTTTCATCTAACGGTGAATATTGAATGCTTTGTTACCAAGCTAACATTGATTGCAAACCCCGATTTAAAAACTATATAAGGGAGAACTCTAGCAACTGGGAAACCTAGTCCCCACACCTTATGTGGGATACTAGTTGCATAGCCAGAGTCGATTCTCCTTTAATCTTTGGTTTCTTCTTCTAAACCAGGTTAACGACTTAAAGACTTCATTGGGATTGTGAAGCCAGACCGATACTACTTTTCTTGTAGTTGTGTGATCTGATCTTGCATCTTCTATCGTATGAGTACAATTGAAATAATTGGCTTGAGATTTTATATCTCCGATAGGAAAGATAGAAAAGTAATCACAAACACTTCGTCTCATCGTTTGGGATTCCACAATATCTTTTTTCGCTGCGTCGATTAAGATTATTGTGAGGTGATCAATAATATTAGGCTGTTCTTCGGGAATATAAGACCGGTTTATTGATTGGTTCCTGTTCACCTTGATCTATCAAAAGACGGAACAAAACTCGTAGGTATATTCGTGGGAGACGGATTTATCTATTATCGTAGACTTTTCTGTGTGATACAGATTTGTTTATTAAAGTCTTCGACTTTGGGTCGTAGCAACTCTTAGTTGTGGGTGAGATCAGCTAAGGGAATCAAGTACGTAGCATCCTGTTGGAATCAGAGGCGTAGGAGCATAATTGTACCTTGTATGAATGTGAGATTGATTGGGGTTCAACTACAGTCCAGACTAAAGTTAATTTAGAGTAGGCTAGTGTCTGTAGCGGCTTAATACAATGTTTTTTCAATCTGGGATAGGTCCCAGGGTTTTTCTGCATTTGCGGTTTCCTCGTTAACAAAATTTTGGTGTCTGTGTTATTTCTATTCCGCATTATATTTGTTTATACAATTGATATATCACAGGTTATGCGTTATTCAATCAATTAGAATATCCGACCTTTTGGTTGTTGATTTAAATTGATTGACACTTGGATATTGGTCTTTGGTACCATCCAAGTTATCTCTCTGGTATTTAATAAAGACTCGAAGATTTCTATTTACTTGAGTATATATCAAATCGAGAGATTGAGATATAAACTCTTTGATATACTTTTATCTAGATTGAGTCTGACTGTCTAGTTGATTCTCTAGAAAGTATATTGGAGTTTGTCCATACAGATTGCTAATCGAATTGTTGGGTGTGGATGTTGTACCCCCACTTTTTCAGTTTTGCTACCAAATAACCTATCAATTACACAGCTCTCTGTGGGAACGATCTCTTACTACCGCTATATTACCAGTTAATTAGTGGGAAATATCTTGATTAATTTGTTGTGCCTACGACACGCATCAAATTTTGGCGTCGCTGTCGGGAAGCAGTTGCTAATTGATTTGTTATTTGTTTTAGCTTGTTTTTATTTTCTCTATTTTGTGAGTTGTCATGTTTCCTTACAGAAATAACATGTACGCAGCACAAGATCATACATATGATAGTGGTAATCAATATGGTTTTCAATCTCATTCGTATGAAAACTACCAACCATACCCTACAGAGCCTTATGGATACTCTCATACATATCAACAACCTTATGACGGGTATGTAAGTGAGCAATGAAAGGGATGGGAGGATAGTTATACTTCTAATCAGTTGTTTTCTAGTAATGTGCAGATGACAGAGAGTTTGGAACTAAAAAGTTATGATACTGAATCAAAACCTACTCCTCTTCATCGTGTTTTTCCTTCACTCTTTCCAAAAGAGGAGATTGTGCATAACAATGGAAAGCGTGTTAACGTCAGAAAACTATATGCGTGATACAACCAACTGGAGGAAGCCGGTGCATCACAAAAGATTCTCGATGAAATTAACTAGGCCATAGATATGGAATTCGAACGTCGTTTCTCTATTGACGATTTTGAAGAGGATTCCGATTGTGATGATGAGATTGTTGAAGATATTGAGATTGAGAATGAAACCAAATTGATTGAAGTTGTGGAAGACCCAATTGACTTATCAAGGAATATAATGATCCTGAGATTTTAATTGAAACAGAAATTAAGAGTTCGATAGAGGACCACGATATACTTGAGGTAAATAATTCACTAGAGATAAAAGATGAGGATCGCGAACAAGGTTTGTCTAGTCTTTTACATAATTCTATATCTATTGATCCTTTCCATCCAATTAAAGTAGATTCTCAAAGAGTTGTTCATCCATCTTTTAGGAAAATACCTCACTTAGGATTGGAGTTATGTGCTTCCAAAGTTTTAACAGATTATTTTGCTTTTAAGTATCCACCACTTGATGTGTTTGATTCTAGTATTGTGCAGGTTCACCAAGATGAAGAACATTTTGAAGTTCCCAAATTCTATATTCTCTATCCACTTTCAAGTGTAGAAAGGACTAAGTGTGGGGGAAACTTCAATAAAGTGATAGCTTCCATATTTATATCTAGTGCTAATGTTTTCATGAAGCTGTTACTAGAATTGCAGATTGTTTTCTGGGCAGACTACCATATTTTCAGATTGTTGGTGTATGGCCGATAACGAGAAAGTCAGGCTGAGGACCTTAAACTAAGCGCTTAATGGGAGGCAACCCATAGGTTTTGTATTTCTATCTTTTTATATTTATTTTTCTTCTTTTGCATATCATATTAGGATTTCCCACCTTGATTTTACTTAGGACGAGTCAATTACATTGAGGACAATGTAAAGTTTAAGTGTGGGGGGAGTGTTTGGATATTTTGCATATAGAGTTTTTAGCCTTTTTGAGTCAATTTTTCAAAAATTTTGCATAAAAACCTCCAACTTGTAGAGATTTTAGAGTCACTAGCATACTTCTAGGTATGTTTACATAGAGATTATGACCGACATAATTGAACTTGGAAGTGTTAGGGAACTACGTTGGATTTCTTGCTTGTTAGAGTATTAAATAATGGATTTATCATGTCGGTGATGCAAATTAGGAGCAGGGATAAATGCATTATTAGAGTTGTTGATCAATCATTAGTGGAGACTACCTATTTTATCAACTGAGGCACCAAACCAGATTTCTTTGTATATAACTAAAGAGCTTTCTTTTGAGTGTGTGTCACCGTACGTTAATTCCGGGTAGAATGGTGAGCTACCCAACCTCCCACCAATAGAAGCACTACTCTTTGATCTCTTGAGTGTTAATTTTGTCAATCATGAGGGTGTCGTCTATAGATGAAAACCACCTTCTTGTAGTTTGATTTGCAGTTAGCACCATTCTCCCTCTCGCCAACAACAGATCCATAGAAACACCATCATCATCAACAAGTGGAGCGACATCAAAATCTAGCTGTTATTCTACGGTTGGTGATGAATGATTCTGACGGAAGATAGATAAGTATACTGATCCAATTAACGCTTGGTAACGGCGAAGGATTCCTTGATCATCTCTTTCATCTTATTCTCTTTTATTCTTTTTATTTTGCTTTCAACCAATACCCCTTTCACTTTTTTTTGCTACCAAATAACCTATCAATTACACAGCTCTTTGTGGGAACGATCTCTTACTACCATTTAATTAGTGGGAAATATCTTGATTAATTTGTTGTGCCTACGACACACATCATTCGCAAAGACACATCATCTTGTAGGATAAAGTTTCATCGACAAAGGTAGCAATTTGTTACTATCAGCATGAGACACAATTAACAGTTTCATCAATCTTTGTCTAATCTATCACTTCAGTTGAAGATCAAGGGCATTCTTTCGCTGACAAAAGAAGGTAGATTTTCATTTTTCCCCATTGAAGGTATTATGAGTTAACAATTATATGTGCAGGTTTTGGATTGATCAAGTAGAAAATATGTTTGGTTCTCTGGAGCACGGGTATATTGACAACTGCACCTCTTGAAGCACTTTCCCGTTTGAAATAATTTACATAAAACGATCCACAAAATAATGAATTTTACATCGTTTGATGAGTCACAATTTTTACGAGTTTAATGTTTACATTCTTTCATTCTAGACTAACAGGTTTTGGAAGAGAGAGAAAATAAAAAACAATGGTGCACATAGATGAGGTTAAGATTCTGTAAACTGCTCATAACCGGATTAATGAAATGTTTGACCAGGGTTTAGTCGTGCTCTTACACTGGATTTTAGATGGTTTTAAAGAGGGACGAAAAGTTTTTATGTTTCACCCAGTTGGCTTCAGAGTAGCAGTAGTAAGATTTCAATTCACCCAGTTGATTTCCATTATCTTTGGATGAGCGGGTTTATTCTCAAACACGGATATTTGAAGTCATAAATAGATACGTAATTACTTGAAACTCAACTCTCCTTTAAAGCATATGAAACGTATGGAATACACAAGTAAAAACTTTCAAGAATATCATGAAAAACATAAGATTAAGTTTGTTTGTAATGATGTACAAATTGAAGAAAAGGTTTAAGTTCGGTTAATACATAATAATTTACAAACTGATGAAAAAGGTGTATATAGCAGGGATAGACTCAGAATTTTTTCATTGGGTACGGCTAAATTTCTTTTTTTTTAACGATTATTGCATATTCATGTTGGATTGTAGGCTTCACATGAACTATTTAGATGACTCATAAGGTTTTGATGCCGGCACAATGGTTGTGAGGAGAAGACTCTTGCCAATTGTTAGGGAACTGTCAGACAAACAAAATTTGCATTCTAAGATTTGGTCAGCCTTGATGGCACATTCCAATTTCAGTTTTTCTTTGAGAACTTTAAACATAAATGATTTAGTGAAAACATAGTTTTGGATGATAGCTAGAGATTAACGTGACTATAAACTTGGGCACTGAGGAGCATTTGTAAGTTATGATGAGATTAGTACTACTGAGTGCATTATTGTGTTGCGTTTTGGCTCTTAAGGGATTTAGATCACTGTTTGAGTTTAACTTAGATGGGCCAGACTTTTACATATATAAGGAAGGCAGGCAGCCAACCCGTCAGAGTATATCTTCACACCTAAGAGTTTTAAACTAGCAATTCCTTCTTGATATTGACAAAAAAATGGTCAGGGTAATAACTAATCATCTCCTATAACATTCATTTACAGGTTTTGCTTAATGCTCTTACTTTTTGTTTTGAGAATAGATATGGTATTTTGTCAATATCTATTTATATGTATCTTTTTTTTCCAAATAGTCGTGTCTTTTGTATAATTTTCAATGGGAATTATTTTTTCTTCCAAAACACATACCAGTTGGTGAACGGAAGCGTATGTTAATGATGTATCCTCCTATGCATATATGCCGCTTATTTTACGCTGATGTGGCAATATAGTAATTCAGAATGTATATTAATACCATCAGAAATATTATCGTGTAACCTAGCGGAAGATTATTTGTTCACCAACTGGAATAGAGTGCGCTAATGGCCATGTTTGTGACTAATACAAACTAATTTTGGGTCAGCATAATAATTCCCCTTCAAACAAAATGATTCCCACTAATCAACATTACCATAATAGTTTTGCAACCTTCGGTGAGTCAGGATAACGAACATTATATAAGTGTTTAAGTGATCAATGGAGTCTTGGAAGTGTTTAAGAGAGTTCTTGCAATGCTAAACATGTTAAAATAATAAGTCTTTAAGCATCTGCTAAACATTGCCGGGACAGTTAGTACAACAGTTTGCCAGCCGTAGGTCTTGTTCATGAGTCAGGATGCTACGGTTCCTGAAATGAGTTCGCCAACCATACTAGACTATCGAACTCAGTTGACCACGGTTCGTGAACTGGATTCGCCAACTGCTAGCCTATTTATCCAACTTATAAAATTCAGTTCACTACGATTCACCAACCGGGTTCGTGAATTATTCCCAACTGAACAAACGGTTTGCGAACTGTTTCGCCAACCTTCCTGTATTTCTGTATCTCATATATCTATGGTTTGCGAACTGGTTCGCCAAACTACCCTGGGTAGAAATTTTAGTAAGTTCATATTTCTCTCCTAAGATGTTTGAAACATTCCTAAATGATATAATCATTTGCATGGGAAATTTTTAATTGATCCACAAATTAATTCATAGAAGAGCTTTGAATATCTAATTGTTAAATCATATTTCGAAATTTTTCAAAAGACAAGCCTGACTCGAAATAACTTCTTTTAATTACTATAAGTCATACGACATAGTCTCAATAGATAAAATGATAGTATAACGAGTAATATAGAAAGGTTTAGTCTTTACATACCTGATTCAAAAGTTCTCCAAATGCCTTCGTCGATCTTCAGTCTTCAAGGGTGATCTTTGATACTCGACTATAATTCTAACCCATCCGAAACTTGACTTAGTAGACTAGAAATTAAGATATACTAGTTTTGATCATCTAACATTAATAACAAGCTTGAGATAGCAAAACTTGTAGGTTCAACCGAGTAATGCTCTAACACTTTTAGTCTAGTTTTTAAGTCTATTACTGTTAGAAGTATTCTTAGCTTAATCTTTAGTAAAAATTAGATAATGAGACAATTGGATGTCTTTAATGCCTTCTTGCATAGTTTTCTATTAGAAGATATATACGCAGCAACTACTAAGGTTTGTCTCCTTTTAATTTCCCTCTCATATATGTCATATGAAAATATCACTTTATGGTCTCAAACAAGCCGCCAAGAGCATGGTTTGAAAACTTCAGCACTTTCTTGACTAAGAATGGTTTTGTTCAGGCTATCTGTGATAATTTCATGTTTTACTCTAATATTTCTGGTATTCAATAGATTTTACTAGAATATATGGATGCCATAATTTTATTGGGATCTTACATCATCTTCGTAATACTTTTGGTCATTATCTACAAGTTGAATTTGCTATGAAGGATTTGGGTACTTTGAACTACTTTTGTAGTATTAAGAAAGTTATAGACTCCTTTGCTTACACTTTGACTCTGACTCATAATAAGTATTCACTGGAATTATTTAGAAAGCATTATATGATTGAGTGTAGGCGTTGTAAAACTCTAGTTGCACTAGGAAGAAGAACTTCTTCACTTGATAGGACTTTGCTTCATGATGCTACAACTTGTATGTCTTTGGTTGGTGGTTTACAATAACCGATAATGACAAGTCATGATTTGGGTTATACTATGAATTATATTTCACAATTTATGTGTCAACCCACTAATGTACATCTTCAGCTTGCCAAGATGATTCCAAGGTGCTTGAAGGTTACTTGGGTTCAAGCATCAAACTAAGGGGATGAGATTGTTTTGCCATTACTGCTTACAGTGATAGCGATTGGGATGGTTGTCCCCGTACTAGAAAGTATCTTGAAGCAATAATGTGTATATGTGAGTCTCAATCTTCTCGTTTGGTCATCTAAGAAACAACCCACAATCTCCAGATCTAGCACTGAAGCAGAGTCCAAATTATTACCAGTGGCTGCTTTGGAAGTTCAATGGATTTCTTATCTTATAGATGACTTATAATTAGATAACTATAAGTCGGGTATTTTTCTGTTTACACCTTGCACTTTATAATAGAACTTAGGAGCTGGTAGTCTGTCTTCTAATCATACTTCCATGCTAAAACTGAGCATGTTGAAGTTGACTATTAAGCTACTGGGGGATTGGTAGCTACTAGGTTTCTCAAACCGCAGTATGTTTCAACACTTCTACAAATTGCAGTGGACTTTCCAAGGAGTTTTTTTTCAAGTTCCAGGGCAAACTGATGCATTAGATCGATGCATAATTTGAGGGAAGTGTTAGACATTTTATATCCTGATTGTGTCCTTATGTAGATTGTTTTTATTGGTCTATGTGTAAGATGTCATGTAAATGTGTCCATATCATCGATATGTACAACTGTCAGATAAACGGGTCGTTATGTGACTATTTACTGTTTCTGTATGATTCTATTATCTGTGACATAATCATCTCTTCTCTTCTCTTTTTTTCTGGTTTTATGCTTCAATGTTAATACATATCTTTCTATTAGTTTTCTCTTTGATCAATCTAATATAGCTTTTACAAATCTAACAACATATTTTTACAAACTCCTCTATATATTTATTTTTTTACATATTGTTTACCATTTCATAACAAAACTAATTTCTTCTTCTTACTTTTAATATGCCGACACTGCCACCATATCATACCACAACGAAATATCTTTTTACTTGAGCTTTGCTCCGATTTTCCACTACTATTCCTGAGCATGAGTGTTCATTTATAATGGTGTCATAGATAGCTTTTATAGGTAGACCTGAATTTATTCATGATGTTGAATAATTTGACATTTCATATTATCGTTTTAAATAATTTGCAAGTTTTCGAGGATTGTTGTGACTTTTTTTTTTTTTTTTTTTTTGTAATATAGCTTTATAAGTTCTATAATTATTCTTCTGTTTTTACAAAAGTTTTTGATTGGGCAAAAAAAATAAAAATAAAATAAATAACCTGGCATTTTTAGGGGCGACCCAAAAGAATTAGGGGCGACACTAAAAGACAAAAAAGGTCACCCAAACGTAATTCTAAGCTTCCCCTTATCTCTGATTTTTCGAAATGGCCAATATGCCCTTATATAATCGGGAGCCTACACCATAATCGGTGGGTTAGAGGTGAATCGGTAGGTTAAATTGAAACTGTACCTACCGATTATAGTGTAGATACTTCGGCTAATAATCCGTTTTGTAATCGGTAGGTTATCCAACATATATGACTACCGATTATAAGTTGCCCCAAAATGAGTTTTTTTCTAAAATCCTTCATGTATTGAATTTTGAAATCTGGTATAATCGGAAGGGAATACAACTTAACAAATTACCGATTATAAAGAGTCCCAGATCGAACCCTTGCCATATTCCATAGGTTTTGAGTGTACACAGCCAGTCATAACCACTTGGTTCGTGTTTTGGATGCAGCGTTAATCGGGAGTTAAATATATTACAAAACCTACCGATTATAAGTTGTCCCAAAATGAGTTTTTTCTAAAATCCTTCATGTATTGAATTTTGAAACCTGCTATAATCGGAAGGGAATACAACTTAACAACCTACCGATTATAAGGAGCCACAGATCGAATCCTTGCCATATTCCATAGGTTTTGAGTGTATACAGCCAGCCATAACCACTTGGTTCGTGTTTTGGATGTAGCGTTAATCGGGAGTTAAGTATATTACAAAACCTACCGATTATAAGTTACCCCAAAATGAGTTTTTTTTAAAATCCTTCATGTATTGAATTTCGAAATCTGGTAAAATCGGAAGGGAATACAACTTAACAACTTACCGATTATAAGGAGTCCCAGATCGAACCCTTGCCATATTCCATAGGTTTTGAGTATACACAGCCAGTCATAACCACTTGGTTCGTGTTTTGGATGCAGCGTTAATCGGGAGTTAAATATATTACAAAACCTACCGATTATAAGTTGTCCCAAAATGAGTTTTTTCTAAAATCCTTCATGTATTGAATTTTGAAACCTGCTATAATCGGAAGGGAATACAACTTAACAACCTACCGATTATAAGGAGCCACAGATCGAACCCTTGCCATATTCCATAGGTTTTGAGTGTACACATCTAACCATAACCACTTGGTTCGTGTTTTGGATGTAGCGTTAATCGGGAGTTAAATATATTACAAAACCTACCGATTATAAGTTGCCCCAAAATCGTTAGCTTAGACAGGTTTTAATTCGTCCGATTACATAGGAGCCCCAAATTTCACCATTGCAAAAATCTAAAGATTTCTAATTTCTATACTTTAACGATCAGTAGTCTCTTGAGGATCTTGTTACTCCCGATTGTTATAGAAGCCAGATACGAGTTTGGCACATAAACGAACTTAATCGGTAGTGTAATCTAGTTAATAACCTTCCGATTAGGTATTTACAATCGGGTACAGTATAGCTTCTGATTATGTAAGCACATCCCTTAACGTAGTGTATATGTTGGGAATAAAAAAATCGCTCCTAATTCCTTTTGGGTCGCCCCTAAAAATGCCAGGTAAAATAAATCATTTGTAAGAAGATAGGCTGGATCCTCGTGACTCCAGTGGCCAAATGGGCCATCAGTTGAAAATCTGATGCGGGCTTTTAGTGAGTCCAAACAAACATTCGAAGAGGGATTTACTGTTTAGTCCAGATAACCCGACCCGGGTTACTGGCTAGTCCAGCGCCAAAAAATATTTACTCCCTAGTCCAAAAAAGTTTTGAAAAGAGTAAAATTACTCTACTAACCCTACTATATAACATTACGTATAATAATACATATGTTACTACATATCACATATGTAGTATATACTAGTAGTAACTAGTATATTAGTAGTAATTAGTAGTAACTAGTATGTAGTAATAACATATGTAGTATACTAGTAGTAATATGTTATGTATTGATACTACATATTGATATGTAGTATGTTATGTATTGATACTACATATTGACATGTAGTATGTTATATATTGATATGTAGTATGTTATGTATTGATACTACATATTGATATGTAGTATGTTATATATTGATATGTAGTATGTTTGATATTGTTACTACATATTGATATGTAGTATGTTATATATTGATACAACATATTGATATGTAGTATGTTATGTATTGATACTACATCTCAAAAAAAATTGTTATGTATTGATACTACATATTTTACTACTAGTACTAGTTACTACTAGTTTACTAGTTTATTAGTATACTAGTTTACTAGTATACTATACTATAGTAGTATACTAGTATAATAGTTTAGTATGGTAAAGTAGTTACATAATTACTAGTAACAATAAGATATTTTTGTTACTACTAGTACAGTACATATTAATATGTAGTATCACCGTATTGATACCACTAGTATGTAGTAACATACTACTAGTAACATTTACATATGTTGATACTAATTAGACCTGAAAGGATGTTTTAGAAATTTATAAAGTACACTTTATACTCTCCACGAAGTTTTTGGACTAGAGAATAAATCTTTTTCACGGGTGGACTAACCATTAACTGGATCTGCTAGAACTGGACTAGCCAGTAATTCCTACACACTCGAATGTGAAAAAAGAAGAACCAAACAACTAACCACAACCAATATTTCACCAGCTTTCCGGCATTTCCAAAGCTTTCAAAACAGTGTTTATAAAGTGGAACTCCAACATCCTCGATCTTATCGAAACCTACATATGCAATCTCAATTCACTTAGGGTTTCGACAAATCTTATACAATCATCCCCCCTCTATAATCTCTTCCGTTTCTACTACCTACATTCACAAATTCCTCACATTTCAGCAACGATTTCAGTCTTCAAGAGGTACAAATCTTTTCTTGTTCCCTCGTTCTTACCAGTTTTACCTTCAAAGATTTCATTTTTCTTTTTGTAGTAGTTTTAACCGTGGGTTTGATTTTGTTTGCTAAAAATCTGATCTTGGATTTTCTTAACTCAATAGGGTTTTTGCTATGTAGTGAGATTTCTACTACAATGCACCTCAGATTCTTGTGAAATAGTATCCATTTATTTCTTTTGGTTTTGGTTTTATTGTTAGTTGCTTAATTTGGTAATGTGATTTCAATTTTTATTTACTTTTTTTCCTGAAAAATTTGAATGCAGATTTGGATTTACTTCGTCGGGTAGAATGGCACAGACAATGGCTTCAGGTCTACAGATGATGATGGCGAAACCATCAGTGAATTCATCATGGAAGGTGCTCAATTCAAGTGCTGCAGTTTTTGGTGCTAATCCAAAAACAAACTCTTTCTCTATGCTCTCAAGTGCTTCTTCTATTGCATCAGTAAAACCATTGTCCTGCAACATCATTTCTATGCATTCCAAATCCGGTGAAGTCATCACAAGGGCAATGTCTCAATCTACTGACAGCAAACCTACTCTTCCTGGTTTGCCTATTGATTTGAGAGGTTAGCTTACAGCCTTGCAGTTTTATTTTATTTTCTATGTGTGATGTGTGTATAGACATTTAGAATTCATATTTATTATTATTATGGTTATGGAGTGAACTTTTGTGGATAGACAAGTCTAGTTGCCTTAGTACTGTTAAAAGTTCTTATTAGCTTTTGCATTGATTACCTGTAACCAAATTCTTTTGGTACATTATAGTAAGTGCTGATCAGTAATAAGCTGACGCTCCCAACCTTGTTTTCAGGGAAAAGAGCATTTATAGCTGGGATAGCTGATGACAACGGATATGGTTGGGCAATAGCAAAATCTCTAGCTGCTGCTGGTGCTGAAATTTTAGTTGGTACATGGGTGCCTGTACGTCAACTACTCCACCGTCCACGTCTTTTACATTTTTACTCATCTTCACCAGATAGCAAAAATTGAATTCTGACCAAATGCTTATTCTGTTGTAGGCACTGAACATTTTTGAGACCAGTCTTCGTCGTGGAAAGTTTGATGCATCTCGCGTGTAAGAACTTTCATCCATGTCACTCATGGGTTTATGCCTTTCAAAAGGTTGTTACTAACGTAAAATTTTATGATTCACAGTTTGCCAGATGGGTCACTAATGGAAATTACTAAAGTTTATCCTTTGGATGCTGTTTTTGACAACCCTGAGGATGTACCCGAAGATGTAACTATTTTGCAATGCTTTCTTGCTTTATATATAGTTTAGAATTGAACCTTGAGGAGGTGAAGTTAAGTATATCTCTTCGATTTGGTTTGTGCAGATTAAAACAAATAAGCGTTATGCAGGATCCTCGAACTGGACTGTTCAGGTACTGTATTCTTATTCCTAGAACTGCATAGAATGTGATTGTGATATTAGAATATGCCAAGATGAGCTGTTGTTCCCATAGTTAAAATGTCAGCAAAATTACAACAAGCAGAACTTGTGAGTTGAACTTCTGGTGTGACATCATGGCTATATATAATTTTTTTTGCTATTGGTAAGAAAATCTGACTGATCCGAGAGCCGGAGTATAACAAATATGTAACCGTGAGAACTAGTTGTTTTTGCAGTTACATATTATCAGATGTACTATCTCTGGCTGCTTTCTTCTCACATGATTTTAAAATGATTGCAGGAAGTTGCTGAATGTGTGAAAAAGGATTTTGGAACTATCGACATCCTTGTGCACTCCCTTGCCAATGGACCAGAGGTATAGTCTGGTTAAAGTTTCATTTTATCCCAACCTGCATTATTCATTGGTTTAGGACTCATGAGAATTTCTGAAACAGGTTAGTAAGCCTTTACTGGAGACTTCCAGAAAAGGATATCTTGCAGCTATCTCTGCATCTAGTTACTCCTATGTTTCGTTGCTCAAGCATTTTATTCCTATCATGAACCCAGGCAAGCGTCTAACTAAAGATCGGTTCAATTTTTTTATATTTCACTTTCTGTCTTCTGTTCACTTTCTTTTATTTGGATAAGTAATTAATACTATCTGGAATATCTGATCCCCTTCTGCCCTGCAGGTGGAGCTTCACTTTCTCTCACATATATTGCCTCTGAAAGAATCATTCCTGGGTACATTTTCTTAACCGCCTTGTTTACCCACCTATTTGTATTTACATTAGGAGAAATAGATTCTTACTCTCGTCTGATTATCTAACAGGTACGGTGGGGGCATGAGTTCAGCTAAAGCCGCTCTGGAGAGTGACACCAGGGTGAGTGTTTCCAATCAGCTAGTTTAATGCCCTCTCCTCTATCTATATCTAGCTTTATTCCTTACAGGATGCGACAGTACTTGATCCACTTTCTACTTGTTGCAGGTGCTTGCTTTTGAAGCTGGAAGGCGCTATAAAGTCAGGGTCAACACTATATCTGCGGGTAAGCCTATGTCTATATCTTTGTAAATTGTAATGTTTTATTTCTTCCATTGCATGTACCATATCTTTCTCAATAGAATATCTTTTTGATTATAATGTATGCCAGAAGCACCAATAGGATCTATTCTGACCATCTCCTCTAGTCGTAATATTCCCAACTTTGGCATCACAAACCAAGATTAGGCTGACCAAGAAACGGGTTAAAAGAAGCTGGGTTCTTAACTGAATTAAGCTCTATGCTCCCCACCAATAAGATGAAACAATCTGAACTTGTTGTAGTGCCTGGGAATCTAATTAACCCCCGTTTCACTTAAACTTTCTTGAATCCGTGTGGTCTGTTCCCATCAACGATGATTGATCCTCAGAACATTAGTTATTTTTCGTCACATTTAAATATGGATATGGACAAGTTTGTTACAGTTAGTTGGTACACTTCTACAACACCAATAGATGGTAAAGTTTCTTAGTTTTCTGTAATCACTAGCGATACTGAAAGTACCTAAAAGCTTCTTTGGTTACTCTTATTCCCTTCATTCAGTACTACTGTATGCATGAATAGCTCTCTTTCCTAAGCAGCCTAACGATATTTCTTCATCCTTGTTTTGCTCTACTATTTTTTCCCCCAGGTCCTCTTGGAAGCCGTGCTGCAAAAGCCATTGGCTTCATTGACACAATGATCGAATACTCAATAAATAATGCACCATTGCAGAAAGAGTTGGCAGCAGGTAAGCCATCCATGTCTTTGTGATTTATCTTTTCTTGTTTTATCCGTTTCTTGCTAAGCTCCTCAAAAATACATGAAACAGATGAAGTTGGCAATGCTGCTGCATTCTTGCTATCACCATTGTCTTCAGCTATTACGGGTTCAGTTGTTTATGTTGACAACGGTCTAAACGCGATGGGGGTGGCAGTTGATAGCCCAGTATTTGGAGAACTTAACATTCCAAAAGACAACTAGAGCTAGAGGGAGAAGACAGAGCCGTCTTATGGGCTTGGCCAGCTAGGCTTGTGCCTAGAGCCTCAATTTGTTGAGCCCAAAAATTTTAATTTTAGTTTTTTTTTAAAATTTTATCATGCAAGCAGTGTTGGGACATAGTGTCTACCAGTATTCTTGTTGATAGTCATAATTTCTAGCTAGTGTTATTGAAAGCCGTTTGTTTTGTAACTAGTGCGCACTAGTTTCCAATTTCATTTAGTCGGTATTTTTATTTTTTACACTTTTATATAAGAACATTAGAACTTACTACATGCAATTCTCTTTAACTAATTTAAGTGTCTCCTTCCTTGTAAGTCCATTTAAAATATGAGAGACTCAAAATATGATGAATACCATAGGCAGAAGATCATATTTTAACAAAGTCTCACCATTTTAACAAAGTCCCCACCATTTTCTAAGAGGAACTAGAAAAATGCAGATTTTGTGTATATCTGATTTATTTTCATGGTTAGAGATAAACTTTATGCTATTAGCGAGTTTTTAGTAAATAAGAGATCGATCCATCAAGAATTTGATGAATCGGTTATTTTAATTGAGATTTAAATTTAGGGATTGTTTTTGATGAGGATACCATCGTAGGAAAAACTCGAGGGTAGCACCAGAAAATGCATGTCCATTTGCCTTTGCAAGCATGCTTCGCAAGCATGTTACCTTAAGTGTATTTCCAGACTTAACTTCTCATCGTTCCAACTTATCATTGTTCTGCGAAAGGTGTAATGCCTTAAAGGCTGGTGCTGATGCATCTTGGTATGCATCATTGACTTCCGAGTACTGTTCATGCATAATGTAGGCCTTGGACTTGCGCATAGACCATTGCAAGCTTATTTCCGCTTTCTTACTTCACTTTGGCATTGAGCAGAAACCATGTACTGGACTTGCTCGAGCCAAGGGTGTATCAATCAGACTCATGAGCATCCAAGGAATGTTACTACCCCACCAAGCATGGCAACAATCATCTCTTGTATCGCAAAACTGAGTCAGTGATACGAGTTACCAAAATATCGCAACCATATCCCTAGTTAGATGATATGATCGACAAAATGCTGGACCACTAATGTCGCAACTAATTGCGGCTGCCAACGTACCCTACGAACAAAGGATGAAGCACAAATTGTAACTCAGAAGTATTCGGGACAAGCAACTAAAGCCAACTCGTATTGCAAAGTCAAAGTCCAAGCATAACCTAGTCCGCTTAAGCCAAATGGTTTTTTGCAAATGATAAGCAAGAATATGCATCACTGGTCTTTTCTTCGTTTTGCACCGTGGTGGTGCATCCTTAGTTTCTCAACACTGCAATAATGATGCCAAAGCATCAAATAGATCTCTCGAGTAAGTAAAGCGCCATAATGATGGTTTTGCATCATATAGGCTTTATCGTCTAAGCTTTGAATCTTACTAGTGCATTTATGCTATATGCACCTTCAACCGACTACCCCTCCTTATATATATATATATATTTTTTTTTGAAACAAGAAGTAATGCATTGAAAGGAATATTAGTTAATTACATGAGAAATATCCCGACTAAGATGTGATCTAATTTCTACAGGAGAATAACTAGACCAAGCTACTGATAATGCATTTTCTCTAGCTAGTTTTAGAGAGAATATCTGCAACTTTATTGCCTTCTTTTGGAATGTAAGAACATTTCCAAGAGCGAAATCTACTAAAAAAACTTTGAATATCTTTTACGAAATTAAATAATTGCCAATCGATAGAAGATTTGTTGTTGACTGCTTCCACCATTGTCTTTGCGTCAAGCTCAAAGTGTACTTTCTCAAGCTTTAACCTCTGCGCCAAATTCACAGCTTCCCACAAACCCATACACTCCGCTTGCACAACATTCCTTATCCCCGTCAAGTAGATACATTTTGATGCTTGCTGCTCACCTGCAAAATTTCGAACCATTAGTCCAATTCCACCAGTGCTGTTAGAACTCAAATAAGAACCATCTATGTTGATGGTAACAACATCAACAGGTGGAGGAAACCAACATATATTCCTACGACAGACTCTATTATTAGTGGCATGTTCATGTTGTTTTGTGCTAAGTGTTCACTGATAAAGCTACGAGCTTTTAAAATGGTTCTCTCTGGGATAGGGTTAGTGTTCTGAAAAACTTTGTCACATCGATCAGACCATAAGAACCACACAATGATGGCTCTTCTGCAGATGTCATCAGTTGTAATTCTCTTAGCATGAAGGTCATCGAACCAGCTTCGAACCAGCTTCGTGTCCAGTCTGAGAAGGAAGTAGAACCATTTGAATACCAACCAGAGATAGAGAAGCACACTGCTCTTGCCAAGTTATATTCCATCAAAACATGAGATGGAGTCTCCTGTACCAGTTCACAGAAGGGACAGACTGATGCAATGCCAGATATTTTAGAACTTAATATGTCTCTTGTGGGTAGAAGAGAAGAAACAACTTTCCATAAAAATTGCCTTATTCTGGGTAATGATTTATAAGTCTTGATCATTCTTGGCCCCACCGATTCTGAGTTGTCTTGTTCTTCATACATCTTCCTGTAAGCTGATTTTACAGAGAAGCTGCCATTTTTTTTCTAGCAATCAGATTAACCTATCTTCACATCTGTTGTGGATCTGTAAACCCATGCTGAGATTTACTGTGTTAGCCTCAAATAGTTCTTGTAGAATATGTATATCCCATGAACTACTATTCTGATTAAACAATTCATGTACAAATTTATATTGCTGATGAGACGTACAACCCAGTTTTGGGATTGGAGGATTCGATAGTCCAAGGATCCATCTGTGTTGCCAAATTAAAATTTTCCTGCCATTCTAAACACCAGCAACTGTTAGCTTGCACAAACGCTAACTCAAAACTCAGACTTCTCCAAGACCAAGTTGTATTGGTCTTCTTTTTTAAGTTGAAGAGATCTCCGTCTGAAAAGTATTTAGCCTGTAGAGATTTCGCTATCATAGATTCTGTGTCAGAACAAAGTCTCCAAGCATATTTCGCAAGTAATTCCCTATTGAAGATGTGCATATCACGAAAGCCCAACCCTCCTTCTTCTTTAGGTTTTTGTGTTTTTCTCCATGTGATGATATGATTGCCTCTGCAAGTTTTCTTATTTCTACAGAATTGCTGCTGTTTTGTACTCATCTTTTTAATGGTAACGTCTGGTAATCTGAAACTCGTCATATGATGAATTGGTATCGCATTAGAGACGTTCTTAATCATAACTGATCTCGCCGCTTCAGACATGTTGCTACCGTTCCAGTTTGCAAATCTGTTATCCATTTTATCACAAAGAATGGAGAATGGAATACGCTTTTTCCTGCCTACAAAAAAGGGGAGGCCAAGATACTTTTTATCTGAGATATTTAAATATCTAACTTGCAGCATTCCACTAATAGACTGACAAACTTCATGAGAAAGATTAGAACTGAAATACATAGCTGATTTATGAAAATTAATCAACTTCCCTGAGCATATAGAAAATTGTTGGATCACGTTCAGTAAATTTTAAACTTGTACGTCATTGGCTTTGCAAAATAAGAGACAATCATACGCAAACAGCAGATGATTGATCTTTGGATCTGAACGTGAAATTTTCATACATGTAAGTTTCCCAGTAGATTCACAATATGCTAAAAATCTCGAGAAAGACTCCATAGCTAGAATGAAAAGATAGGGTGATAACGGATCACCCTGTCTAATACCTCGAGTTGGCTTGAATGCTGGTGTGGGAGAACCATTCAACATGATTTCAATATGGGTTGTCGAGATGCATTGGGAAATAAGTTGACGAAATTTATCTGAGAAACCAAACTGCTTAAGAATGTCTAGAAGGAAGCTCCATTCTAGTCTATCAAACGCCTTGGACATGTCCATTTTAAGTGCACGATGACCACTTATTCCATCTTTTTTCTTCATAGCTTGCACAATTTCTTGCACTAGGCAAATATTCTCTGATATTATTCTACCTGGTACATAGGCCGACTGCATTGGCAAGATGATTTTTGCGATATGCTTCTTCATCCTCAAAGCAATGATCTTCGAGATGATTTTATATACTGTGTTGCACAATGCTATAAGACGAAAGTCCTTCGGTTTTTTGGCTATTTGTACTTTGGGAATCCATGAAACCCTAGTATTGTTTAGTTGCCGAAGTAGAAAACCCGAGTGGAAGAATTTAATCATCTTACAAACATCTTCCTTCACCACTTGCCATTGAGTCTGGTAAAAACTGGGGGGGGGGGATCCGTCCGGTCCAGGAGATGTCCATGGCTCCATTGTCATGAGAGCTTGATGGATTTCTTGTTCTGAAGGGATAGCTTCAAGTTCTTCATTGTCCTCCATAGAAATACATTGTGGAATATGCCTGAAAAAATTCTGATTGCATGGAGGATTGGAAGTAGTCATAATATCTTGAAAATGCTGCTTGAGGAGATGAGAAAGTGAATACCTCTCATTGCACCATGTTCCATCAGAGGCCATAAGAGAATATATTCTATTTCGACATTTTCTTCGGTTCATTCTAATATGAAAATACCTTGAGTTCATATCCATGTCTTTATAAAAGTGATCACGAGACTTCTGCCGATTGGAACTTGCTTGGATTTCATTGAGTTGTATGATCTCACTATCCAGGTTAATAACTGCTTTCGTGTTGGAACCATTAACATAAGCATCTTGTAGGGAGTTTAATTCTGACTGAAGTTGTGTGATACGTTTATTGAAATCACTAAACGTACTTTTGCTCCATAGTGACAGCAGATGTCTTGTATTAGATAACTTGTTTGTAAGGACAAAAGCATTAGAACCAGAGACATTAGTAGACCAAGCAACTTTAATATTTTTCATAAAAAGTTTCATGTTTGAGCCAATGCTCAAAAAATTTCCAATTTCTACAAGTTACCCTATTTTGGTTAGAAATGTCTAGCATTATAGGGGTATGATCTGAACCGTATTGGTGAAGATGCCTGAGAACAGATTCAGAATAAACTAAAAACCACTCACTGCTTCCTAAATCTCTATATAACCTAGACTTAAACCGGCCGATGCCGTGTTTATTACTAGTCCAAGTGAAAGGCTTTCCACAAAATCCTAAATCTGTAAGGTCTGAGTCCTTAATGAGATCTAGGACATCACTAGAAGTGATATTATTTCACTCAATGTTTCTATCATTGGGTGAAAAGGTGATATTTAAATCACCAATGAGAACCCAGGGTTTATTAATAGTCCTACCAAGACTCTTAATGAAAGACCATTGAGATTCTTTTTCATTGTTATAGGGTGTTCCATAGACGCAAGTTAAGTACCATTCCCCTCTACTAGGGTCATTATGATGCTCGTATGTAATATTTTATCATCTTGGTGAATTATGTTTAGAGAGAAACCATCTTTCCAAAGCAAAAGTAAGCCACCTGCTAGACCAATGGATGGAACAAAAGTCTTATTTGGCATTCCTAGGAAATTAGATAACCTAATGATGCTGTTATCATTAATTTTGGTTTCACAGATGAAAATTATGTCAGGATGATGAAGATTATTAAGATAGAGAAGGTGATCTCTAGTATCTTTTCCTAAGAAACCTTGGCAGTTCCAACTTAGTACTTTCATACTGAAAATATCGTGGATGCTAAACCTAGTATAAAAGTAAATGCATGAAAGATCCGTAGGAAAAACTTGATGGGAAAGATAATAACGAAAAAAGAGAAAATAAGGAAAAGAAAATACCAAGATGTTTGAAGCAGCAGCAGCCTCATCCATCACCTGGGGGGGGGTACTCCTTATTGATATTCTCTCCCTGCTCAATCAAGTCGTACTCCATTCCATTAAACTCAATACAAGATGGATTCTTCACAGTATTTTGCTCATTAACATTAGGAAAATCGTTGTTCTCTAAGAACTCATTTGAGTCATCATCTTCTTCTTCAGTGCTTCTGGATCTTTTAGGTCTTCTGGTTTCCTCCTGGTCATCTCCTTGTTATGCAATTTGTTTCTTGCTAGCTTCACAAATTCTCTGGATTAACATGTCAAGATCTTCACAGATTTCAACTCCATACGCTGCTGCCAGATCATGGATATATTTGATATATTCTTCATTTGTATAACGCCGGATCTTCAGGTCATGAGAAACATTGGCACACTGCTCCTTATTGTGATCTATTTTCCAGCAATCAGTACAAAGATTATGAGGTTGACGCTCCCAATGGTATCTCACCCAAGTAACTCCTCCATCTCTTGTGTTCCGCCAACCACCTCTAAAAAGAGGTTTACTTAAGTCTATTTTTACTCTTGCAGATGTCATGCATCCATAAGAAGGCCGGTAGTTTGGGGGGTCAGTCTTAATCTTTGGACCAAGTTCGACCAAAGCTTCATCAATTAGTTGAACATAATGGTGTTTAAGAAAAAGATTTTTGAACTGAATTGTCCATTCACTGTGAGTAAAGTTCCAATCTTTTAAAGGAACATCATCATCATAAGGGAGAAGATTCAGGTGAGACTTACAGACATTCCAAGGAGTTTTTTTGAGCACCGCCTCCATCTTTTCTTTTGTGAGAAACTTGAAAAAAAAGATGTTCCTGTCAAGAGCACGTATTTCTCTAAACTTGTATGGCTTCCAGAGTTCTTTTAGTTCCTTCCTCACTAGATCTGTTTCCATGGAGTCTTCATTAAAAAGATTTCCTATCAAGGAATGACCTCTTTCTTTTGTAGCTGTTGAAAGAGCTTTCACTGAACCAACTGATTTCCTAAGTTTCATAACTGAGATATTTCTGATGTTGGCATTTTGGAGTTGGTTGGTGATGGAAGCAACATGGTTTTTAGAGGTTGAAGTCATTTTTTTATCTCGGATATAATGAAAAATGTTTGACGATAAAGAATGAGTATTCAACTTCCACCTTTTTTGGTTACATAGAGTGTAGGTAGGTACAAAACTACCAAAATCGTTTTTAGAAGGATAAGGAAAATCTTTTATTCGCGGAAACTTTATAACAGCATATACTACTGACGTATAATTGGCATTGAATGAGTATAAGGGTGACTTTGAGTGCGAAAAGATCGTTATGACACCTTGTTGTTGACCAAGAAAATCATTAAATGGTTGAGAAATTTCCTGCTGAAAGATCGCACCACAACTGTAATGCCGCCAATCGAGGGTTTTCAAAATTTGAAAATTTCTTGGCTCCAAAGAATTATGGGTATTGGCACAAAATTTTAGTGCTGAGAATTGAACTTGAGATCGAAACTCGGTTGAGACCTTGGGATCATAAAGATGATTTCCTGCAAAATACTGGAACATACTGGTATAATCCATCATGAGAGAGATGGTCTGCAAAACTTCCGAAGAATACGGTGTGCATACTGCTGTTGATTGAGACAATAGAGTTTGAACAAGGAAGAGAATAAAACAGGTCCAATAATGGATACCCCACATGGTTCAAAGTAGGATGAGACCCTGCAAAGGAGATTAAGTATTCATTAGATAGTGAGAGGCAATAACATAAGTATAAATACTGAGTGACAATAAATCCTGAAGAAGGAGTAAGAACTAAAAACTAGATTTGAATGTAAAAGAAAACCATGCCTAGACAATCTAAATCATAAAGGAACTAGAAGAGTAAATAGATGAAGCTTGAAAAAGATTCAAACAAAGATCACTAAGGTAACATTAGGAGATAAACAACGGATCAAAGAACAAAGATCAACGATCAAAGATTAAAGAAAATTGATAAAACTCAAAAAAATAATTTTTTCAGAATTTCCTAAATTTTCGGTGCTTCTCTCTCCATCCTCGAATTTTTTGCAGAAGGTTCCATCTCTCCCTATATATGTCTTATTCACATTTTTACAACTAAAACTTGGGGACCAGTGGACATGCTTGTTTCACTATTCATGGTTGTTTTTCTAAGCGTACCGAGTAATGCGCCATGGTGGTGCAAAATCCAGTTTTGGCCCAACGACCAACTTGAATGAGGCGCCACATGGTGCAACATTGCTCTCGGCCAGTCACCCACTGGAGTGATGCGCCATGATAGTATAACATTTTCCTCGGGCAACCACCACAAACATGATGCACCATGATAATGCGATATTAGCTCTTGGCCAATGTAACCTGCATAATGCATCATTATGAAGCGATATTGGCCAACATTATATTGAGATAACGCTTCATCTCATTCAATTGACGCACCTTTGAGCATGCGCCATACTAAAAGTGTGAGTGTTACAGAAAATACAACAATTGTCGCAACAAGTTTTTAGATATTTTGTACCTTTAGATTTACGAACCTAAGATTTTATGTTGAAGAACTCAATTAGAAAGTGTCAGGAGAATCTTTTCTAATCAAGTTTCGCAAACTCAAAAACTAGGTTCGCAAACGTAAGTAAGTTTGGGTTCAGGAATCTTTCTCTCTCCACTAGGTTCACGAACTCAAGCCAAGCCGGGTGCGGGAAAAATTCTTTGTCTCTAAGTTGTGCGAACTTAAAACATAAGTTCACAATCTAATATGTACAAGTTTCAAATTTGAAATAGATTTGTGAACCTATAGTTTCAAAACTCATGATAAATATTTACTTGATGTTAGTTCCAAAAAAGTGACAACCATGAACTTGACATCAAAACTTCACTAAACTTTAGCCAAACATCTAATCTATGACAAGAACCATCTTTTTGCAATTTGATTATTTACTAAAGTCTTTGATTTTGCTATGATAGATAAATAGAAGGAAAAACAATCTGAAAGAAAAATCAATCCTTTTTACTATCCTTCGATGAATTTCTTCATGTAATCTTCAATCTTTAATTTTCACGAGTAACTGGGATGAACCTAAGAGTTTACTACCTAATTAATCTAATGTAGACCGAAGCTAACTTAAGTAGGTTATAAATCAAGAAATAGTTTTGGCGTCTAAATTTGAAAACATACTTTCCATATCAATGCGTGGAGGTTCAACCGAGCATTCTCTCTAAAAATATCTCCCTTTTATTAATTTTAATGACAAAACTTTTGAAATACATATGTACTTTTACAAGTTTAACTTTTGGTACAAACGCCATGATGCTTTCTTGATTTCTTGAAAGTTCAACTTTATTCTTCTACGGTTCTACATGTGTTCGTTCGGTATACGTAATTGAATATTCAGCAGTGATAGGTAATAACTTTGATATTCCTACCCTTCAGAATTTTCATGGATGACTTTCATTTCGCGTATGGTTGTTATCCCAATGAGTAGTATCGTTTGTCATTTTTAAGCACAATATATTTTTTCAAACATATAGTGATACTACTTATTATTTTGATATGTACTCCCTCTTATCCTTTACATGTCAAGTTTTGCTAAATGGGACGATGAGCACACATATTAATTAACTCTCCACGTAGATAATGTTTTGCAAAGCCATATGTCATTAGTAGTAAACTATTATTGTTTCTCACCCTTTTTGTCACAAAGTTGACAAAGGTGATGAGAATTGGGTTCCTCGTGAATTAAGTTATTAAAAGAACAATTGATACGAAGAATATCATGTCGTCAATGATGATTCCACTAAGTTTCACAACTTAGTTTCTTTCACCTTAAAGAGATTAAATGGACTTTTCTTTCCTAAATTCCACGAACACACTCCCCCCAAAGATATGTTAATTAAGCTCTGATTCAATTTAGAACTCACCTCCATTTGATGTTATTCTCAAAATAGAACAACAAAGACGATGTTTTTACTAGAACAATGATTTTCTCGGATTTTAATAAACTCACAAGAAGATATAAGACAAGGATCAATCGTCAAAAGTATTCATCTATACTTATTCAAGCAAGAACATGAGAGTTATAAGCATAACTTTTGAAGATTATCATGAGATTGGACACAATGAAAAAAATGGTAGAACTAAATATCATGGAAAACAATACATAGAAGATCTATTCATGAAGATTAATTATTGCAATTATCTTCGGTGAAAGATTTAATTAAATAAATTCGATAAACAACAATATAAAGAAGTAGCTATTGCATATTACATATTATAGTTATCTTCATTAATGTATTTACTATACGCATTACTACTAATTTGATTGTCTAAATGTTTCCCACGTATTAAAAACACAATTTGTGATAAAATGTTATTACATATAATTTTTCAAGCACACCATGATTCTTATTTATTTTGTTTAAATATTTTTTCGCATACAATGTTATTATGTATTTTTTGGTAAACATCAAAAAAAAAAATTCTCTCATTTCAAATAATCCATATAAATACAAATATCAATTTGAAATGTTGTTTATTTTCTAAATCCCAAGAAGCGGAGATCACAATTCTTTTATATATCATATATAGATAAATTTTCATAAGAGCGTAAACGTAGAATGTTGTTTCGTAAAAAATCTTACATATCCTTACATTTAGTGATATGTATGTATTGCAATAATATATAAGAATATGGTAAAAATGTGCTTCAAAAGTTGTATGTGCAAACAATAATTGTTAGTTTCATATAGGTATGACCATTAAATTTCTTTTTAATAATATATTGGTGCACTTAAAAGGCCTAAAATTAACAGCACGCCTAGAGCCTTCAGAAAGTGTGAGACGGCCATGGGAGAAGATATTCTTTGTATAATACCCGACTAGTTTAGGGGTGAGGTATCATATGAAAGAATTTATTGACGAGGGGTAATGTTTATCTGTCCTTTAAGTGCTAGCCCTCGGTGCCTGATATGTTGTGTATTCTAAGGGCAGAGAATATTCCTTAAGTAGAATGTACTATTGGAGTTATTTTCAGGTTTTTCTTTAATTAAATAAGCAGTTTTTGCCTGTTTTGATGTGTTATATTCTTTTAGAAGGCTTGCACATTTGTAACTGACTTTAAATTTTGGTTGAGAGCTTATTAAATAGGAAATTAGATTTTTTTGTTGTTGTTGTTGTTGGTTGGTATCAGCTAACATTATATTTCATATCAAAATAGAGGTTGAATGGATGTTTATAAGATAATCAAGAACATCATAAATCAAGAAAAGATAAAATCCAAATACAAATAAAGATACAATTTATGAATAAAAGGATAAGAAAATGGGCGATGAACTACGATAGTGTCCAATTTTTGAAGGGAAGGAAGGTATAAATTGTAATAAATTCTGAACGTTAAGGAAGGTATAAACCATAACAAATTCCGAACGTTTCCGATTGTTGTCTTCTTCAAAAATAAGCAAGTAATTGACTCGTCTTCTTCAAAAATAAGCAAGTAATCGACTCAACTGTTGGTTGAGAATAAGTTGGATACCCTAAATTTCTTGGATCGTAAAATCGAACCGTCGTCGAGTTGAATCATTGATGTTCTTGAAGAATCTCAGATAAAAAACCACAAACCAACCAAAATAAACATAGAAATAATCACCTTGGAGGCGAAGATAGAATCTCCATAAAGGTGAAGAGATAACCGCACAAAAGTGAAAGATATAATAGCTCCAAAGGTGAAGAAGAATATCAAATGATATTAAATTCATAACAAAATTGAAATCCTACAAAAAAAATAAAGAAAAAAAAAACCTAATAGCAATCAAAATAAAATGAGCCTGTTTTCAGATTAGATCTGAGCAAAAGGATGGAGACTGCTGACGAATTTCTAGGTTTTTTTTTTCTAAGAGAGTAGAAAACAATTTTTTTTCTCTTTTAGATTCTGGAAATTAGATTCAGTAAAAGAATTTTTTGTTTCGTTGATTAAAAATGTAGTACATCGACTTAGAAAGGTTAGTGGTACCAGTAATAGGCTTGCACTGGATGTTCACTTCCTACCGCAAATTCCTTGGTATAAGAATCATACTATCTTGATGTTCACTTCCTATTGCATAAAGTTTAAACTTCTTTTTATAAGAACTTTATCATTTACAAGCCCATGTAACTAGGCAAACAAAGAACAATTATCCACCTAATGCTTACGAGTTTCGAACTCAGGTCGTTGATATCATCACCCAGTGACTTTACCACTGTGCCACATTGACATTTACAATTTATCATCCATTTATTTCACATAAGTAACTTATACTCGTCATAAATTGTTATTTGTCAGAATTGTTAGAATGAGATGAGAAATATTATTAAAATGAATATTATAAGGTATCTACCACAAACCCAGAAGACATGTATATACAATATGTCATACGACATAGATTTAGTCAAGTCAACATGACTTGACCTATTTCCCCAATACACTCCCTCAATTAGTATATAATACACTAGAAGTTTGGAGAGAGAGACCTTCTCAAACTCATAAGCTACTATGAAACTAATACAAAAGAAACATAAAGAGAAAAGTGAACACAAAACAAGCTATGATATAGCAACAGAATCATCACAAGCACCAGAAACTGCAACAAAAGTGTTAAAACTTAGAAGAATAAATCAATCTTGTTAAAATCCCACAGAAGCAACCCCAGAAAAACCACTAACCAGATATAGATCTTCTTGTGTAAAGGAAACCTGCTCAATCTTAGTCGACATAAGCTATCAGAAAAAGAATTTCACCATTCTTCAAAGAAATACCATTAACCAAAGTACCTTTTAGGTACCTCGACATCCTCTTCACAAGCAACAGATGCTAATTGATAAGATCATGCATAAATTGTAAAAATCACCCACTATTTCCTAATATTCAAATGCAGCTAATAAATACCGTCATGAACTGAACATTACTTAGACTTTGTAAACGGAGTGTCATAAGTTTTAGATTCTAACATTTTTGTTTTAGCTAAAAGTTCTGGAGTATACGCTTGTCGTGTCAAAATAATAAAAATTTGCGGATCAGGATGTTTTAGTGCGTAGACAGTAATGCGAATTTCCTAATTGTTTCATAGAGAATTTATTACTAACTGCTGCAATAAAATCTTCAAGAAGAATACATGAACTTTCTGCAAAAATAATGTCATCTACATATAGCAACAGTACCATCATTTATGTTGATAAACATGGAGTGATCACACATGAACTTGAGAAAGCCTTATTCAAGAAGAAAATAAATAAATCTGGTGAACTATGCTCTTGGGTCTTGTTTTACTCCATAAGGAGATTTCTTCAAGTAGCATACATGATTAAGATAATTGGTATACATAAAGCCAGGAGGTTGCTTCATAAATACATCTTCAGACAAAAAAACATGTAGAAATACGTTGGATACGTTTGATTGCTTGATTGACCAATCTTTATAGATTTCTAAAGTTAAAAAAACTCTAAAAGTTGTAGATTTTACACCTAGGCTAAAAATTTCACTAGAATCAACTTCATCTTGTTAATTATACTCTCTAGCCACTATTACTGACTTAAGTTTTTCTACAAAACCATCATACTTAAGTTTGACCTTCTACACATACTTGCTGCTAAGAATGTTCGTATGTGGTTCAAGATCTACCAATTCCCAAGTATCATCAATACAAGAGCATCAAACTCATTTTTCATGTATCCTAACCATATAGGATTCTCACGTGCTTCCTTAAATATCTTAGGCTCAGAGATAACGTCTAACAAACTTGTAAAAGAAGAAGGGATATGATGTTTGACTGGATGATTCAAAAGAAAATCGGGAAATTGTTTAAATTAGCAACTCCCTTCGTAGACCTAGTAACCATTGGGTCATGAGAAATAAACTTATAATGACTTAGAGGTTGAAGATTCTGGATCAGAACTAAGCATTAGATTTTGAGAATCTGCAGAAATATTAGAAGTACATGAACTATAATAAAAATTAGATTCATCAAAGATGACACGTCTAAATATATGAAATTTTCTAAAAACGTGATCAAAACACGTATATCCCTAAAAGGATTGTATCCAATGAACACACATCTTAAAGATTTTAGAGACAATTTATCAGGTCTTGAATGATTAAAAAAAATGAACAAAAAATGGAACCAAATACTCTCAGAGATGAATAATCTGGAACAACATGAAGCAAAACTTCATAAGAAAATTTTTTATTGAGAAAAATAAGATAGGTAACAACAATAATGACATCAAACCAGAAACTTTTTGGACAAGAAAAGTGAAATAAACGTGTATTACCCATTTCTTTGATATGCCTATGTTCTCTTTATTCTAATCCATTTTGTTGAGGGGTATTTGAACAACAAGGTCTCAGGTGGATATCACTAGAATGAATAAAAAAAAACTGCTTGAATGAACCCTTAACAAGCTCACAAGCATTATCAGTTTAAAACCGCCAAGTTTTAGTGGAAAACAAAGTTTCAATGACAGTTTTGAAGTGTGAATAACATTTCAGAACATCAGTTTAATTTCATTGGATAAATCCAATAAAATCTACCAGCATCATCTATAACCACTAAATAGTACTTATAACCAGCATGAGAAATTGCTGGACTGGGAACCCAAACATCACAATGAATAAAAGTCAAAGGATTAGTCTCATGAGAAGGAGAAAGATGAAAAGGTAGATTTTTAGTTTTCAAAATATGACAAGGATGATATATTATATTCACACATACTCAGTCCCCACTTGTTGCTCACCCGACATAACCTTTCCTCTGAAGATTTATCTGACAGCATTCACTATTTGGGTGATGACAAAATCTGTGAAAATTACAATATTTATGATTAATTATTTCATGTTCAGTTGGCTCTTGATGAATATAATGGAGTTTGATACTTCCTTCTTGAATCCACACCTCTAGTAGTTCAAGTAATTCTTATGGGAAACGGGAGGTCCAGAAGTGCTGGAGCTTTTTTTTTGTCTTTTCTGCCATGAAATCGGAGCTTAGAATGCTTGAGCTTGGTTCGATTTCCATGACACTTAGGTTGCTGATATTGAAGTTGCAACACGAACTAATCTAGAGTGCTTGGACTATGATGGTTCAGGGGTTGGAGCTTTCCTTTTTCCTCGTTTTCTAACAACACCTACAAATGGTTGGGTATTAAGAGTTAATTACATAACTACTAGTGATATACACTGCATCACTATAGCAGTGCTTGTCGGGTCTTATTTCAGAAGCACCTGGCCAGGGATACCATTTACGCCCGACCAAGATACTGGTATGAATCTTAAGTAGTTGATATTAATGTCGACATGCTCTCCACCAGGATAGGTCCTTCACTCTCATTTTTACCTAGCATGTTTTTGGTTTCCTTTAACACGACTACGACCAAATATTGCGTTTTTTGACTAACATTCGAGAGAAGAAATTTATGGGCATTTCTGATATTTAGCTCTTTGAGACTTTTTGTTTAGTTCTAGGTTCATGCGACCTCATTATTAGGAGTTATAGTCCTCTCCAATACAGAAAGCACGGTTGTAGATGAGTTTTTGGAAGCTTCATGCAGTTTCTGAAAGCTCAAGTTTTCCAACAAGGCTCAATAAACTAGTATCATCCTATTTATGCAGAGCTCCACCAGTTGTAGTTCAATCACATTCAACTAATGAAAATTAGTAGATTGGGTTCTAAATCGCTTAACTTTGTCGTGGGGTGTTCATTACTTCGTTGAAACATTCTCACCAGATCCGACAACGTGATTTGTTCAGAGATAAAGATATATTTCTTATAAAAGGTGTCAATCATCTCACACCAGTTAGCAATACTATTAGGAACAATATTATTATATCAGATACATGTGGTGCCTATAAGAGACTTTCAACACTCCCTGATGTGCAACACATGATTTTAGTCATGCTCTCTCAATGACTTTGGAAAACAGAAGACATGTTCGCAAGTGTTATCGGTCTCATCATACAACGAGAATAAAAGAGAGGTATATCATATTGGTAGAAGGACCTTCTCGATATCATGCGGGTAAGGAGGCTGGTGGTGATGAGATGAGACCGAGCCTTTTTTGTTTCCACTTTGGAGGAGTCTCTCTAGGTTTTCAATAGTGACAAAGGTGGATTTTGGAATCTTATTAATTTCAAATTTGGTACGAATCTCGGATATGGATTTTAGATGTGCTAGAGTCGGCGGTCCTTAGAGCATCTTTGACTTTCTCCATGTGCTTTACCATATGAACTTGACTTCTAGGGAGAATTTATTGGCTTTGCATCAGATCCATGAGATTAGGAACTATTTTAGGATTTATAGTTTATTCAGGGACACGACCAGATGAGAGATGGTTGGAGGTATTACGAGTAACATCGTGAAGAGTGATGGTGGTAGGGATGTCAATGGGTACCTGATAACCTGGACATGAACCGGAAGAACTGGGTCCGGCTCCGGGCTCTAAAATTGGACTCATTAGCAATGTAGATACCTCACAAGTATTAGGTACCCGGTTATTCAAATTTTTATAAGTCCTTTTGCCTAAAATTAATACATCTATCTAGTTTTAGTTTGATTTCTTTAATAATTTTCATGTCTTCTTAAATTTAATGTTTATTTAGGCCATTAATGAAAAATAACTGTAATTTTGTGTCAAAATAATTTGTAAATAAAAAAACAAAGAATATTTGTGTTTTTTTTTAAAAAAAATCATTAGTACCCAACGGGTACTCGGACCCGATGGGTACCCGAAAATTTTATTGGGTTTGGTTCCAGGTCCATCAATTTGGGAACCAGACCAGAAACCTTTAAAACCTAAACCGAATAAGATGATTGGTTCCATGCAGTATACTACGCGGACCTAATAAGATTTATTTACACACCTAGCTGGTGGTAATGGTAGTAACACTGACATGGATGATTGTGATCTAGTACTAGCACCACTATTGTTAGCGGGAACAAATTTGGGATTTGAGGTTATTAAACCTAACCTACGGTCGACCATTTTGATTTCATTTTTTAAAATCTACTTTGCAACCGAAAGATTGGTCTCCCATAGTGGTCGCCAAAATATTTCAAGCGTAAAACAAATAAAGTGAGAGTATGGTATTTGTGTGAGTTCGAGAGGCGAAAATCATAAGGAACTCGCCTAAACCAAGAAACAATCTTTCAAGCGTCTCTTTGGTCACAATGAGAGGAGATAAAGTTGATTTTAGGGAGGGAAGCATAGAAATAGAGAGATCACATGGTAGTGATGTATGTGGTGTCTTTGAACTGTGAAGATCAAGCTCATGTATGTGGTGTCCACAAGAAGCGAAAATCATGTTGGAAATAAAAGAATCGAGAAGACTCGGGAAAACTCGAGAAGATATAGAAAACGTGGTAAATCCTTTCTGCATTTTAAGAAGACTGATTTCTACATGTTCACTTATCCCTTATTTCACTTCACGTTTATCACGACTTAGTCTCGTTCTGTTATGAGTGTGAGTTGACACATCGCATCTGTCGTAAACCGCTAGACCAAAACCCTAAAACTTTCCCCCATGTAACATATTTGATGTCTCGTAGAGATAAACATGTAGAATCAATATGCTACTAATGCTGAGTTGATAGTGTCATAAAAGACTACTTGGTCAAGTAATTAACTGATGAGTCTCGTTCAGACTCACTTATTAGTCGAATAGAGAACTACTAGTGCTGATGAGAAATTATCTCTAAGAAGTAGGATGTGAGCGATGAGCTCTAGTCAATAGGCTGTGAGCGATAAGCTCTAGTATGTCAGCCGTGATTAGTTGAGTACGCTGGGTACCTGGTGGTGTAGCAGCACATGTCACTGGTGTATGACTGTGAAGGAATAGATGCCAAATATTTACATACATACAATTGCAATATTAGTCATTGAATTCTCGCATCCTGGGTATGAAATCAGGGTACTAATGGCTTACAACACCAAAAGAAGAATGATTTTTTAGGGACCATGGTTTTTTTGAGGGGACCATGGTTTTATTAGAGCATCTTCCCTGTAGTGATAAGGGATGTCCTAAAACGTTGAAATGACTAACCTACTCTTAACCTAATTTAATTTAAAACCAACCTAATAACCACCTATATATATATAACCACCTCCTCCCACCACCACCGCCCACCACCGCCGATTACCACCACCACCACCTCCGATTACCACCACCACCAACCACCGATTACCACCACCACCGCCCACCACCGCCGATTACCACCACCACCACCACCACCGCCTATTTAAGAAATGTAACAACATCAATGCAATCACAATTAAGTTCTGTTACATGATAATTTTATCGAGTATAAAAGACGCCAGCCGCAGCCTGATTCTGCCATGGGACCACTCCGGAGGTATTTTCCAACAAACCCTTCACTTTAATTTGATTTTGATTGCTTCAATCGAATAGAAATCATCAAAATAGGGTTTTAGTATGAGTTACAGAGCCATGTTCGGTTAGGTCGATTTTCCAAAAAAACCTAGTTTACTAACCGAACTTCTTGAAAATGAAGAACACGAAGAACAGTTCGGTTCTATTGGATTTAAAACTAAGTCACCGAACTCTCTGTTCGGCTGTTTCGCAAAAAAATTTAAAACTACAAAGTAACCGAACTCTACCCTTAGAACCGAAAAAAAACAAATCCAGTCTAACGGAACTGTGTTGTTGTGGCCACTATCTTGAGTTCCAAAATAACCGAACTTAGCCAATTTCGGTTTTTTCGCAAAATTTTTTAAAACTACAAAGTAACCGAACTTAGCCAATAGAGTTCGGTTGATTTGCAAAAAATACTTTTAACCGAACTCCTTGTATTAGAACAACAGAAGTCCATAAGTTCGGTTCCTTCGCAAAATAAGGATATCACCGAACTTTAGTTTACGAAAATAATGAGAAGTCCACAAGTTCGATTCGTTCACAAAAACGTTAAGTTTTCTTTGTAACCGAACTCTACCTTTGAAACTTCGTAACCGAACTCTACCTAATTCGCCAAGAAATAAATTTCGTATTAACCGAACGTTTGCCTAATTGCATATATGCATATATATATAGCCCAGTTCGGTTGATTCGCAAAATATGTTGAAGTTTGCGAACCAACCGAACTTCTAACACTAGGTTACTTTTAACCCGCAGTTCGATTGGGAACTTGGTTGCGTTGAAGTTTGCGAACTAACTGAACACACAAGATGTACCCAAATAAATTGTTAAGTTCAAAGTTCGGTTACCTACCATTTTATCCTAGGTAACCGAACATGACACTGTACGACCAAAACCTCCATTAACGAGCGAGTTCAGTAGCCTGCGTGTTTGGAAAACGTAACTAAACTACACTTTCAGGTGTGTTCGGTTACATGTGCTTGACATATGGTAACCGAACTGACCCAAATGTACATAAAAATTTTCATTTTTTTTGAAAGTTTGGAGCAATTCAACCAACATTATCTAAGTTTGAAGCACACCTGGGTACCCAAATACCCTTCCTCCGGTTGTGGTTGGTAAAATCCATCGTTTTTCATGTTTTTCTTCTTCATCTTCTCTAACTTTACTCTCTCAATAATTCTACTTCTTTAAAAAAAAAAACATCTGATTTTTTAATCTCACTAATTATCTTTAACTTAATCATCTCACTAATCACTACACTAATTATTATTAACACTAACTAATCATCACCCAAAATTAATCAGGAGGGTAATTTAGGTATTAATATAAATATCCAGATAAGAGGTGACCTAGATTTACTTCTAATGTCTTTACCTAAAATAAAATCATGGTCCCCAAAAAACCATGATCCCCAAAAAATCGTTCCAAAAGAAGAGGGGTACAAACACTTGGTACAATTGCGTGACATTGATGAAATATCTGTTGGTGCATCATGGAAGAAGAGTTGGCCCTGACAAGCCTGCGCCAGAGGAAATGAGAAGGCCCAGCTCTGGATGAAGCTGTTGGCGCGGGAATAAGCTAGTGCTGGATGGGCTATGGATGTGGGAGTTAACCAGCCCTGGATGGTCTACGAACGCGGGAACTAAACCAACGCTGGATGCGCTATACATTGTGTGGATCTGGTGTTCTTGCATCATCAACAAGAGAACTCCAACACTCTCTTTCTAACGGTTGGGACAATGATGTGGCTAGTATAGTGCGCACCAACAAGTAGAAGATGCCAACGCTGGTTCACCAGCATTCGAGAGGTGGGAGGCCATGTCTTGGTCGTCGCCGCTCGCAGTAGGCTATATGACATATATACTTGTATTCTTGTACAAGTGGTTTATTGTCATTGTGTACTTGGTACCAGGGAATTACTGTCGAATTACTGCACCCGAGATGGATTCAAGTCGCTCTATACTAGTAGTTAATACGTCTTTGATCTTAGTAATTATTTGAGGAAAAAACGAAAGATATACCAACACCAAAGCTTGTTCTGAATATACATTTTGTATAATCAATAGTGTAGGAAGAATTGCAACAAGTACCAGCAGTCTTGTGAGATTCAATACAGAGAGCAGATATACTGAGTATCGTTAAGTGCGTTATTTTTATATAAAAAATATTGAGAATAGCCAGGTAAAGCATCTAATATTCACATAGATGTATATATTTATAGAGAGACTACATGACCAGCAGAGAGTATCTATAGCTATTATTTGGGTCTGCAATTCTAATTTCCTTTACAGAGACAAAATTAAATATACAAATTATATATTTCGGATACAAGCACATAAATAATTTATATATTTTATATTTCTGCTACAAAACTGGTGTGATTTTACGCTTTCTTCCTTTTGGTAAAAACCCACCATCAATCCATACTAATAATCGTTATTGTAGAAAGTATTGGAGATATTTTGGTTGTCTGACAATCCGTAATCCCCCACCTTTTGGTTAGATTAAATATAATAGTGATGGTGCTTTCGATCTTTCTATTGTGAAATGGCACATGGTATGTGATGAGAGACTACGTCAGTAAAGTTAAAGCTAAAGCACATGGATGTGCTTCATTTTGTGTTGCCATGGTTTTTGAAGTTTCTTCCCCAGCTGAAGCTAAAGCTCGTAACATATGGATTGTTTAAAAAAAGGCATTGGAACTAAAGCTCACCAATGCCATAATTGAGAGTGATGTAAAAAAGTTAGCTGATCAATTTGATCCAAGAGATTTTGCTAGAGACCAACTTATGAATGCTCTCTTTAAGGATGTTTCTCATTTCAGTTCTAGTCTTGTTGCTTGAAAATGTACTTTCAAACCTCGAACTGTAACGGTCTTTGGGTTTCTATGTCTTTTAGCTAGTTAAGTTTGGTTCAGTTATCCTTTCTGCATTTGTTCTCATGATTTCTTTGATAAATTTTTGCTTGGTAAAGACAACAACATTCTTTTTTCAACATTGTATGAAGAGTCTAATCCTTTTTTCAAATTTCAGTTCCAGTGTAATCCATTTATCAATACTACTGACATGAATGTAAAGGGTTTAGGGGTAATTTTACGAACTTCATTGTTTGTTACTTGATCATATTTCATCATTGTCCGAAGAGTTTAATCCTTTTTTATTTGTCATTTTTTTGTCAATTTGGAACTGTAAAAATAATTTACTTTTTGGTAAAAAATTGAAACCCCTGCTATTGGCTTAGATAGAGACAGAGCAATTATTGTTTTTGTAACCCCTAAAATCACCCCTAAACCCTTCATTTATGTCAGTATTATTGGTAAATGGATGCCCCTCATTTTGGTTGGATTAAATGTAATATTGATGATGCTTTTGATATTTCTACTACGATTAATGGTGTTGGATATGTGATGAGAGACTACGTCGGTAAAGCTTTCTTTTGTGCTACTATGGTTTCTACCAGAGACAAAGCCAACAAAGTTTTACTTTGGGTCATCAAAGGATCTGTGGAAACGAAGTCTTTCTCTGCAGAAAAGTTATTGCTTATTTAAAATTATCATCCAGAGATTTTCGTAATTATTTTAGTAAATTAAGGAAACCCGATGTAAAATGTAGAGGTCGGTCTAGGATTCCTTTTTTAATGCATAGTCCCATAAGTATATTAAGGTCCAAAAATGTCCCTGACTTGAGTTCCTTTTTAGATAGAAATTATAGTAAATTTTAGTAAGAGTTGAGGATATATTTTAGGACGTTAATGTTAATTCAAAATTTAAAAACATGGTCGTATATTCCTCATTAAAACATAAAAATTTAATCATATTTATCCAATTAGAAAATGATGTTATCATTTTTCAGTGGTAACATTTTGATCAATATATACGAGTAGTTGACGGTGTCTAATCATGATCTTTAACTTTATGTTGATTGAATTTGTTGTGTTCTAACTTTTGAATGCAAAATTGGAAATTACACCTAAATTGTATGAACTTTAATCATACCTAAACTATCTAAACTGGTTACATTGGCACGAAACATATTTGTATTCGCTTTGTATTTGTGGATATGGTGTGCATCAATATCATTTTTTTTTATTGATAATAAGAATTTTATTAATCACCAAAGCAAGAACAAAAACAGTACAACACTGACCATTTTAGGTCACATACTCAAGAACTGAAACAAAAACAAGAAACTAATTACATCTCAAGAATTTAGCAAAACAAAAATATGACTTGCCGGGATTTCAATGCTACTACAAAAAGGCTTTAGACAAAAACACATTTCTCTGACCTTTCAATAATCTCACCCCTCTTGGCTAAACTATCTGCAGAGAAGTATATTTCCCTGAAACTGTGAACTAAAGATAAACTCCTTAGTTTAGCACATATGACATTCCATCTAGATATAACATACCATGGAATCCTGTTTGAGTTAAAAGAAGCCAGTACAACTTCAAAATCAGATCTGATACAAAGTTGTGGGAAATTATTATTGATTGCACTCACAAGCATAAAGAACTGCAAGAATTGACGTTCTGTAATAGTGGTGAGGAATTTAGTGACCATATTCTTTGGTCCTGTAATTATATTGCACGGATAAGGCAATGGTTGGGAGGTATGTTTATCTTCTTAAATTCAACATCATTTGAGGATGTTTTGAATGCTGCAAATAGAAAAAGCATTGCAGTTAAAGAGATTTGGAAAACAAAAACCTTTGTAACTATGAAAGAATTGTTTTTCCTGAGAAACAGAATGGTGCCTCATAATGAAAAGTTTAATATGGACTTGCTGAAAAATAGAATTATGAGATTCACTTAGACTGTAACGTTAGAATGAATGTTGTAATGTGGAATGAGATATATGATCTACAAAATTCTCGGATTTTTTGAGTTAAAGTGCAGATTGGTGAGAATAATTGAATATTTTTTCCAACTTCCAATTGGAGATCAATTGGTACTGTGCTGGGATAGTGCCTCTAGGGGCAATCCGGGAGATGCAAGATGTGGTTTCATTATAAGGAGAAGTGATGGTGAAGTTGTAGTGGCTGCATCAATATCATATAATGATTTTACAAATTTGAAGGTGTGTTTCAACTTAGACCATTTTTTTTTCTTTCTGGATCTGAGTTGTCAGGATATGACTCATCTAGATCTAACTATAATCACCAGACTCATCTGGATTTGAATAAATATGTTTTTTTTTTGGCGTCAGATCTGACTTAACTGACTCAAAAATATGTGAATCAGAGGCTTGGTCCTATGAAGCATGGGTATTTAGTTACATGACTCATAAGGATCCGAGTCAGGAGTTAGGTCTGAGTCAAGTATTGAGTCAGATATGATCCAAAACAAAAAACAAACGGTCTGACATCTGACTCGCAACGAGGAAGGGGTTACAAACAAATATGGTGTTAGTTTACCAATTATATTTATCTGACAACCAAAACCTAAACCCGAAGGCGTTCCACGCCTTAGCGAATCAAGATTGACACGTACAACCTAGAACTGGATCACAATAATGACATATGAGTACTACCAAAGTGTTTAACCACCACTATTTTCTAAAAGACTTTGCGAAAAAAAAAGTTATAAGATTATTTTACGCTTCTTCTTAAAGTGCCCTTCGGGGCACCAAAATCTCGGGAATGGTCCTACCTGAACCAGCTGAAACTCGTGTTATATAGAGTATTTTGAAGAAAGCAGCGGAATTAAAGCTCACTCATGCCGTAGTTGGAAATGATGTAAAAGAGTTGGTTGATCAATTTTACGCCGGAGATCAACATACAATGCTCTCTTTAAGTATTTTTTCATTTCAATTCTAATTTTCCTGGCATATTTAGGGGAGACCCCAAAAGAATTAGGGGCGACACAAAAAGACAAAAAATGTCACCCAAACGTAAAATGTAGCTATCCCTTATTTCCCGTTTTTTTTAATTGCCAAACTACCCTTCACAATCGGTAGATAATTTTACAATCGGAAGTTAATCCACAATCGGGAGTCAATTTAGTTTATATAACTTCCGAATATAAATTATTCCCAAAATAAAATCCTCTATCTTTTGAATTTTGATTATCCTATAATCGGTAGGAAATAAAGTTATCTTGACTCCCGATTAAAGTAGACCTTTGGCAAAAATGGAACCATAATCGGTAGTGAATTTAGGTTATTTAACTCCCGCATATAGAGTCGCCCCAAAATGAGATTTTGCAAAAATTCTCTATTTTTTGAATTTTGGTGGAGCCTATAATCGGTAGTAAATAAAGTTATCTTGACTCCCGATTATACAATAGACCTTTGGAAAAAATGGTATATCATAATCGATAGTGAATTTAGGTTATTTAACTCCCGAATATGTAGTCGCCCCAAAATGAGATTTTGCCAAAATCCTCTATTTTTTGAATTTTGGTGGAGCCTATTATCGGTAGTAATTGAAGTTATCTTGACTTCCGATTATACAGTGGCTCTCTTTGCAAAATATCCTATCATAATCGGTAGTCAAGATAGTTCATATAACCACCGAATATAGAGTAGCTCCAAAATGAGATTTTGCCAAAATCCTACCATAATCGGTTGTTTCGTGATTTTATTTATCTGCCGATTGTGGTAGATAAAAAAAAAATACATGGTCACAATTGGTAGATAAAAAAAATACTAAACTACCGATTATGAAGGGACATATAAATATTTTCAACCTATTTTGTCTTTTTGTGTCGCCCCTAATTCTTTCGGGGACCGCCCCTAAAGACGCCAGGCTAATTTTGTTGCTGGTAAATTTAGTTTTAAACCTGGATTTCTATAATGATGTTACTCATATCTTGGACCAATAAGATAAACTCTCCTAATATGTTTGGTCTATACCTCCCAGTTTGGCTCATGCCAACTGTTGAGGCAGATGGATAGCCTTTCTCAAGACTTTCGCATATAAAGTTAAAAAAATAAAAATAAGGGACATTTTGACTTTGGGTCCCATAAAATGGTATACCTTTGCATTTGGAGCCTAACTTTGTCCAGCTTTGAGTTTGGGTCCCGGTCAAAGATTGACTATTCTTGACCATCCAACAATCAGTTAAATATGAGATATTTTAACAAAAATAAAACGTTTTCGTTAGTCATTTCACTGTCTTGGATAACTTGGTAGAGTTAGTAAATAAATAAAAAGTAATATTTTCGTTAAAATAACCCATATTTAACTGATTGTTGGATGGTCAAGAATAGTCAACCTTTGATCGGGACCCAAACTCAAAGCTGGACAAAGTTAGGCTCCAAATGCAAAGGTATACCATTTTATGGGACCCAAAATCAAAATATCCCTGAAAATAATAACAAAACATGACTGACTGGCATGAAGGAAAAAGTTGCAGAGTGGGATTAGCAATGCATGAGTTAGGTTTAGCATGCATCACCACATGCGAACTTTAGCATCCGTAACCTTGTAAGAGCTCTTGTCACTTGTCGTCAAAAGAAAAAGAGCTCTCACCAGTCACCACGCACCAACTGCCACAATTGGGTCACGACCAGTAATTGCACTTAAAGCCCAATTGAGGTAAATACTTTGGCATGCACGTTCCGTCCAGCTGTAACCGCGTGTTACTTTCCTTTTCAGACTTGTTTCCCGAAATTTGCTTGCTAGCCACAAGGGCTATAAATATTCATCTTTGGGTGTTTTTTTTTATCGGTTCAAAAAATTCACTCTCGCATATCATCAGAACTCAACTTCTTGATCTCAGTTTTCATTGGAGAAGAAGAAAGATGGGAGAAAGGAAAGTCCAGTGTTATTACATTCCACCAGATCTTGATCCCGCAAAAATACCAAGAAGAGAACATAAGAAACAACAAGATTGCAGATGGATGCTTCCGATGAGTATTCGCTGCAAAACTTGCGGGAATTACATGGGCAGAGGAACAAAGGTTAATGCCCTTAAAGAAGTCGTAGATGGTGAGACATATTTAGGGATTCGAATCCATAGGGCCTACTTCAAGTGCTCTACATGCGCAGCAGAATTCACAATGAAGACCGATCCGTAAAATTCGGACTATATTGTTGAGTTTGGAGCAACCAGAAATTTCGAGCCATGGCGTGTCGAGGATCAAGAGGTGGACAAGAGAGAGGATGCAGAAGGGGATCCATTGAAATCTTTGGAGAATAGAACGCGGGTATCCAAGAGAGAGATGGACATAGACGCGGATATCGACCATGTGAGGTCTATTAAGGCGAGACATGCTAAGGTGAGTTCAGAAGCAATGCTTGAGGCCGTGCAGCGTAATGTCAAGGAAAAGGAGAAGCAACTGGAGGCGCAGGACGAAGCACTTGCAAAGTCAATTTTTCGTAATAAGGAAGTCGTTTTGAGGATCCATGGTGAAGAAGATCAGGCAGATTACAGGGATCCAACCGGTTCTCTGACGAAGAGCAGATTTCTGAGGCCTGCTAGTAGAGGAGAGAAAATGAACCTGTCGAAGTTGATATCCAAATCTTCTTGTGTTAGACTCTCGGTCATCAAGAAGCCTCGCACTATCTCAAAATCATGATTATAACGTTTTGCTTCGTAGACCGCCCAAGGTTTGTGAAACCTCTTGTTTAACCTGTTCTTATTTTTTCAGATTTTGCAATTTAAAACTGTAACAATGTAACTTAAATCTGATGGCCTTTCAACCTGACAAATATTTAGCAACCAGGCTAGTCTTGTAATAGTAAAATTATGCCATCACTAAAATATACAATAATAAACTAATACATTATCCATGTCTCAGTTAGCAACTGACACCTTCGTCCCCAGACGGCCAAACCCCAGGCATCAGAGAAGAAATAGATTATACTGGTGTACATGAATTTAGAGCTCTACCTAGTATAGCATATATGCAAAAGGGTTCCAGTTTGCATCATTAAAAAGCCTCGGAAAAAAATAGAAAAGAAACTGAGGCATAAGAGGATACTGGTAACTTTTCATAGTGGGGCAATTCCAACTCATCTATGTTCAGATTAATGCTTGGAAATTTAACCCAATTAAC
Organism: Papaver somniferum; assembly: GCF_003573695.1. Lineage (NCBI taxonomy): Eukaryota > Viridiplantae > Streptophyta > Magnoliopsida > Ranunculales > Papaveraceae > Papaver > Papaver somniferum. The sequence goes on from NC_039364.1 coordinate 34,679,419, forward strand.
ACATCAATCAAATGGAAATGCAGATATGAAAGAATCATAGAGATGGCGAACTAACATTTAAAATATAATAACAAACACAACTAAGAATACATGCCGTGGAAAATTGCAAAAAATAGGATAAAAAGATCTCGCCTTGTCAGCATGATAAAGAAGTACCAGCCCTGGAAGTACCTGAGGACTCTGCAACATCCTCTACTCTCATTGTTGCTACCACTTCAGCTAATTTACCTCGATCAGTTGAACCATCAATTACTCTATTTAATCTTTTCAACCAAATATCATAATCCACAGGGTAGGGGGTCCCACAAAGACTGTCGACATAGTCAGCAAATGCTTTCAAGAGGGCAGAAACCTCGCCCAGTTGCTGCTGTATCAATCGTCTTGCCCAGCATTTCTCTCTCCACTGCAATGCTGACTCAATAGAATCTTGCTGTTGCATTGACCCCCCACAGATGAAATAAAGAAGGTAAACAAGGCTTTCGGCATCTGAAGCTGGATATAGTTTACCTTGCTGTAGTGCATGAGTTGAAGAAAACTGTAGGTTCACTGCCGGGCTATCTCTATCTTCGAGAACTGCTCGACCCCATGAGATAGGAACATACATGAACCTATTTCTTCCTAAATGGGTATCAATAACACGGATTATGTTTTCAGGACAGATATCCCCGTGCTGAATATTAGCCATGGAGGCACTTCTTAAAGCTGATAAACAATCTCTACAGCATCGAAGAGCATCCTCAGTAGAAAATGGACCACTGCGAGAAATTATGGCTGATAACGGCTCTCCAATTGGGCGTGTAACGAGAATTGGGGTCCCACACCAAGGATGATCACATCGACCACCTGGACTTTGCTTCTTACAAGGACCAGAATGTAAAATTCTACCCGAGGCAACAATTTCAGGCAAATACTTGCTTGGGATTCCTTTCAAAATGTTTAATACTTTAGTTTGTCTCTGTACTTGATACCATAAACTCATGTCTTCCCAAGATGGCTCAAGCCTAGATGGATGGGAACCAATATATACAGTTAATAACTCGCTCGTGTCCTCCAAAGAAACAGCACTGTATGATAAACAATTTCCTCCTAGAAGTGTATCCTGTATCTGAAATCCTTGCTGCCCTAGTTGATCCTCAAGCACCATCATGTCACCTGGATTAAATTTCAAGTTAGACAATTGTTTTCTGAAAGACGAATCCTCTTCAGGCTCAAGTTCAACAATCTCTTCCTGTCTCTGGCTCTGGCTAGCCTTTAGTAAAGGGAGCAACCCATTATCGTTCTCATTGAAGCGGCACTCTATCCTACGTCTCTGTAGTCGAAGGCTGTGATCCGCAGCTAATGCAGAAATTGATTTCTTTGGTGGTCCTTTCCACTGAGCAATGGAGTAGTATGTTGCTAAAAGCAGTTGCAGAGTTCCCAAGTCTTCCCAATTCGCATTTCCTAGTTTGTTCCATATTCGGTCCACGGGAGAAATGCTTATGTCTGCATGGAGTTTGACCCATTCAACAACAGAATGGTATGGGTCGTTTGAATTATATTCAAGTTTGCTTAAATCACCGCCAAATTTGATTACTCCTCCAAATTTTGAATCGAGAACTAAAAGATTGACTGAATCACCACCGGCAGTGTTATATTTACTTAAACTCCTGGCGAGAAGTAGATGGAAGCCGTAAAAGAGAGCTTCGGAAAGTGTAGCTGCAGAAAACCCTATCTCGTTTCCCTCTGCAATATCATGTTTAAATAACGCAAATTCCACAACTTGATCCCATCGAACATGTGATTCGCTTCCAGTTTTACAAACCAATGCTGCTCCGGAGAGCTGTCCTAGTCTTCCCCTCATTATTGCCCTCTCAACTGTGTAGAACTTGGAGCCAGGATGTCTGGGACAGGATACAAAAAATGGGACAGGTCCATCTTGTTGCCAAAATGTATGCCAAAGGCCATCTACAGTTGCTCTAAGGAAATCTTCTAGAGCAAAATACTCATCCTCTTTCAGATCATTACTAGCATATAGGGAATAAGGCATACGAAAAAGCTGCTGGAATAAGACCCCTTCTAGAGCATAATCGAGTTTTCGCACTTCATCAATCAGAAAAGGAGATTTGAAAGGCAGCATTCTCTCAGCGGAACTTGTACTGGTTTTCTCCAAAATCCAGTCTTCTATACCATGCGAAAATGGCTCAATATCAATAAGTTTCTTTGAGTATTCTTTAAGTCCCTTGAACACTCTTCTTGATGTATGAATGTAATTGCTAGAAGTTGAGACCCCCGACAATCTATCAGGAGATATACCTACATCAAATAGTGTCCATTAAAGGAATGAGACCATCATGCTTATTTTCTGTGTCTTAAATGAACAAAATTCAAACAAGCGAGTTACACAGATAATTTGAGGAATATCAAGAAAAAATGCATAGTTAGTAAGAGAATATCAATGACAGAACTACATGAAATTAGTTCGAAGTCAAAATCTGGTTCTAGCACCTTACCAATATTTACCCTAATAAAAAATTGGCATACAGAACTAAAATTGCATTTCCGATGATTAATTTAATGTATTATATTATTTATATTGTGCCAGGGCCTATAGGTAGGACAGATAATACTTCTCATTCACCTTCCACACTGACTCATGTAGAACATAACGCAACTTATTCAACAAAATAGAGATAATTAAAACCAATGCACTCGAGTACTTTAACTTCTTAGGCTTCTGTGCAAAGTTGATGTTGGAAGTAGACTGGGCCTGGAGTTATCTTACGGAAAACAGCACCAAAAATCGGTGGGAAAACAATGCACAGTGGTGCAGTCAAAAGCTAACTTGCTAAGAGGGGGTCATCTGCATGTCTTTGCTTGCCCTCACACGTACAGTCGATTGACTTAATGTATTTCCCTCTGCCTACAGAGACTTACATTCAACAGTTACAGAATTGTTTTCCTTCCCTAATTGATCTTATCTTCCTTTCTAGCTATAGTTGTGTCTTCTATCATCATAACACCTAGCTCTCTTTCTCCTTTCGACTTGTCTTCTTACCTTTTTATTTCTTTTTTTTCTTTTTCCAAAGCATGCTTTTTTACTTTTGGTCACAAGTTCTTACTTTCTTTTCTTGATAAAACAATGAATCATGAAGAATAATTATTTAAGGCAAATAAACTACCCAAGTCCCATTTCCTGCTTCCTCTTTTTTTAAAATAATTACTGTGTCTTGTCTGAGACCATTGAGTCATCGTAGAAGAAGTAAGGCAAGCTTTACTATCTTATGCTGATGCACTAAAACCTTAAGGTTAATTCATTTATGTTAGCAGTTGAGAAGCCCATTTATGCAGCAATGATTTTTTATTTACTATAAATTGCTTAGATCCCAATAACAGCAGTCATCAATTTAACTGTGTACAGCATACGCAAGAGGAAAATATATATCAAAGTCCAGGTCATAATAATAGTTCCAAAGAGGATGTTAACAAATTCAATGACTATCCAGGTTGAAATACAAACCAGATCTAGACCTCCTAAAGCTGCCATCCAGACTTTGTCCTTCAATTGAGTCCAAATCCCTTTGATGGAAACCTGAAACACGACTGGTCAGAAATCAATACCCATCATTTTGAGAGTTTAAAGTAATCAAGACTTGATAGTTAATACTTTGGGAGTGCACACATTTTTCAATAACTAATGGTGCAAGAATACTTGACAAATAAGTGGACTGATAAAATATCTACAACTCAGAACAAATAAAACATAATTGGGAGAAGAAAGCTTGTTTGTTGGAGAAAAAATAAAAAAACACCTAAAAAATTTGCATCTTAGAGAAATAAATATTACTCGTAATTCACCGAGAGAGTCGAATATTCTATGGTACTTCCCTCAGGCCTCGGCCTCACCTGAAATAAACTATCAGCATCTGAACGGATACAGTAAACTGTAAAAGTATAGAAACTGACTGCTGCTTGTCAGAAGCTTGATATCAGAAAAGAGAAAGGCAACATCATATGACCATCAACCAAAGCAGACTTTCCTCTACCTAAACATCACTTAGGTTCAAGCATCGTATATTTCTTTCTTGATTGGCAAGTTGTGCTAATATTGTCCCAATTGGGAGTTGTCAGAAATTTGGGCGAACTTAGCAAGTTCAAGAGGGTAAAATGAGTCTCTCTATATGTTTTTTGCTAGTATTTCTAGCATAATATTCTATGGTTCTTCCCTCAAGCCTCAGCCTTACCTGGAATAAACTATCGCATCTGAACAAATATAATAAGCATTGAAGCTTGAGATCAGAAAAGAGGAAAGGCAACATCATATGACCATCAACCAAGGCAGACTTTCCTCTAACTACACATCACTTATGTTTAAGCATCTTATTTTTCTTTTCTTGATCGGCAAGTGGTGTTAATATTGTAACAATTGGGAGTTGTCAGAAATTGGGCCAAATTAGCAAGTTCAAGCGTCTGAATTGGGTTTGTCTATGTGTTTTTGCTAGTATTTCTAGAATCAAATTGGTGTCGTTCACCTAAGAGAACTGTATCATAATATAATCTGAGGCTGATGTATCTTACATTATTCAATTGTCTCTAAGACTGTAATTCCCTTCATGCACAAGGTTTAAGATGCTTATGTCACATGCAGAATTAGCATCTCCTTCTAGCGAGCTATACACCCATCAAACTAAGAGACCCTTTTCATTTTCTTTCTTAATTTATTAATACCATCTTGGCTTCTTTCACCGCACTACCTTTTTGGAACTAATAAGTATTTGCATTTCCCTTTTCTTTTTTTTTCAAGTAAATAAAAAGAAAAAGCCAAATCACGCGTCTAGTTATGAAACAATGAAAGACCCACGCTGACGATACTTGCTGCTACTCTCTATGAGGAAAAAAAAGGACTATCGAAGATGATTTTAACTTGAAACTGATACGATGTTGGACATCCAAGACATTCTAAGGTTTCTTACTCATTCAAGACTGACTAATTCTTCAGCTTGGAAGAGGAAATGATTTTTGTGACTCAGTTAAGAGCACTAGTAAGCCCCGTAAAATTGATACTTACCTGCAGGACACTATTATTTCCACTTGAAAACTAGTACTTAGCACTCTGAAATTCAACTAGAAGAACGTCATAGACTTAACATGGAAACCAAACTTGATATAACCGGCCGCAAATGGACCAAAAGACCATGCATCAAAATAAAGAAATCAGCAGTCAGGGTATAGTCACAAACGAATGACATCCAGGTTGACAACTAATGAATTATCAAGGAAAATAGAATTTCATGTACAATGAAAGAACACCTGCAACTGCAAGTGTTACAAGGAAAAACATGGAACTAACCAGGGAATTGAAATTTTATGACTTCTGATGTGATGTTACAAAGAAGGCAAGAGTGTTGTCATCAACTAACAATGAGCAGTGCCTCAAAACTAGTTTGTAGGTGACAATTCACTTCTATGTAAACACAATAATGGGATCTCAACTAACAATAATGACAATTCTATAGATCAACAGAAGGCGGATATGGTGTTGTTCATAAATAGGGTCTCAGCATAGAAAGTATCAATTTTATTTTATTTTTTTGATCCGTAAAATGATTCTGTTATAGTATAGAAAGTATCAATTGCAAGTTTGCAGCAACACCAAAGGGTTAAACTTGTAGCAAGGAAATGGAGGTTACTCTGCAATAAATTTGAAGTGTTTGAACCTAACTCGAACTGTCATTCAAATTGACCTGGCAATCAAAATGGAGTAGGAACCACAATGCTTTGTTACACTGTGTTCATTCTGTATATTGGGTTCTCTGGCATTAGTCTAAACAGTAGATTATAAAGGACTTATTTAATAAGAGGATATAATGATGGCAAAAAGCACATACAGAATGTTGGGTGGGAATGGCACATAAAAATTTAATTCCAGACATCAGCTCAAGTAATTTGCCATCAATGGAGTACATCAAACACAATAAATGGGTATAGGTTAGCTTTTATGGCCTAATGTTAGGTTAACTCAAAACTTATTATAAAATTTCAGTAGAAATCGAGAACGTTTTGCATCAATTCTATAAAATTACATGAAATAAATTCACAAATTCAAAGATCTAGAGCTACTAACTTTAGTTTACCATATACCCTTAAATCTTGTTCCTTTTAGCTAAAACCCACATCAAAACTAAACCAACATTCTTAAAATTTCTGAAGATAAACAAAAAAAAGAAGAAGTTCAGAACTTACCCATTTCCATAGTGAAGAAGAAGACCCAAAAATCAAACTCTCCGAAATCACCCAAGTGAAGAGATCTTCTTCTTCTCAAATTTTACAAACCCAAGTAACATTGTTAGCTTATCATCATCATGGTAAAAACATTTTGATTGAGTAGAGAAAAGAGGAAGAAGAAGAAGAAATTATTAGAAATGAGAAAAATGCTTCGCTGGTTTTTGTGGTTCTTTTTCTTATGCATTTCTTTCTTTCAAAACCCTTATTTAGTGAAGAAAATGAAATAAAAAAAATAAAGAATTTGATTTCTGAAATTTTAAGTGAAAGAGCTTTACAAGATAAAGTTTTTTTGTTGACGGCAATTTTGTCGGACCCATTTTACCCCCTAAAAAAAATACATAGAATATTATTCTCTCTGTCTACAGTCATTCCACCATTTGTTGTGTGTTCTCATGCGACTCTCATGTATGTACTATGCCGATACAGTTAAACATTGTTGGTGTTGTTATGTAACTGAAATTATAAAAGAAGAAAGATGGGAGGAGAAGACGGGAATTAAATTCCCCATTTCATTTCTAATTACTATGTTTCTTAAAGTAGTACACCCATGTTACATAAGGGGGTCGGCTATTTATAGCCTAACTGTAATCAGTTAAAAGGAATGACATACAGTCACGTTCAGAGACATCTGTTTACATTAGGTTATGCTTAAAAACTTGAGGGTTAAAATTAGTCTAGCTAAGATAAAGTCGCCAGCTCTTATCCTTTTCTTTGGAGGTGTAAAGAGGTGGTCAGCCACCAGAAACTTCTTTACATTACACGACACTCCCTCTTGGATGACCACCGATTTAAAATATTTTCTTGTCAAAGTTTTACTGGTGAAATTCAATTGGGACAAAAATCGGCCGAAGAGAAAGTACAACACCGGTAACTTTAAAGTGATTATGATCGTCACGAGTTTTCTCCTCTTGTTGATGTTGTGACAGGAAAACCATTCAGGAAAAACCTGCACTTAGAATGAGGTTGGTCGCCGCCAAAAATTTCCTTTTTTTTTGAATTGTGTTAGGAAAACCATTTGGGAAAAATCTGAACTCCGAAACATACTTCCTCCATCTAAATTGCGTTAGGAAAATCACTTGGGACAAAACCTACACGCCCGCGCCAGGAAAACCATATGGGACAAAACCTGAGCGCTTGTGCAAAACCACTTGGGAGAAAACCTGAGCACACAAGATTCATAATGATATCGACGTCAAAAAGGGCGTGTTGCTTCGTTAAAAAACCTCGTCTGGAAAACCACGTGGGACAAAACCAGACCAAAGGAAAAGTGTACAACGTACGTCTCCCGAAAATGGTGTTGAACATGCATATGCTGCCTCGTTAAAACCTTGACAAGAAAAAATCGTCGGGACAAAACCTTGGCGAAGGAAAAAGAGTACAACGCGTTTAAGTCCAGCGAATGATTCTACGAGTTTACTCCCCCTGAAGTATGATTTGGTGGTGCAAATATTATATAGCCTTCAGAAAACTGCTTTACGATTTGCAGTTTTATGGAGGATTGACTGCAGGTCTTGCGCCGAGTGCACCACTAGCAATGTACACTTCGCATTTAAATCATCCATCATTGCACACCAAATTTAGTTTTCCGCTTTAACTTCGGGCATAACAATGAAAGGCCTTTTGTAAACTCATAAATACCGTAGAATCAATTTCAGCCTCTAAAAGTGTAACCTGCAAACCAAAAGTTAGAACGCAACAAGATAACGCATGCATTATATTCGTATATATTCGTATATGGTACTCCTGGACCATAAAGTATTATTTGTACGTACGTATCAGATAGATCGATCACTTTCCACTTTTGGGAATTACGTAGAAATTGTGCTAATTTTAGTAGCACAATAAGTATTATCAATATCAAAAATTAGATACTCTAATATGTGCTAGCATATTCTCGAACTTCCGGCCGAGAAATATTTCAATTTCGACGAGATCTCATAGTCTAGTTCAAGCGTGGATTTAGCGCTGTGAAAGGCTTTTCAAGAAGCTGAAGATGATATCATCAATTCATCCGGATATTAAACTTATACCAAAGAAAATAAAACACACACAAGGATTGTTCATGAATTTCTCCTATGTGGTGATAATGACTTATTTCAAGCCTGACATAGTTCAAAAACTTAGGTGGATGCCTGAGTTGGAAACTCGAATCCTTCAAGGATTCTTTACATTCACTAGTCATAATAAGATGCAATATGATTCCTTGAGGGACTACCACCCTAAAGTGCATCTATATTAGGAGAATACTGTTCGTTTTACGGAATCAATCCTGGGGGGTTCAGCAGGAAAAACCCTTAAATCGCACCTTGAGTGATTATATTACTCTCTCTGCGGTTCATCTCAAACACCAACCTGTAATATTCAGGCCTCATGATTTTTACGGTGTGAGTCGGATCCAATCTTTTGCGCTTTTTGGAGAGATTCCATCCTCTACCTTATTTTGAGGGGAATATATTATATGCCTACCAATCACGATGTCGATGTTCCTTTGCAGAGGGGTACATAACCACCATTGTCAATAGATAATCGAAAACTATATAGATCCGACACATTTCTCTAATGCATGCATACTCAAAAAAGGTTTCACATACTAGTACCAGCGCCACTTCAGGGGCATTATCATCTCCTCATCTTTAATAAGGAGTTTCAAACTTAGAGAATGTGGATCATATTATGATAGTCTCCACGAGCACTATCTGTAGTCTCTCTTCAAGAGCACTACATATTAGAAACGTGATTGGATTCTCTTTTAAGAGGCATATATGAGGCAGTTATTCAGGCCCCAATCGTGTTTTAACAGACGACTTGGTCATTGCAAGATGCATGATTTAACCTGCTGTGACAACTTCTCGTGTCTGCATCCTCAAGCAAGTGACAAACAATATTTTCCCAGAGCTACTGCAATTATTTATTTTAATCATGAGTAATCTCCAACACCTCAATTACATCCAATATCTTGGCGAGAAAAAAAATGAGATATTTCACGCCAATTCTAGTGGCAGTCAAACTTTATTTGATCGGGATAAAGCTTAATCAGATAACCTATTTGATTGTCGACATCTCTTCCTGCAACCTTTAAGCGATTTCTGTCATCTCTATGACGTTAAGGGAAAACCCTTAAATCTGTCGACATAATACGTGCCATCTTCAGGTGGAAATCTTTCTCCCCCTGGTTAAGGCGGGAGAACCTTTTTAGGTTATCAACATAACTTGCACCATTTTCTTGTGGTGACTTTTCTCCCCCTGATTAAAGTGAAAGAACCTTAAAGGTTATCAACCTTGTTCACGCCAACTTCTGGTGGCGAGGTTGTCATGCCAACTTCTGGTGGCATTTTAGTCTTCCTGATCATGGCGGAAATATTACTATCTCATTTCTGGAAACTTCTCGTCCCATAATTGCCTGATTTTCAAAGGCAGTTCTACTCATGACAATTTTTGAGTTTTAATTTAACTACATAAAAACTACCCAAAAACAGTTGCAGGCTCGGCAAGAGATGAGATATTTCACGTCGTTCTTTTTTGACGACTTACTTCCTCCCCCTAACGGAGGGAATACAGTCTCATCATCTTCAATAAGACATTACCAGGACATGGTTTTAAATGTCTTATGAATGGAACCCAACATATATAGCTAGGTGACGATATGGACCAAATACGTAAGTTTTAAGGTTGCTTCACAAGACATAATTGATGGTAAAGAATTGGTCGAGCAATCAACTAAAGATGCTTAAACAAAGAACTCAACTATACTGTATTGAGTACGCACATTTGCTTTTTAGTGCTCGATATAACACCAACTTAAGGAAAAGCATTCAAAAGCCTATATATTTACCACCAAAATAAATGGACTTAACTGGAAAGTCCAAAAATTGATACGCAACCACAAGTTTTGCACAAACAGTTTGGTAAATACAAAATTACGTGTTAATATAAATAAGAGACCATCTATTAGATGCGTCTACCAATACAGTGAAGTATTGAAAAATGTCCGTAGTGTAGGGAAAATAAGCCCTACAAATGCCACCATAAATCCTCTGCAGGAATGTTGGTGATCCAATAAGTTACCATAGTGTAATTGATCCAATAAGTTACCATAATGTAATTGTTAATGCTAGTTAAAGAGCCAAGTGTCTCAAAGAACGACCAACATAATTTACATCTTTATCCGACAGAAGCTTCAGGTTCTGTAAAAGATGTCTATGAGCATTTTGTATTGTCTACTCATCTTGGTAGAACTAGGGTGTCCAAATATATCATGTCGAAGCATAAAAATTCAAGTTCATTAAACTTCTAGTTAATGACAATGTGATATTCGAAAGTTCGAATCCTCATATGACACACCCTACAAAAGAGAGCATTAAGCTTTTCTATAACGTGCTTCTGGCACAGAACATATGAAGTGATAAAATACTCCATAAAATGCTCATTCTTCATTTCAAGGTGGTAGTTACGCCGAATATTTTCAAAATTCAATAGGTTCTTCAAGAATCCAGAATAATATAAGGCGTCAATAGTAGTAACTTTTATACCACCAGAATGATACACGCTCTTCTGGAGCCGTCCATCATAATATTCGAACCCGAAATGGCATTTCACATTTCCCAAAACCTCTACAAGGTTACAAAAATGGTTCGAAAATTTGTGTTTGTTGTTCCGTTGTCTTTGAGATAAATATCTCCATCGTCTGTTAAATATGGCTAAATTACTTCAGGAATCCATATCAGTTGTCACAGATAGACGAGAGACATATATTAATAAGTCATTAACACAATCATTACGTAACCATGGGCTACTTCGGGAACCCAAAAATTCGTGGCTAATTCCTGGAATCCAACTATTTCGGTAGACCACTTTTGGAGTCTATTTTATGAATTACTGCTGGAACCCATAAATTTTGGATTTACATGAAGGCACAAACTATATGTTGAATTTCTTCTGGAATCGACAACATTTCATGGATTGCTTCTGGAATCCATTACTTACAAAAATAAGCAAAGAAAATAAATAAAACTTAAAACAAAGGACAAACATCAAAATACATATGGTACTAATATAATATCAACAAATCTCCGACTTCGTCACCTTCAGGGTCAACGATATATTAGTTTACAAGTGTGCAAAAATGGATACACTTTGGAAAAATTGCCTCAAAATCAGTCGTAGGTCACTTCAGGGACCGCTGATAGAAACCGACTAGCACTTTGTAACGGGTTACTTCTGGGACCGACTGGCTAGCGAAGCGCACTTTTGCATCCATATTATGCATGCTACACGATATTCCATCTTCTGATGGATTTATTTCAAAATTTATGGAGATTATCAAAACTGAGAAAATCAAGTTTACGCTATCCTTCAGAATGCGATAATTTTTCACTTTACCGGTATTAAACCGTTAATTAGTACTATAAGAAAATGATAATCAAAGAAAATTATCAACTTTTCCGAATCCTTACCTTTGTGAACAAAAATAAATATACTTACTAAAATTATAAGCACCCGTCTTTACAAAATGTAAGGATATTAAAATCTTCTTTTCACAGGCATGAATGATCTAATAATCATCAACCCGTAAAGAAACTAATATCCTGTTCACAGCGAAGAAGATATACACAATTAGTGTTAGCTTAACACAAATCTAAAAACAAGAACCAAAAATTAATAAAACTAATAGGGGAAATAAGAATGATAATCTCTTCCAGTCGTCGACGATGACATAGTTGTATCTACTCTACTCATGATTTTCTCTCCACCAAACGGCCTATGGAGTCGATCTTTGTTATCGAGCAATTCTTGCTGATAATGTGTTGTGTGTTCTCATGCGACTCTCATGTATGTACTATGCCGATACAATCACACATTGTTGGTGTTGGTATGTAACTGAAATTATAGAAGAAGAAAGATGGGAGGAGAAGACGGGAATTAAATTCCCCATTTCATTTCTTATTACCATGTTTCTTAAAGTAGTACACCCCTGTTACATAAGGGGGTCGGCTATTTATAGCCTAACTGTAATCAGTTAAAAGGAATGACATACAGTCACGTTCAGAGACATCTGTTTACATTAGGTTATGCTTAAAAACTTGAGGGTTAAAATTAGTCTAGCTAAGATAAAGTCGCCAGCTCTTATCCTTTTCTTTGGAGGTGTAAAGAGGTGGTCAGCCACCAGAAACTTCTTTACATTACACGACACCATTGTTTCTTTCTTTCTTTCTTCTTCACCCTCCGTAGAAAATTCCTAAAAAGAATAGTATGTGTACAGAATACAACATAGTAAAAGACAACAATGTATTGCTTTTAAATACTCAAAGACAACAATAAAGTAGTTGTTTTTTTTATTTTTAACCGAACGAATGATGAGTTAGTCTAGGAGTGTTACTTTGTTTTTGCGACCTCGTGATGAGTCTTTTTGTTGCGAGTTTCCAAGTTATAATTTCAAAGCCTTGGGCAGTCCCTATTCTATCAGGCCAAATCTGGTGGAAGTGAACAAATGGATAGATTCGAGCATCCACCGTGGTAACTTGAACCACGGATTGGTTCATATTCAAATACTAGAACTTAAACGGAAATGCAATTTTTCCTTGAATTTTATCCACTAAAACTTCTTTAAAATTTTATACTAGCATTTTAGATTTTCTTAATTAAAATGTCTCACAAAGCCTGAGGTAATTCCTAGTCTGTCACGGCAGATCCAGTGGAAGTGGGTAGCTGAATAGATTTGAACATAGGTAGGTAAATTCAGTTTACGATAGTAGAAAAAGGTTTACAATGCCAAAATAAACCGACCATATCAGATAAGGACGGCCGTCCCAAAGTGTGAGGCTACTGGTCTCCACTTGAGTCGGGGCTGGTTCATATTGAGTCGGTCGTCGTCCCTTAGTGCAGCGGTAACGGTTATTTCCTGCATGTTTAATTTTCCGTCTATAAATAACACACTCATTTAAACACTAAAACTTACACCAAAATTGAGTTTTTTCTTGAATTTTCTCCGTTAAAAATCCTTCAAATTTTCATTCTATTACTTTAGATTTCGTAATTAAAATGTCTCACAAAGCTATTAAATTTTCTTGTGAAACGAAACTTGAAGTTGTTACAAATAATATATATGTTAATTATTAAAAAAAAAATAGCGAAAGGGGAGCAGTAATATTAAAACCGGATCTAAAGACTGACTACTACTTGTTCTTTGAAAAGCCCAATCCTTTTAAGAACATTTCGATAGTTTCATTTCATATTCAAGTGTGTAGACCTGGAATTGATGGGTTTTGCCAAAGAGCTTCTTCACTTTTATCTAGAAAATATTAGACAAAGAAGATATCTACTAAGTTCGGGTATATGCAGATGTGTAATAAAGTGATGGTGGTGGTTGTATCGGTGTTGCTGGTAGAAAATAGACAGTGTTGGTGGAGTCTTTTGAGATGCGTGTGAGTTTCGTGTGTTTGCTGGGTGTATTTAGTAAGAGTGGTTTCGTACGAGTTTGAAAAAAATTCTAAATAGGTCTTTGTTGACGAGTTGATTACGATTTTTGCACTCCTCGGATTGTTTTTTGCTCTCCCTTTAATAAAAGTAATTAAGGAAATTGTCCTTCTAAAAGCAAAGAATAGCTCAAGTTTTGAAAGTTAAAAACCAAAAGTACAAAAAAAAAAAAAAAAATTTGTTAACAAACGCGTTGTATGGAAGATACGTCAAATGAAGATAACCAGGAGGCCAAAGATTGTACTAGATTTTTACCGAAGTCGTTATTTAAATTCTTGTATTAGATTATTATTTTCTAAGTTTATATCTTGTAAAAGAAGTGACAATAATATTAGCTAATGAAAATATTTAGAACTTGAATTAGACTTCCAATTTAAGCGAAACTTATTACATTTAGACTTCCAATTTAAGCGAAACTTATTATATTTGGACTTCCATATAAAGTAACTTAATTTCATAACGATAACAATAACATCAAACTACATCGGATTAAAGCAACTAAACCGAATGATCTTTAAGGATGTTGAAACAAGTTTCATAAAGAAAAGGTTTGTCGTTAGTTTCCTCACATTCATCTAGCGCTATCTGAATCACTTCATTTTCAGTTACACCGTTAAAAACATCTCGATTAATTTTCTTTCCCTTAGCAAGAAATTGCGTGACTACATGATTAATTGCTTGTAAACGAACAAACAATCCATGAGCTTCTCGTCTTCCGGGGTTCCGGGTTGCTAAAACGAATATTGTGAAAACGTTATGCAAAACGACGTGCGCGACATGGCCTGACCACCCATAAAATTTCCTTGAGTATGAAAAATATAGGTTTTACAAATAGCTAAATTCTTTTCTTGGGTATATTTATGACGACGAAATTTGACAGACATTTTTTTGAGAATGAAAGATTAGTATTCTGGGAAATTATAAAAATTTGTAGGTGTAGAAGGCGTGATTTTGGAGTTAAAATTGATTGAATTTATAGGGAATGAAATTAGATTCATTAGATGTAACTATTCGTTACCGCCTCAGGCTAGGCCGCTCGTCTCAGTGTCAGTCGAAAGTCACCCGAGCCTCGTTTTAGTTTTATGTTTTAATTTGGTATCCTAGGTGTTTTATGATTTGGTTTGGTGTTATATTGTGTTATTTTAATTAATAAGAAATTTATTTGCATCATTTCGATCGTAATTAATTAGAGCTTTCCTATTTTAAAGCAAACTAAATTTGATTAGAGTAAACTTTAGAACTAATTTACCATTCGATTAAAAATAAATCGTAAAATTCGTTCATTAACGTCCTCATTTGTTGGTTTGGTGGTGGAGCATCCAGGTAGCAGTAAGGTTGTCAATTGGTACCCATTACTCATAACCAAATTCGAGTAGATTCAGGTTCGGTTCCGGGTCCTAAAGTTGGACCCATTAATAATATAGGACCCAATGGATAATTACTCGATTGGACCCGAATCTTAAGGGTTTTAACGGGTGATGCTCGCCAGGTACCCCGTTATTCATTCTTTGATTCATTTTTTTTTGTAATACTATAAGTATTTTGCTAGTTTTAGCTTTGTTTTTTTTCCTTTTCATTATTTAGTTTTTGAGATTTTTTTTATAGTTTTCTTACTACCCAACAGGTACAGGTACCTGGACTGACCGTGTACATGCGATTTTTAATGGGTCCGATTTTGGATCCACAAATTTAGGAACCGGACCAACTTTTATAAGTAAGATCCGATGGTACCCGGGAGGACCCGAACCCAATGACAGCCCTAGGTTATACTTGTAAAGTTGTCTAAAGATGTTGAAACAAGCTTTGTAAGCAAAAGGTTTTCTGTTAGTTGGTTGCCATGTCACTAGAGTTATTTGTATCAGTTTGGATTCAGTTTCACTATTCATTCTATTGAGGTTAAGCTGCACTACTATTCATATGAATCGATTGACATCGTAATTTATTATTCCAAAGCGATCTGATAACCCGTGATCATCATCCCCAATATGGTTTCCCGTTTGTTCTACGGTTGTCGCATAAATATTCTGCCAAACACTAACAACCAACATATTTTGGTGACCATAGACACTTTCTCTTGTTTTAAAAACATAAGCTCTACAAAAGATCTAAATCCTCTTCTAGAGTATACTTACGACCACGAACTCTAGAAGGCATTGGTATTGATTAGATTGAGATTATCTAAAAATGGAAGAGAAATTATAGGAGATTTTGGGTACATAAGGTGTGATTTTGGAGTTGGAGTTGATTGAATTTATAGGGAATGAGATTGTGACCGTTGGATGAATATAAATGTTATCAGCTTAAACAAGATCAAGCGCCTCACTTTGAGATGAGACGTGACTCGTCTCCATATTAGCCGAGGCTCGACAATGTATGGGACAATTTTCCTTATTAAACTGTCCATATCTTATTGACACTCTCGGTTTAGTTTGAGATGGGATTGGTAAACTCTTATATTTGAGCCTTTGCCCATCCATTTTCTTGGTTTGGCAGTCCTACTGTGGGTGGAAATGGGCAAATCTGCTAATTATTCCTTCACACTTGAACTTCCCTCAAAGTTTAGTTTTTGAGAGGCTGTTATGGTAAAAGCGAAAAAACAACAACAAAGCAATTAACGAGCAGAAAAGAAAATGCCCAGCAGAAGAACCATTTCTGCTGACTGCTATATCCCAAAATTATTATTATTTTAGTAATCCCAAGTTACTCCCTCAGTTGATTCAGATTTATTTGCACAAATCAATCTTTACATTTCTTTGTCTTTTCCCAAAATAAATTTTGAATTCTCTCAATTTGATTTCTAATTTAGTGTTTTATAATTTTTATTCTTATGATAAGGAGAGATGAAAATGAATATCGATTGGTACCATGGATAATAGATATAGTATTGTGGATGTTGCACTAATTGGATGATGTGTCAGACGAGGATAAACAACAGATGTTGAAATTTCATTCTGGAAAATATTCTACCCTTTCAGAGCCAAAACTAGTGTTGACAAGAAGATATATATTTCGAAGGCAAGAATTTTACCACCGGAAACTGATGCAAGATTATTTTATTCATGGATGTGTGTACTTTAATCAAGGTTTCCATATTCGATTCCGCATGTGTTGACACATGCTTCAATTTACCGAAGATCTTTTCCAGATGCAACCTATATTAATTATCAGTATGATGCACGACGTATTTGAAGATATAATCCTGAACAAAAAGTAATCGCAGCCTCACGGGTTATATGTTGTGGTCAGGGGTGGATCCAAAATTTCAAGATAGTGTAGCAAAAACGAAAAATTCCACAAAAAGAATCACACTGAATTGGAAAAAAAAACAAATCAGTTCGCATGAAAGATCGTATTACAACACCTAACGTTTAATAACAAAAAAATATTCAACATTGGACATGTTAGTTAGTTAATCGTTTGATCATATACCGTACTCCGATTGTTTGTAAGTGTGACTCACGTAAATTTATTTCGAATATCCTCAAAAATCAACGTATTATACAAGAAAACCTTGACAATTACTTGAAACTATTAAGCATATGAACAAACTAAGATATCAGAAAATCGCTAAAAAATACAAACACAAAGATTAATCATGAAACCAAATGAATAAATTCAAAATAGATATAAAAGTTAGGTTTTACTTCCCAAAGTATATTTCCAAGGTGACAAAGGGTAATGACTCTATTTTGAATTCATGGCTCAAAATCAAGAGAAGTATAAATAAGCCCATGATGAAAATCATAACTATATGTATTATTAACAGAGAACAGATGGTTTGCGTCAAAACGTTAACATAAGAAACGACGGATGAACCGACAACAAGAAATAAACTCGTAAAACTAGCTAAAGCCAAGTTACATACAAAAAATGAAAAAAAAAACACGTAAAAATAATAACAGAAAAACCATTGTAGGATCATGAAATTCGTTAAACAAAAAACAGAAGAACCACTGGATATTTGTAATTAACAGTGAAATACTTATTTTACCATCATGCCTTAGAGAACGATTCGAAACAGATCAATACTGGTGGGTAGGTTACTTTGGGATCTCATTAAAACAACTAGCTTTCTTTTTATCGACTAAACAAATAGTTAGCTACCTATTTCACATATGTGTACATCGAATATGATAGTTTATTTAGCGTATGTTAAGATACGCGTTATCGCAGAGAATTCTTTAGCCTAATTTTTCAGAAACAAGAGCACTAATCTTGGAAAAGGGATGATGATACATCTCGTAAGTGCAAACAATTACTCAAGATATTTCCCACTAACGTTAACAAGTATTATAACAACAGTGGTAAGGATCGTTCTCACGACAAACTATGTAATTGTTATTTATTTTCAACTCCTTTTGTAACCAAAGGGTTGAGTAATTAAACTAAACTAATTATAAAATAAAAATAAATAAATAAATAAATATTGAGATCAATAAGAGAAATTATTGGTGAGAGGTTTCATCTTTCATCACCATTCATGCACCTTAATCGACATCCATTTTATCTTTATATCAATATCCCTAGAGCACCCAATAAAGAGCAAAAATAGATAAATTTCTTGTGTCATCGCATACCATAATGATGAACATGTACTTCTCAGCGAGCAACCTAAAACAACATGATAATAAGTTTAATCCCCCAAGAGCATTAGGTTCTTTGAATTAGTCTAATCATTGCAACAGAAATATTACGAGTATTCTATTTTACATTAGTCAAGCTTCTACATGTAATTACGTGAAGGTTTTGGATGCAGTCAGTAATCATAGTATATATCCTGCTTATAATCAGGTTTATCTACTATTCCCCATCTCCAAACTAGTTTAACTTTAGATATGAATATGTGTTCAATCAGTATATATCCTCAGTAAACACACCTTTAATCATACATGGCGAACATGAACGATAAAATAGATCCTGAACGTATACCAAGAAAAAGTATACTTAAACCTATGAAAAATATTCAAAACAATAAGAATTAGAAGAATAGTTTCCCCCAAAGGGGGTAAACCCTATAATACTGAATATGGAGTGTATCTCTTCTATTTAGTGGTAGTTCATCTATTGTTTGAGCCTTGGATGGTTTTTTTATATAGCCTTCCATACTTGTCCCTAGGGTATCCCCTCTTTCTAGGAACTTATCAGGATCAAGTTTCCTTGATTTAGAAGTCCAAATAGAAACTTCTTTTTTTCTACTCGCAAATGCTCAACAAGGCCCAATAACTAACAAAAACCAAATCAGATTTCAATGTTTTGCTCACAACTTCTTCCTACGATCTCAAACTGATTTCATTCTTTTTCATTTGAATACATATTGATAGACGCATTTATGTGTCTATTTCGATCTCAATTATGTGTATTGTTAGTGCTCGAGCTTATACTATTTGATAATATTATGTTTTTGTAGGTGTTTTTGGAGAAAAAGCTTTTGCGGCAAAAGTGGCTCGAAAGTGGCATTTGGACCTTCTGATAAAATTACTAAAAGCACCGAAAAGGCGTACTACAGGCACCCCATAGGTATGTTGGAGACGCCCCAGAAAAGTTGTTAAAGCACCCAAGACACGTTTTATTTACACCCCTTAAATGGATAAGGGACACCTCAATTACTAAGGAGCACCCAAATTGCTATTTGCACCCCAACAAAGGATATGGGGCATTTCTTCTTCATTTCAAATTCTGAATTTAGCGGGAAATGGGTGCAACGACTGGATAATTTGGGTTGAGATTTTGATCGAGTTTTAGGGAGACTAAAGGGCTGAAATTGATCGGGTTTACTTCTTAGGAATAAATAGGCTTAGTACAGTCGTTTGTTTAATTGGACCCAAATTAGCTAGAACTCAAATCGGAGACAAAACACGGGCAAGAACTCCTCTCGGGTTTGTTCGAGATTTGGGGATGTTTTGGAGAAATTCAACAACGGATTTTGAGTGGTCTGGACTTTATTGAGATAGACAGGGATGGTAAGTGCTCCACAGTCAAATACAAAGGAAGATATGGATTGATCATGTAAAAGAGGGAAGAGAAGATATTATTGGGGATGTTTTGGTTTCGATATGGAAGTTACGTGGAGAATAAGGGGGAGTATCATGTACTTGGTTCTATCTTTGGGAGGAGGATTCGATAAAGTAAAGAAATTGACATCGTGTGAGATAAAAAAAAAAGTAAGAAAGAGATATTCATCTCCGTAACTTGCGGAGAAGGTAAAGGGGGATATTTTGAAGATTTGATTGGCCTGTGATGTTTAAATAGAGGTGTCTGAGTCCCAGAAATGGGGTCGATACCTAGGGGTAGCTACAGAGCATCAAAGATCGCTACAGAGCAATTCTCCAGCAGCAACAGAGAAGAAGAAGGAGAAGTTGCGGACGACACCAGAAAAGTGTCCTTATGAAAAACACGAAGAAAAAACACGTAGGAACTTTCGATGTTGAACAGTGTCTACCATAGTCCCTTTGTAACGGTTAGGTTTAAATCTGCAACACCCTGACTGTAAGAGTGACGTCTGTATCACTATTACAACGTTAGAAATCTTTGTCTTGTACAATTTCTTCAATAAAAACACCTTTTGACCTATGATTTATTATTTTGAGCGTGTTTTTACCATGAGGAGCTAAACCTCATCCCGGGACGATGGAGGAAGCCGAATGTCATACTGGGTAATTTTAATTAATTCTTTTTATGACTTTTGCACTAATTAAGATTGAATTATGATTTTGATTAATTGGTTGTAATTTCATTTAATGGGTCATGCTTGCTTAGATGTTTTGACATGCTTAGGGTTTACAACTAATATTTTGAGAATCTGCCTTGGCAAAAATTAGAGTTCATGTTTTTATTTATTGAGCTATAATTGTTAAAAGAATTAATATTTGAACCTTATGTTATGAGTTTGGCTGAATCCTGAATCCCAGCACCTCTCGGTACTTGTATATATATATTATTTTTTGTTAGTTTTAGAAAATAAATTTTTAAATTTAATCTTCACAAGTCTTAGAGTTCGAATCTCATTTACTACAACAATTAAGAATTCCATCACATATCATAATCATCTTCAAAATGATGGGAAAAAATCTTGTACTTGGTCAAGTTTTATTCGCTCATTAGCCCTTTTCTATCGGTAGACTTCACTTCCTTCACACTTTTATAACCATTTTCACTTATTTTGGTTAGTTCGCCTAACATGACACACAAAATACAAAACAAACATAATAAGTAATATGCAAGATAATAGTTAATAAAAGCACGGATTTGACCATAAGAATATGTAAATCATGCACTTATTAGATAAAGCAACGATCAAGGCTCGGTAGGCTGTTTCTTAATCGTCCCCCCCACCCCCACCCCCACCCCCCACCCAACAAGGGGGGGGACATGATATCAAAGCCCACACAGAGTTGCAAAAACAAACAAAAATGACCATGTTTTCTTACGAGTATCATTTAGAGGCAAGGTCGGTCTTTACCTACCGAACAAAGCAAAATAAAATAAAAAACGGACGAATAGGTATGACTGCATAAAAGTTATCAAGTACAAACGTGTTGCAAAAATAACGAAACATGAACGTAAATGATGCTAGTTCTATCCAATCAAGAAATAAATAAAGAGAAAAAAGTACATATGCGAGATGGTACGTTTATTCAATAGCAAACTTCCATGTATAAAATAGGAAGAGAAAAAAAGGCAAAATAGACAAATAACAGAAGAAAAAAACGAGCAACGCAATAAAAAGCATCAGTCAAACGATCTTTAAAGTGAGGCACATCGGCGAAGTATCACTAACCAGCGAGAATGAGCCGAACAATATCTTGATAACCATTAATTTTTATTTCCTTAATATCATAAGACTCAGGATTCTCATCAAACACGGGAAGTGGATTACCACCTTCTTCCCACAAAATTCTAAGAAGCAGAATAGATTTTTGTCCCATCATTAAGCTTACGCCTCAATGCACGCCTATGCATCTCCCACTACACGAAATCAATGGTTTTGTAACGTCCGATTTTGTAACGGATATTTATTAAGTAACGTCGTGTCGAGTTGGAAACTTTGTAACGTCGCAAACTCGTTGCAATAATTGGTATCTGTTACAGAGTTTCGGGAGGGTTATGGATAATTACCTTCCTATCCTCAAATTAAAATTCCAAGTTACATTGTTACCCTCCATTACTACTATTAGCGCCTCTTTACTACTATGAGCTCCCAATTTCATCTTACACTCAAGGGCTACCCAGCCTCCCAACGATTCTGGTTTTTTTCTCCAACATTTTTTTCCCATTATAACTTTTCATTTTAATTACCAAAAATCATAAAACAAAACTAAAATACGGAAACAAAATTAAAATCATCTGAAATTAGTTTTTCATTTAATATGTATGGAAGTTGGGAGGTAGATAAACAACTTAATGCGTTGATAGAAAAACGGTTGAGACATTACTACTTCTTATATCTTTCACCTTTATTTATTTCACACCTCACCGACTTCTTGGTATATCCGTAGCCGCATTCACCAGAAAATTCATCAGATTCAATTTGAGATTCAGTTGCAGGAAGCTTCATCAACAAAATTGACTCAACTGATTCTCCTATGACTAAATATTTAATCTTAATCAAGTTATCACAGAAGGATTGAGTTTGAATAAAATTTATGAATCTATCGATTCTCCTGGGTTATCTTCAGCTAATTATTAAGGTATTTCTTTTATTGTTTTCTTAATCGACAGTTATTCAACATCTGGGGTTTATTAGTTTTATAAATTGATGTTGTTGTGAATTTTATTCTATTGTGGTGTGTTGATAAATCTATGACATTTTTAGGTTTAGTTGATAAACTTAGGTTACTAAGACATAGTACTTTACTTGTTTGTAGGATGTCAAATTTTGTGGATAAATCTTGGATGCGTATAACAAACATTTATAGCCCAGAATACAGAGAAGGGGTTAGAAAATTCATCGATTTTTCAATGGCAAATGGTACTAGTGAAAAAACGTCTGCTTGCCCTTGTAGGAAGTGTGAAAATAGACATCCACTTGGATTCTCGATTGTTAGGACCCATCTGTATGAGCATGGTGTCGACAAGACATACACCACCTGGAGCTTACATGGTGAGACAAAGGATGGTGCTTCAACTAGTCGTTTTAAGGGGAAGGCCTTAGTCGAAGAAACGCCTAATAAGCAATCAGATTGTTTGAATTTGAATAATTTTATTGACTCTTCCTTTGGTATTCATCATGACCATGATGGAACACTAATTGGAGAATCACCCTTAGAAGATCCAGATGTCGAGAAGCGTTATAATAGGTACAAGTTGTTAGCGGCAGAGAAGTTATACCCTGGGTGTGAAGACAATCTCACAATCCTCTTTGTTATGCTGGAACTGCATAATGTGAAGAAAACTTATAAAATTTCGGGTAACTGTGTCAACAGTTTGTCGGATTTGTTAAGAGAGTGACTTCCGAAACCTAACAAGTTTCCCAAAAACTATGATGCTATGAGATGAATGCTTAAGGATCTGGGGATGAAAGCGAAGGCTATCCATGCTTGTGAGAATCATTGTATTCTGTATTATGAGGATAATGAGGATTTAATAGAGTGTCCGGTATGCAAAACTCCGAGGTTTAAGTTGAAAGCTACCAAAGATGGTCCTGTGGTGACAAATGAACCTTGCAAAGTGCTGAGATACTTTCATGTAGACGAAAAACTAAAGAAAATGTATTATCTACCTTGGATATCAGACGCAATGTTGTGGCACGATCGAGCGCAAGTTTCATCTGAATATATGCGTCATCCAATCGATTCATCTCAGTGGGAAAAAATGAAATTGAAGTTTCCGTTGTTTGCCGCGGAAGAAAGAAATGTTTGGCTTGGAATATCAATAGATGGGTTTAATCCTCATGGTGTACAGACTTTGAGTTGGAGTTGTTGGCCTGTGATCCTTGTGGTTTATAATCTTCCGCCTTCTATGTGTATGAATTCTGAATTCCAAATGATGACTCTGTTGATACCTGGGCGTAAATCACCGGGTCAAGACATTGATGTTTTTTTGCGGCCGCTGGTCAACACGCTAAAAAAACTTTGGCATCAAGGTGTACAAGCTTTTGATTCTTTGAAAATGGAGTATTTTACTCTGAAAGCAACTCTGATGTTTGACATTCATGACTTGCCTGCTCAAGGTGTTTTAAGTGGATGTACCACTCATGGCTACTGTGCGTGTGTTTGCTGCACAGACGAAACTCGAAGTACTCATCTAGGTTACGGCAGCAAGATTGTGTACATTAACTATCGTATATTCCTTAAGTCGAAGCACCCATTTAGGGATGGGACTTATTTTGATTAGAGACACATGAGCATAAAAGTGCACCGTTGAGACAAACAGGAGCGCGGGCGCTTGAGAAGTTGGTCGATGTTCATTACGAACCTGGTAAGTTAGTGGTCCGCAAGACATGTAAATGAAAGAGACATCAGTCTGATGAAGAGGAAGATGATTCTGAGCTTGTCACATGTGATTTCTTCAAGAAGTGCATTTTTTGGGAACTTGAGTCGTATTGTGCCTTGACTATACGGCATTGTGTCGATGTGATGCACACGGAAAAGAACGTCATGGAACACATTATGTACACTATCTTTGATAAGGATAATAAGGCTATTGTTGCATGGAATAATCGTGACAAATTGAAGGAGAATAAACTACGCTGTGGAGAGTGGAAAGAGAAGAAAACAAAGAAAGGAGTAGAGATGGTTCCGTTGTTTGTTTTGAGCAAAAAAATAAAAAACCGAATTTTGTCAGATTCTTAAAGATCTGAGAGTTACCACAGGCGTTTCGTCGAATATAAGTAACAATGTCAATATGGAGCAATTGAACTTGAGCAGCTTGAAGTCACATGAGTACCATGTGATTATGGGGTACTTATTACCTATTCTGCTTCAACATGCCTTTCCAGGAGAGAAAGACTTGCGTACTGCGTTTCAACAAGTCAGTTTGTATTTTAGAATTTTGTGCTCAAAGGTTGTTAGCAGAGAGTATCTGAACCAGGCTAAGTGGATGATTGCAGAGGCCATGTGTGTGCTGGAAAAGTATTTCTCGACTGGATTTTTTGATATAAGCGTGCACAACATGGTTCATTTGGCTGATGAGTCCTTAGTTTGTGGACCTGTTAGGTATCGATGGATGTACCCATTCGAAAGGTGAATTGCTATTTTACCATTTGTCCTTTATTTTTGTTTATTTTTGTTGTTTTTGTACTGAAATTTACACGTACATACTGAATCAACGCAATGAAGGAGTGCAAAAACATCCCAAATAATAGCAGATACATTGAAGGGTCAATTACGAAGTCGACTGAAATGGATGATTGTGTTAGATTTTCCATGGAGCACATAAAGAATGCCGATGAAGGAGGTCATAAAGCAAATTTGGAGCCCTTCTTAAAGGAGGAACATGAATTCAGCGATGTGGGTTCTCTGTTTGATGAAAAGACGGTTAAGGTGAGCCCTATCCAGTGGATGCAGATACGTTAGTGGGTAATTTTTCGGAATGATCCAGAAGGTCTCGATGTTTATGACAGGTATTGGTTGGCAGTGTTCTGTTTGTATGTGGACAATGGGTTATTCTATTTAGATTTTAATACTATGTATGCTAAATGTAGGGAATATTGCGAGAACTGTGAAGCTGAAGGGGTTGCAATGGAGGAAGTCGAGATGCAAACCAAGTTCCTTAGTTGGCTATATGAAAAGGTTTGTATTGGCGCTCCTGTTTGTTAGCGTAATAATGATGCAATATGCTGATGTGTTGATTTTCTTTTCGCATTCATAGCTTAGGTCAGAAGACAAAATGTATACAGATTTGTGGCATTACGTTAAAGGTCCAGTGTCTCAGAAAAAGTACAAAAGATACCGTGTGAATGGATTTAATTTTTGTTCCCAAGCAAACTAGGAAAAGGCTAAGACCCGGGACAGTGGTGTCACCGTGGTTGCATCGACCACTTTTAGGAGCTCGAAAAGGGACAAAAGTCCGGTTACTAGCCTAACCCGGTGGTATGGGGTGATCAGACAAATCCTAGAGTTGAACTATGGTACATTTAAAGAAACTGTCTTCTACTGTGATTAGGTGAAGGTAGGGAATGGAACAAAGATCTGTAAGGATTCAGATTTTCCTTTGGTAAATCTTTCAAGATTGAAAATCCATACCAAAATTTCGGACGACCCCGTGATTCTTGCTGAAGAGGCTGCCCAAGTTTTCTACTCCAGAGACGTGAAACATCCAGATTGGTGGGTTGTTATTCATACGCCAAGAGGAATGACTGCAGATGTGGAAAAAGCAGAGATACCAGGTCGCGACAGTTTTCAAGATATTTTACAAGAGGAACCACATCTACGTAAATTGCTGGAGCAAAAGCGTATCCCTAGAACAAGGACATGAAAATCTCCAATATATGTGCGATCAATAAGTTTCCTTTATAATGCTGCTGGACATGAATATATGCAGATTCCAATTGCAAGTTACTTTGCATTTTATCAGATTAATGTTGGTCTCGAATAACAATTTGTTGTTTTGTCACCCCCCTCCAATTTTAGACATATTTGCTTACAAATCCTTGTGTATTTGTGGAAGTTACTTTATTGTTTCCGCCCCACTCTTTATCAGCCCTTAAGTTAGAAGATGTTGTTTCCACCCAACATCTCCTTTTATCACTACCAAACAAACACTCCCTTTCCCTACAAAATCATCTTCTTTGGGAAAGTAGTTTATGTTTTCTACTCAGAGACAAAAAGGCAGCAGTTATTAGTTGCTCTTTGATAGACGCATTTATGTGTCTAATTTTTCCTCAATGTTTCGTATTGTTAGTACTCGTTTTCGTCCTTATTATGGTGTTTTGTGTACTTGTAGGTATTTTTTGGAAAATAAACTTTGGTGGAAAAATCGGCTCGAAAAGTTGTCTAAAGCACCCGGAGGACACATGTTATTCGGACTCGCATTGTTGGATAAGAGGCACCCAAATGATAAGGGGTACCCAAAGGATATTTACACCCAATCAGCTGACCAAAGGCGCCCCTCATGTCATTTTCTATTCGCACCCCTACTCTGGATAGGGGCGACCATCATCTTCCCCATTTGAATCTGGTTTTTGGCGGGAAAAGAGTTCTTCAGATAACAGAATTCAGGGTTTGAGAATTGGACGTGTTGTAGGGAGATTCAAGTGCCAAAACTTGTTGGGTTTGTATATATCGACACAACAGAGCAGGTAATGGTCGTAGTTTAGACTAGAATTGGCTAGAAAGATGAATTTAGGGATTGAACCGATTCTAGGGTTTTCTTCCTGCGGGAACCCTGTTAAGAGATTGGGAAAGTTTGAGTGAGACTCGATCAATGATTTTTGTTTCTTTGGGCATGTTTGGACCACACGGGGATGGTATGGTCCACGGTTCAGTTAGAATTGGTTGCATTGTCCGGATGAAGAAAACAGGGGCGTGAGGTTTCATGTGACTGTTTTTTATTCTTTCCCGAGTTTCTCTGTGGTAAGCTTGTGATGGGAGAAGACGTGACTCATTATGTATTGTGTTTGGAGTGAGTAAACACGAATTTACAAGCTGAAGACGTGTGCAGGTGAAGAAAATGGAAACAAAATAGTCCCGAGAATATTATATTCACTGCCGAGTTATGGGAGATCTTCTGGAGTTATGAGCGTGATTTTTTTGTCCTGTTGGATATAAAAGCGAAGTAGGGTATTGTAAGGGGGGATGGAGAGTTAGGGGTGAGAACAGAGTATAGAAATTAGAGTTGCAGAGAGTTGTTGCTGCTGCCATTAGAGAAGAACACGAAGAACAATAGACTGCAAGTAGCAGTCGTTTTCTAGTGTCTTAAAACCGTTTCGTCTTCTTTCAGAAAAAAACTGTTGCTTCTGCGACTGTTTTGTGCTATAATTTTGTAACAACTTCTTTGCAACATTTGTAACACCCGTAGACCATTGCAAATCTCTGTTTTATCTTATTTCTCCAATAAAAACACCATTTGAGCTATGAGTTATCTTTTTGAGTGTGTTTTCACCATGTGGAGCTAGAACCCATCACTGGGACGACAGAGGAAGCTGTATTTCATCCTTGGGGTAATTCAATAAATTCCTTATTTACTTTTTGCACAAATTTTAAATTATTTATGATTTCTATTAATCAATTGTTATCTTGTTAGATAGTGTATGCTTAGTCTTAGATGCTTTAGATACACCATGCTTGTAATTTACAATTGATGTTTTAAGAAATCTACTTTGGCAAAGAATAGAGTTATTGTTTCTTTTGTTTTGAGCTATAAATTTCTAGGATTAATTTATGAACCCCATGAACATGAAAACCAGTGGAATCCCGAGTCCCGGTATCTCTTCATCCTGTGACAAAATTTATATATAATTTTCTTATTTGTAGTATTTTTATTTTATTAAAACTTAAAATCAATCCAACAAAGTCCGAGTGAACGACAACCTTTCTTACCACTATCAAAATTCGATCACTCTTCAATAGTTCAGAAGTTGTAGTAAGTGGAAAAACAACAGCAAAATCATCAATTTTAGTTGCTTCTGAATCTTTGAATAAACAATAATCTTCAGCTACACAGGTATGGGCTTGTATTCCTTTAAGTGTTGTTTTTCTTCATCTTCCTCTGCATGATTGCATAAAAATGGATTCTATTTTTAATGATCCTTTTTCTTTGTTGCAAAGAGAATGCAGAGAAGTGTAATAGCACTTAATGTATTTTTTTAATTCTTTTTGTTACTCTGTTTTGTGGTACTCTATCTAGTGGGAACACGTTGTTTGTGGTGGTGTGTGGTTTCTTTAAGAATTAAGTGTAATCATGATATGGGTTTTGTTTGAATTACATTATTCTACTATGCAGATGTGTTTAATTTAAGTTTTGTGGTGGTTGTTAACTTTTTCTTTTTCTAGGGTTTGATCTGTTTTTTGGGTGAAAATGCAGATTGTTTATGTTGTTGTTTCTAGGATTTGATGTGCTTTTGAATGAAAATGCAAATTGTTGTCTCTCTTGCAATGTATTTGGTTTTGTTTAACACCAAAGTAATTGTTTTGCAGCAATAACTTTTATACACTGCTCTATGGCGTCAAGGAGGAGCCACAGTCCTGATTCTTCACATGAGAGGGAGATAGACATGAAAGGAAATAAGCCTAAGGTCTGTTGTTCGGATGATGAACCAGAGGCAGGCAGCTCCAAGGATCCTCTTGTTGAGTCTTATAAACTGATTAAGCTCATGACCCCTGAAGAGTTGAAACAGCTCTAGAAGCGTTTGAACGACTTCGTCGCATGTCACGAAATAGGGCTCAAAGTTAAAGAGGATGATGCGGCACGCCGGAGGAAGGCTGCTGAAGAAGCTGCTTTGCAAGAGGAGTATGAAAAATTCAGAGGCGAACAGTTTCGTCGTGCACGGGCATTACTTGCAGCAAGTATGTCGTGATATCCTCCATTAGTAGATTTGCTGGCATCTGATGCTGAATCAGAGGCTGAAGCAGATTGGGAACCTTTTCAGCATGTGCCTGAGCCATACTCACCAGATCAGGAGGTTGAACAGCTCGCGCAGGATGATTTGGAGGCAGAAATAGAAGCAGACAATTGGAATGACTTTCTCATGGGGCCTGTTGATCCAGAAGAAGAGGAGTATGCTCAAGCACTAGTGGATGCTGAAGATGATGATGGAGACTATGAGGAAGATGAGACAAGTGAAGTCATTGACGAAGTTGAAGATGAGGAAGAAGAGGATGAAGATGAGGAAGAAGATGAATCTGAGGAATTGAATGGATATGATGAGTATGGGGAAGATTCTACATATGATGATGAATGAGGGTGATGGATTCTAACTGCTGATGGATGAACTAACTTTTGGGGGGTATGTTTTGGTATATATATATATATTTAGTGGTGATACCTAGGGGTATATATTTTGGTTTACTTTTTGGTATATGGTTAACAAAAAAGAACAATTGCTATGTGGATGATACGACGATTGTATATTTTTTGTTCAAACATCGCTATGTGGATGTGATCTCTGTTTTTCTGTTTTCCTGTAGCACACTCTTTGAAGACATTTTGTGTGTGCCATGTAAAACAGATATTATATATATATATATATTATTACATACATGTGTGTGTATGTGTGATTGTAAAAAAATTTATGGACCTGTTCGGGCAGGGGTATTTTCTTGATTTTTGGCAATCACCGAGAAATGTACCTGCTTCGGTATGGGTATTTTCGTTATTTTTAATATCAACATTTTATGTGCCTGTTCTGGCGGGGGTATTTTCGTAATTTTTGGCAATCACCAAAAAATGTACCTGCTTCAGTATGGGTATTTTAATTATTTTTAAAATCATCATTTTATGCGCCTGTTCTGGCAGGGGTATTTTCGTAATTTTTGACAATCACCGAAAAATGTACTTGCTTCGGTGTGGGTATTTTCATTATTTTTAAAAGTCACCATTTTATGCGCCTGTTCTGGCAGGGGTATTTTCGTATTTTTTGACAATCTTACAAAAGGAGTTCCGTATTAGGATGCAGAATCCACTCAGGATCCATCCATTTTGATATTTGACTTCTCAAACCTCACCTGGACGAGAACACTAGGTCTGTATATGGTAATCTTGTAAACTGAGTTCGATAGGTTGTTGTTTCATCCAATCTGATATTTGACTTCTAAAACATCACTTGGACGAGAACACTGGGTCTGTATATGGTAATCTTGCACACTGAGTTCAATAATAGGTTGTTGTTTCATCCATTCTGATATATTTGACTTCTCAAACCTCACCTGGACGAGAACACTGGCTCTGTATATGGTAATCTTGCAAACTCAGTTCAATAATAGGTTGTTGTTTCATCCATTCTGATATTTGACTTCTCAAACCTCACCTGAACGAGAACACTGGGTCCGTATATGGTAATCTTGCAAACTGAGTTCGATAATAGGTTGTAGTTTCATCCAATCTATTATTTGACTTCTAAAACATCACCTGGACGAGAACACTGGGTCCGTATATGGTAATCTTTCAAACTGAGTTCGATAATAGGTTGTTGTTTCATCCAATCTGATATTTGACTTCTAAAACATCACTTGGACGAGAACACTAGGTATGTATATGGTAATCTTGCAAACTATGTTCAATAATAGGTTGCTGTTTTGTCCAATCTGATATTTGACTTCTAAAACATCACTTGGACGAGAACACTGGGTCTATATATGGTAATCTTGCAAACTGAGTTCCATAATAGGTTGTTGTTTCATCCATTCTGATATATTTGACTTCTCAAACCTCACCTGGACGAGAACAATGGGTCTGTATATGGTAATCTTGCAAACTGAGTTCGATAATAGGTTGATGTTTCATCCATTATGATATATTAGACTTCTAAAACCTCACATGGACGAGAACACTGGGTCTGTACATGGTAATCTTGAAAACTAAGTTCAATAATTTTTCGCAGTTTCATCCATTCTGATATTTGACTTCTCAAACCTCACCTGAAAGAGAACACTGGGTCTGTATATGGTAATCTTGCAAACTGAGTTCAATAATAGGTTGTTGTTTCATCCATTCTGATATATTTGACTTCTAAAACCTCACATGGACGAGAACACTGGGTCTGTATATGGCAATCTAGCAAACTGAATTCAATAATAGGTTGTTGTTTCATCCATTATGATATATTTGACTTCTCAAACCTCACCTGGACGAGAACAATGGGTCTGTATATGGTGATCTTGCAAACTGAGTTCAATAATAGGTTGTACTTTCATCCATTCTGATATATATTTGACTTATCAAACCACTTGGACGAGAACACTGGGTCTGTATATGGTAATCTTGCAAACTGAGCTCAATAATAGGTTATTGTTTCATCCATTCTGATATATTTGACTTTTCAAACCTCACCTGGACGAGAAAACTGGGTATGTATATGGTAATCATGCAAACTCAGTTCAACAGTAGGTTGTTGTTTCATCCATTCTGATATTTGACTTCTCAAACCTCACCTGGACGAGAACACTGGGTCCGTATATGGTAATCTTGCAAACTGAGTTCGATAATAGGTTGCAGTTTCATCCAATCTGATATTTGACTTCTAAAACATCACTTGGATGAGAACACTGGGTCTGTATATGGTAATCTTGCAAACTGAGTTCAATAATAGGTTGTTGTTTCATCCATTCTAATATATTTGACTTCTCAAACCTCACCTGGACGAGAATAATGGGTCTGTATATGGTAATCTTGCAAACTAAGTTCGATAATAGGTTGCTGTTTCATCCATTCTGATATATTTGACTTCTAAAACCTCACATGGACGAGAACACTGGGTCTGTGTATGGTAATCTTGCACACTGAGTTCAATAATAGGTCGCAGTTTCATCCATTCTGATATTTGACTTCTCAAACCTCACCTGGAAGAGAACACTGGGTCTGTATATGGTAATCTTGCAAACTATGTTCAATAATAGGTTGTTGTTTCATCCATTATGATATCTGACTTCTCAAACCTCACCTAGACGAGAACACTGGGTCTGTATATGGTAATCTTGCAAACTGAGTTCGATAATAGGTTGCAGTTTCATCCAATCTGATATTTGACTTCTAAATCATCACTTGGACGATAACACTGGGTATGTATATGGTAATCTTGCAAACTGAGTTCGATAATAGGTTGTTGTTTCATCCATTCTGATATATTTGAATTCTAAAACCTCACCTGGACGAGAATACTGGGTTTGTATATGGTAATCTTGCAAACTGAGTTCAATAATAGGTTGATGTTTCATCCATTCTGATATATTTGACTTCTAAAACCTCACATGGACGAGAACACTGGGTCTGTATATGGTAATCTTGCAAACTGAGTTCAATAATAGATCGCAGTTTCATCCATTCTGATATTTGACTTCTCAAACCTCACCTGAAAGAGAACACTGGGTCTATATATGGTAATCTTGCAAACTTAGTATGCCTTGTTTTGTTTCCGATTATGTATTTGACCACAATTTTAATCAACTTGACCACAAAATTGACCAACTTGACCACAAATTTGATCAACTTGACCACAAAATTGACCTACTTGACCACAAATTTGATTAACTTGACCACAAATTGACCTACTTGGCCACAAATTTGATCAACTGGACCACAAAATTGACCATCTTGACCACAAATTTGATCAACTTGTCCACAATTTTGACCAACTTTACCTCGATCCGGACGCCTTTGACCTAGATATTTTGAGACAAAAGAAAATCTCTCCTCTATTATTGTACTCTTCTCTATTGTCTGAAAAAGTAAGGTTTCAATTTTGGTTTCAAAATTCATTCCCTCTCAAATCCTCACTCTGATACATCTTTTAGATTTCAATTCCCTCTCAAATTTGAGAAACTTTTTATAATTCCCTCTCAAATTTGAGAAACCTTTTCTTATTCCCTCTCAAATTTCATTTTCCCCCTTCTAAAATTTTCATAATGATTTCAAGTCTAATCCTTCTCTATAAAAACAGGGAGATGAAGATCTCAATTTTTTTCCTTTCATTCTCACCATCCTCCTTCGCGATTCTAACTTATACCCCTTTCTTCTTTCGTACCTATTACCTCGCATACATCTCTATACCTCATTCATTCTTCAGAGGTAATCTATGTTCCCTTTACTTTCGAATATTTATTTCAAATTAGTTTTTTTTTTGTTAGATGGTATCTCCTTCATAGATGTACTTTGTATGTTGTTATTTACTGCTTTGCGATTCTTGGTATTTGGTTGTTATCTCTTTCCATAGATTATAACCAAACTCAGGTTTTTACATGGTTATGAAGTTTTTCTTAATAGGTTGTTCTTATTATATTAAAATTACACCTTTGTTGGTTGTAATCTCCTTCCATAGATTTCAACCAGAATTTGGGGTTTTGTATTTTCGTTCACTGCTAGGTTTGCTATCATTTTAGTTCAAATGCCTAATAGGTTGTTTGTTGTTTGGTTTGTTTGGTATGAAGATGTTGTCAAGTCAGGATTCTCACACTTCAGATCATGTTGCGTCTACCAATGAAACTGGTTCTGCATCTGATGTTCGTAGTATAGTTGCAGGAAATCCTACACTACACCCCTCACAAGATTTCATTAACATTCAACTCATTTTTGGATTAACAATCTTAATTTTATTGATGAATATTTGAACAATCTTACAAGAAAAGATAAAAGAATCAAGAATAACCACTGCTCTATATTTTCTCTCTCCTATTTACTTGCTTCTCACTCAAAAAAGATCTCTCTCCTTTCCTTTACAACTGAACGGCTATTTACAGGGAATTACATAGTGGATGACAGCTAATCTGTCCTTTATTTTCGGATATGGCTTGCGACATTCTCGAAACCTTACAAATGTTAATCTCGCAAACTCCCTAATTTTCGCAGGACCATCACATTTTTCTCATGATTTAGCTGACGTCGTTTATTATTTCGTTTCTGAAATTGTTCTGCGATACTGTTGTGTTGTGTTGTTAATAATTTCGCTAAGGCATTATTGTTGCGAGATTCTGATCCTACATCTTGCCTCTTCTCATATCTTCTCTGCAAAGTAGAGAACGATGTGAGAAATGCCGCAACTGTCCATCTCTTCATATTCTGCATCTATCACACGTATCCTTTCTTCCATCTATTTCTTGACACGTCTTCTGTAACCGCTGCTTTTCAACCGCTCACGTCTTTTCGCATTAATGGTGTTTATTTCTTCGAGTAAAAAAAATCTTCTTTATATATTCTTCGTACTCTTCTTTCCATTTTCTTTTACTTTCTCTTCTCTTTTTACTCTCTCATCTCTGCAACTCTATTGTTCTTCCGTAAGTTCTGCTACTGTAATTCTTCCCTCTTCAATCTTCTTACTTTTCATCCATTCCCATACTATATATTCAGATATGCCTCCAAGCGGTCAAAAGAATGAGAAAAGTTTTAAGGAAATCCAAAAAGATCTCGACGAGAGAGGTTTTACACTTTCTACCATTCCTGGTGAAAG
This sequence comes from Papaver somniferum, assembly GCF_003573695.1. Lineage (NCBI taxonomy): Eukaryota > Viridiplantae > Streptophyta > Magnoliopsida > Ranunculales > Papaveraceae > Papaver > Papaver somniferum. The sequence continues at coordinate 34,714,187 of NC_039364.1, forward strand.
TGCCAAATCAATTCTTTCTATAAAACTTTTTTCTGATCAACACTGTGGTGATCATATAATCATAGTTTCGGTGGGTCAAATTCTCGCAGGTCTCCCCATTCCTCTTTATGATCCTGAAATTCATTTATTTTATGAGATTCTCGCTCATCCAGACTTCTCGCGAGCTATCTTTCAATTAAGTGGAGATTGCATCCGTTTAATGTTGGAGTTCGCTAACCGTGATGCTGGTAAAGGATCTCTCTACTCTAAAGAACTTAGGGATCCTAAATTCGCAGCCTTGGAGATAATCGCTGAAAAATACACAGTAGCGAGTTTCTTTGAGAATTATGAATTGATCTCCATAAAGAAAGAGAATACTCGCTGGGGTGTTCGTTTGAAAAGGAAATATAATATTGATGAAGATAAAATACTCATGCATGACATTGATTGGTACTATGGTAAGAACACAACCCCTCGCCAATCCAAAGATGATAAATGGTGCGTTTTTCCCTTGATGCTGAAAGGACCTTACATTGCTGGGTCAAATGTTCTTCCTGAGAATCTCGCTACTTATCAACCTTGGGTATTCTCTTGGCCCGAGAAGAAGAAAGAGGTATGTTTCTTCCAGTTTCACCCACTTTACATTTCTTTATTTATCTTTATCCTTTTGTTCGTTGATTCTTGCGACATTCTACAAATCCAGAAACTGAAAGATAGCTACCGCAAGACTGGGAAGGCTAATACCTTGTTAGCTCTTCGCTCATACACAGATGAGGTAAGAAATATTCTCTTATTATTTTAAACAATATATTGTTGCCTCTATTTCTTATTTCTATTTGTGTGTGAAGGTTATCGCTGAAATAGAAGAGCCTATCAATGTTGGGAAGACTGGTGATAAAGGCAAAGGTGCTCTTCGCAGGGAAAAACCAACTGCTCCTCCTTCAAAGAAGAGAAAAATCCATTCTTCCTCTCCTTCAAATATTCCTTCTCATGAAAACTCCGAGAGTGATGAGGATGATGAGGATAATGGTGACCCTGCTGCAAATGAAGATTCTCCATCTGAATCTTCTATGGATAAATTCTCTGGCATCTTTTATGATTCTTGGCAAGGAATGGGAGATAGTCAACTTGCTAATACCTACAAATCTCTCGCCACTATTTGCGATGTTTCTTTATTGGATGATGATAGTTCTCTTCCCGGAGTTTCTAGATCGGTGACTCCCAACTTACTGCATTCTCTTAATAGTCTGGTATGCTTTCGTTTTTTTACTTCTTCATTATTGTAACTCAAAATATCTTTCTATTTTAATATTTTTTACATTTTCTCGCAGGCTGGAAAAGCTTCTTTCGCTGTTGCCTCAGATTTGGAGAGGAGACGTGAAATTCTTGAAAAGAAGAATCTTCAATTTCGTATGAAGAATGAAGAACTGGAAATTGAAGCTAAGGGTCTTCGCGAGAAGAACAAACAACTGGAAACCAACACTTCTTCGCAAAGGAACAAAATTTCTACTCTTCAAAAAGCTAATGATCAGCTCTATGGTATGCAATTTTTCTCATTTCCTTTCATTCATTCATTCTATTGTATTATCTTATTTGATTAATCCTTTTTGCAGACATTTATGGTCTTTCTGATGAAGCCACCCTTCTTCGTTCATTTCCCGATGCCCTAGATAATGACACTCTTCTTGAACATCTTAATAAATCTTTGAATAGTTTTTCTAATGATAAAATTTCATCTCTGTCTTTGAATGAACTTAAATCCAAATTTCGCCTCTTAGAGATTGATCATAGATCTAGCTTAGGTTTAGCCAACCAATTTAAACGTTTATATCTCAATTCTAAAGAGAAGATCAATGAATTAAGAACCAAGATTAGCAAACTTATAGATGATAAAGATCGTATCTCTGATCAAGGTGTTAAGGCTTTGGCGAAATTCCAAGAGACTCTTCTTGAGGGTCAACTTAACGAGATGAAGCTAACCGCAAGAATACCGAGCTCTGCGAAAGAGAATGTCAAGTCCGTTCCCGTCTCCTTATAAATAGTGATGATGAGTTCGCTTGGGCCGCGACAATCTTTGATAACGCTAGAAAAGATTTAGGTGTAAATGTTAGTCTCCAAGTTGAGCATACAACCTTGATTAGAGATATGATTTCTGAGAGAGAAGGTCATTAACTGTTTTCCTTTATTAATCTTTGGTTTTTCACGAGTTTTTATCAAGTTACTGATTAATTGCTATATGCTTCGCAGGATCTGAAAGTAGATATCGCCAAAGAGTTGAGGAACTTGAAGCTGAAATAGAGGAACTCGCAAAGAATCTTTCTTCTCGCAACGACAAATATTCTAGATTAAAGAATCAAATCAAGATCACTGTTGCGAACTTTAAGAACGACGCTCTGCATTTTCGCAATCAAACTATTCAAATGGTTTGTGAAGACCATAGTATTCCTCACTTTGATTATCCTTGTCTCTTGGAGGAGATCCCAAAGAACATTCCTAGTCTGACCATCTCTGATAGCGAAGCTGATGATGAAGAATTTGATGGTGATGAAGGTTCTGATGGGGGTAACAGTTCTGATGAGGATGAAGAAGAGAGCAAATCTGATGAAGATGATGATGGATCAACTAAGAAGTAGTCTTTGTTTCTTTCTTTGATCTTCTGTAATACTTGCACATTTATTCCTTCTTATTGTATATTTGCGAATTCTCTCGATTCCCCATATTCCTTAATATATAAGTTTCTTTTATTTTGACCTGCATTCATTAAGACAATTCTTCTTTGCAATATGGTTAATCAACATAATCATTAATTTTTAACTTTCTACGTAAATTTATCATTTGGGGACAAATAACATTTTTTGATTTCATTCATTCCCATACTTGCCTCTGTTATTTGTATCCAAATGAGAGATTTTGCAGATTTCTCTTATTTTGTGCCTCAGCTTCGCAGTTTTTTCTGTATGATTTCGCAATCATATGCGAAGTGAATTTTGATTCTTTTCAAAATTTCATTTTTGTGTGGTCTTATTTTGCCTTCCTAGTTAAAGGTCTTATCCTTCCACCCCTTGTCATTACGACAAAATCGCAGGACGTCCTTGCACTTTCATGCAAAAACCCATTGATCTTGCCTTAACTTTTTCTTTTGTATTATTGCCTCTTCAGGAATGTTGCGATAATATGACATGCCTAAATATCTTTGCGAAAATAAATCCCCATGACATTTCCGTCTTGCGACGAAATCGCAGGACGTCTTCGCACTTTCATGCGAAAACCCATTGATCTCGTCTTATCTTTTTCTTTTGTATTATTTCCTCTTCAGGATTGTCGCACAAATATGACAAGCCTTAATACCCTTGCGAGTAAAAATCCTCATGACATTTGCGTCTTAAGACACTTATCAGCTCCCTAATGGAGGGTTCCGCCCTTATCTCCCCCCTGGTTGCCCCTTCAAGGAGGCGTACCTCTACCATACAAGGTTGGCTCCTCCCATCCGGTCTTAACAACAACCAGTTGTTTTCGCAGCCTCTTATCCCTTTTACCTATAGGGTTTATGGTTACGAGACTGCACCCTAAGTGGGATTTTCTTCGGACCGAGTGCAGTATAAGCCAAGACTTGTCAAGAATGGCAAGGTACGGTCCAGACGCCCCTGGCACTCTTGACTGAACCGTGTACCTCGGAGCCTTGGTCAGGTTCTGCACTCTTTGGGAGAGTCCTTATTACCTTACTCGCCCAACCTAAGTCATATGCTTAAGCTGAGAATCCAAGGTGCCTCTCCCGGATGAGATTTATTGACCCCAAATCTCCATGACTCAGGTTCCAGGGGCGGTGTAACCTTTTCCCTGAGTCATGCAACAGGTTCCCCCTTATATGACGTACTTTAGGTCTTACATTTTCCTCTTGTGAAATTTTATTCGCGAACTAGGGTGTACGCCATAAAGGTTCGCCCCTTTCTTTTATGTAATTGTTCTATGATTATCTCTGCGAAAGTTTCGCACATCATGATCTTGTTTTGATATGAATAATATCGCAACTATTCTTTGAGAATCCATAACTTCTCAAAGATTCTTATGGATAATATCTTTTTAAGTACAATCTATTCCATGGTCTGTCAAGTCTATGACCAACATCTCTACCTTCTGGATCCATTAATTTATAAGCTCCTGTCCCAACTATCTCCTTAATGATGTAAGGTCCATCCCATTTTTTCGCTAACTTTCCACCATTTTCTCGCTGATATATTGGTGTCTCTCGCAGAACTAAATCTCCTGGTTGAAATTCGCGTACTTTGACACGTTTATTATATTCTCGGGCTAATCTTCGCTGATAATTCTCCATATGCTGTAAAGCTCTTTCTCTTTTTTCTTTTAACTCATCAAGTTTGTTTAAGATCAAATCCGCACTAAGATTTTTCTCCCAAGCTTCTCTCTTTGTCGTCGGAATAACAATTTCTGTTGGTAACACCGCTTCAACTCCTTATGTTAAACAAAAAGGTGACATTCCAGTAGCTTCTCTCCTAGTTGTGTTATAAGCCCATACTGCATTATGTACTTGTTCGCACCATGCTCTATGATGTCCTTCTAATTTCTTCTTTAATATATCTGCAATTGTTTTGTTTGTTGCCTCTGCCTGCCCGTTAGCTTGTGGATACAGAGGAGTAGACTTTCCAAATTTTATTTTAAATGCATTAAGTAACATTTCTATGTTCTGTCCTTCAAACTGTTTCCCATTATCAAATACCAACTGCGCGGGAATTCCGAATCTGCAAATGATATTTTCCGAACTTTAAGGCATGTATCACAGCTTCATATTCCGTTTCGTTATTAGTGGATGCGAATTCCAATCTGAATGAAAAATCCATCTTCGTTCCTTCTGGCGAAATTAAAACAATTCCAACCCCATTGCCTTCCCCTTTTGATGATCCATCTACCAATATCTCCCATCTATTTGGTTCTGTCAATAAGTCATTTGGATCTCCATGTTCTTCTTCTATATTCATCATCTCTTCCACCGCTTCATCATCTTCTAAAGGAAATTCTGCTAAGAAATCTGCGACAACTTGTGATTTTGGTGAAGATAATATTTCATACTTGATTTCGAAATGTCCTATTTGTGCATTCCATCTCTCCACCCTACCTGATCTTTTTGAATTCTTCATCACTGATTCAATTGGTACTTTTGTTAGCACCCTTATTTTGTGTGCTTGAAAATATATGCGGAGTTTAAATGCGGCGTATACTAATGCTAAAATTAGCTTCTCAATATTTGAATAATTCCTCTCTGCAGCATTAAATGTTTTGCTGATGTAATAAATGGGCTTTTCCACTCCTTCATCCGTTCGCAATAACACAACGCTTAAAGCATGTGATGTTGTCGCAAGATAGATCAATAGTTCTTCTCCTGGTTCTGCCTTTTGTAAAATAGATGTATTCATAAGGTGTTCTTTGATCCCTTGAAAATATTTTTCACATTCATCAGTCCATTTGAATTTCGCACCCTTCTTGAGTATATTGAAAAAATATTTACATTTGTCTGATGATCGCGAAATGAATCTTCCTAGCGAAGCTAAAAGCTCGTTCAATTTTTGTACATCCTTTACCGTTGCTGGTGTTTGCATGTCACGAACTGCATGTACCTTTTCTAGATCAACTTTTATTCCTTCTTTTGATATAATGTATCCTAAAAATTTCCCGATGCAACCCCAAAAATGCATTTTTCATGGTTCAGTTTAATATTATAATGCCGCATCTGTTCAAAAATCTCCCTCAAATCTTGTACATGATCTTTAGCTTCTTTACTCTTCACTAACATGTCGTCCACGTACACCTCTAATGTTTTGTGTATCCATTTCGCGAACACCTTCTCTACCATTCTTTGATACGTTGCTCATGCATTTCGTAAACCAAACGACATTTTTGTATAACAGTATAAACCTCTTGGAGCGAAAAAAGAAGTATGTTCTTGATCTTCTTCAGCAAGAGGGATTTGGTTATAACCTTTGTATCCATCTAAAGAAGACACTCTATCATTTCCCGCTGCTGATTCAACCATTTGAGGAATATCCGGCAATGGAAAACTATCTTTAGGGAAAGCCTTGTATAAATCAGTGAAATCTATGCAAATTCTTATCCCTTTATTTTTCTTTGGAACAACAATCATGTTTGCTATCCACTCTGGGTATTTAGCTTCTCTTATAATTCCCGCCTCAAGCATTTTCTGTAATTCTTCTTCTATTTGAGGATGGTAGGTTGTTGCGATTTTTCTTATTCTCTGTTTAAATGGTCTCACATTCTTGTTAATCTCCAACTTATGACATGCAATTGACGGATCTATTCCAGGTATCTCATTCATGATCCCCGCGAAAATATCTTTATATTCCCGCAAAAGATTGACAGTTCTTTCTTCCTCTTCTGCATCCATCTTGGTTCCAATCCCTAATATTAGGGGTTCTCATATAGTTCCAACATTTATTTATTTTGTTGGTTCTACCGCAGTGTAACTGGCCTTGGGTTCTCCCATTTGTGTTGGCTCTTTTATCATCTTCGCAGGTCCATCTCCTTCCTCCGAAATTTCGCTGGGTATTCCTTTACCTTCTTTTGCTCTTATCATGTACACTCTAAATTCTTCTTCTTTCTTTGCCTCCTTTGCAATTTTTCTGCGAAATTGTCGCCTTTTTGCTCGTCCTTCGTAATGCTTTACTTCAATTTGATAACATAATTTCGCATTGTCAATATCTCCTCTAAGCTCACCTACTCCATTTGGCATGGGGAACTTGATGCATTGATGCAATGTTGATGCTACAACTTTAATTGCGCGTATCCATGGCCTCTCCAATAACATGTTATATGGTGATTCCATATCCACTACGCATAGTGTCACTTGTGTTTCGATCTCTCCTAGTGGAATTCACACCACTATTTCTCCTTTAGGTTTTGTTGTGGATTTTCCAAACCCATGAACAAGATATGTTGAACAAGACATTTCTTTATATTTGAATCCCATTCCTTTGAACGCATGATAAAATATTATATCCACTGAACTCCCTGTATCGACTAAAAGTTCTGTTCAATATCCATTCTTCCGTGGATTTTGTTGTTGTCTCCTTCTCTTTTCGTGTAATAGGTACTGTAATAACCAATGGAGATGTGTGGTTCAAATTTTCTTTTGGTATTTCTGCTGCCATGAATGTGATTTTTTGATTTTCCCAATCTTTCAATGGTGACGTCTTTCTACCGCCATAACCTTCCTTCCTTCAAAATCACGTTTATGTATCCTTCCTTTGATGTTTTCATGGAATTCATTAACCATTGTTTTTGTTATCATATTACACTCCAATCTTTTGTCATCTTCATTGACTCTAATCATTTTTCTTTTAACTGGTTCACTGATTTGTTTAATCACTTTCTTGATTTGAACAATCTCAACAACAATCTTCAACTTTCAATCTTCAGCTTCCCTGTTTCTAGCGCCATTATGTAGTTGCAGGAAATCCTACACTACACCCCTCACAAGATTTCATTAACATTCAGCTCATTTTTGGATTAACAATCTTTATTTTATTGATGAATCTTTGAACAATCTTACAAGAAAAGATAAAGGAATCAAGAATAATCACTGCTCTAGATTTTATCTCTCCTATTTACTTGCTTCTCACTCAAAAAAGATCTCTCTCCTTTCCTTTACAACTGAACGACTATCTACAGGGAATTACATAGTGGATGACAACTAACTTGTCCTTTATTTTCGAATATGGCTTGCTACATTCTCACAACCTTACAAATGTTAATCTCGCAAACTCCCTAATTTTCGCAGGACCATCACATTTTTCTCATGATTTAGCTGACGTCGTTTATTATTTCGTTTCTGAAGTTGTTCTGCGACACTGTTGTGTTGTGTTGTTAATAATTTTATTGAGGCATTATTGCTGCGAGATTCTGATCCTACATGTAGTACTTCATCTCATGGTGGTTACGAAAATGGTTCTCTATCTAATGAAGCTTCTCCATCTCATGATGAAACTCAAACTGATTCTGAGTTGGAGGAGACACAATTTCCACACAGACTCTTGGTGGAAATAGATAAATGTGGAAGACCATTCGGCGAATATGCATCCAAGTTTGCAACTCGTGCAGGGGAACTCATTCGAATTCACTTTCCAATTGACTACAAAGACTGGAGGCTCATTCCTTCAGGCTTCAAGGACCAAGTCTGGAACATGCTCATGGTAACTAATTATCTCCTATGCATTTCATTCTATGGTTTGCTCCACTTATACATATCAGTGTTTATAGACCAACTACCTAGTTATTGTTCATGGCTGAAAAAAATACTTTGTCGTTTCAGGAAAAATTTCATTTCGCATATGATGAGTCTCTTGTCAGGCCATTTGTCCAAAAAATATTTCCCTAGAAGTTTCGTTCATTCAAATGGGAGTTACGCCTTAACATTCTGAAAAAGCTTCAGACTCGCGAAGAGATGGATGTAGCATGCCCTTATGGTTTTAATGATGACGTTTGGAAACGATTTGTGCATAATGAGTACCAGCCTGGCATGCAGGAGAAGTATGCTAGATATGCTGAGAACCAGCGGAAGAGAAGGATTCGACATTGTTTAGGTAGACTTTCCCATGCCAACAAATCCTGCAGAGTTGTAAGTGCTTTCTAACCTAGTGGTCTTAACATTAAATTCTCAAAGTATTTTATTTAAACAACCCTTACTGACCATAATGATTGTACATGCCCAAAAAGAAGGTAGGGTTATAGAGTGCCGTGGTGAGAGCTGGATGCTGGCTCATGTAGGGAAAAATGGAGCTGTACATCCAAGTGCAGTTGAAGCGTATGTGAGTATTGGACCATCATATGTTAATCATAGTTCAAATTAATTTAATTGTTTACAGTTTGGTTCTTTTGGGCTTCAGGAAAAAGTGAAGGATGTCGTAGAAAAGAGAAAGGATGAATCTGAAGCTGGTTTTGAGGCTGTTGTAGATCTTACCAATGATCCAGTTACTGAAGTTTTTGGGGATGAATCTATCGAGCCTGGTTCGGTTTGAGACAGACTTGGCTCGGTTTGAGACTGACTTGGTGGTTGAGTCTCATCAGAATCACTAAAACCTTGGAAATTAATAGGCTGCAAGGGTACACGATAACAATCTTGAAATGCGTGTTGTTGATATGGTGGAGGATTTTGCTGATATAACTGAAATGCTGATGAGCTTGAGGCAATTGGGGTAAACAAATTCGCTTTCCTAATAAATTCTAAGTTCACACCACCTCCTGGAGTCATTATGTCCATCTTTCAAATATAACTTGAACTCCTTGAGTCCGGTGGTTTCTTGGGTTAATAATATATATATGTCGCCAAAGATATCTTCTAACTCTCTCTTGAACAACTGGGGGAAGTAATTGATAAATCACTTTTAACTCGGTCCATCCACCTCTTAGCGTTACCGAATTAACTCGCTCCGGATGATCAGATAGGTGACTGGGAAAAATACCTGCACCGGCTACTTGTCTAACATTATTAAACTCATATTCTGTATCCACAACAAAATTTATTCCACTGCTTGGAGCACTAGTACTTCCTTTGGTTTTTCTGTTTCTTTTTCTTCTCTCCATTTTTGAAAAGGGAATAAGAGTTGAGAAGGGAATAAAAGAGGAGAAGAGGAGAAGGGATTGTGACGATTGAGATGGTGTTGCTGCGGAATTTAGAGGCGGTAGAATACCAAGCGCCGGCGATATTGTTTATATCGACAACGAATTTGATAATATCGTTCGGTAGAAATTTCAGCGCTAGTCGGTTCTCCCATAGTGGCGTAAATGGTTTGGCATGCCGCCTGGCATGCAAACACCATTTTTTTGCCATACCCATAGGAATAGGCTCAAGATAGACATCTGAGAAAATGCAACTCAGGGTGTGAAAGGAAATAAAAAAATTTTTTGGATAAAAAAGAAAAAACGGGTCGTGAGGCCCACATTTTTGCTTTAAATCTTAGGCTGTCGGGCATTAGAAGCCAAAAAGAAAAAACAGCCTCTTAAGGATTTAGGGTTAGGTTATTGACCTTTATTAGTCTTATTATCTCCATCTGGGTAAGTTTTGCTCAATTCCACAGGTAAATTTTCATCAGTCTTTGTTTTCTCCGGTTCTTTTTATTTTAATCATCTAAGATGCTTGTGATTTCGCTTTCCTTCAAGCAGTAAAGATCTTCAAACTCTGGTTTTGGTCCTATGTTGAAATTGTGAAATAAAATGTTGAGTGTGTTGTCTTCAATGCAAGCTCTTAGTTCTTGGATTGGTGTTGGATTTGGAGGAACAAGGGTTTAAGATTGTTTGTTTTACTCATTTCTTTAGTGAAACTGGGTTTATTTGGAGAACTTGAAAGATTTGAGTGAGGATTTTAGTTTTTGAAGTGGCTTTATTGTTTTGTTTAAAATAAATGATTATTACAGTGTTTGCGAGCTACAAATTGTTGTCACATTGAATGTTTGAAAGTAGCTCTGATATTTTTTTTTAGTTGTTGTTGTTGTAGGGTTTCATTTTAAAGATTGCATGCTTTAGTTTTCAGTTCGTGGTGTGTGTTTTATTTTTCCTTGTAAGTTGGCATTTACATGGTTTGATCTGCTTTACGAAGTCAATTTCCGCAGTCTGATGGTAACCATAAAAGTTAAAAGTCAGCTCTTTAGTGCAGGTTGACTTGTCGATTGCTAGATGGCATAATACCCCAGTTTTATTGCTTCATTCCAGCAATTAGAAGTAATTTTTTTTGGCCTTCAATACTCGTTACTTTCTTTTCGATGCTAATAATTATCTCCTGGGAAGTTGAGTAGAAATCATGGTTTTCTTTGCATCAAACATGGAGTAAGATTGGTGCAAGTGAAATTGAACCTCATAACAGGTTGAATGAGATTCTCAGGGAATGCAGGTACATTTACAAGAGAAAATCAAATCAATCTGAAAGCTTGAGAGAACGGCTTCACAAGATTCTGGATCCCTATGACTCAGTTCTGGCGCACACGAGTTTACTGGAAGGATTACAAGTAACTATTTTAGTCTTTTTACGCACATAATTTTACTTATATGCTTATCATTGGTATGTACTTTTTTCTTGGGAAGTTGAGTGGAAATCATGATTCGTTTGCAGCAAATATGGGATGAGCTTGGTCAGGGTTGTGATGAAAGTGATAATATGTTGCTTCAGGAATACTTGGACGTTTATAAGGGAGCAGTTGGTCGAACTGTTAAGTGGAGAGCAAACATTCTCTGGGTGTTGGCTGATGCAAAAAATGTGCTTTCTGATTTTTGTTTAGCTCTGAAGAAGACAAATGTGAGTAAACATCAGTTTTGCACCTAATTCCAAACTATTCTATAATTATTGTATAAAACTCTAAGCTTTGGATGTGCATGTGGGATTAAGTATACAAACTTAGCAGCTTAATCGAGTGACTGTAGTTTGGTATATCTGTATAAATATGATACCAACTGTTCTACAGTCCGATTTGACAGGAACAATCAAGGAACAATTAGAGGCCGCACGTCGAGCACTAGAACCATTACATGAAGAGGTATCACGCTTCACCCAATCTATGATCTATATGAAAATTTGTTTGGGTTATTGTTTGTTACTTGTGGAAATGTGTTGGGGGTATTACTCCATCCAAAGAAACAGTTTCCAGAAATGTAAATCAAGTAGATGAGCTTTGTGCTAAACGTAATCCTGGAATGCCAATAGGCCATAGTAATCTGGCTTGGAAATACTTTTTCATAACATAGCTGATAGAGTTCTAAGTATTACAATTTCACAACTGGAGAAGGTCTTCTTAAGACAGATAACTGAGATGTTGCCTCGGTGAATTCTCTGTGAAATCCTTAAATTTAAAATTGCACAATACTTTTTGTAGGATCAGAATTTCGTGACAACGATACGCTCGCGAAATTCTTAACAACGCATTACAAAAATGTCGCAGAGCACTTTGAGAAACGATACAATAGGTGATATTAGCTTAAACATAAGAAAAATGTAATAACTTTGCGAAGATTAGAAGATCTGCGAAATTAACATTTGTAAGCTTGCGATATCATCGCAAGCCAGATCCGAAATTAGGGGAAATCTTAGTTATATATGAGCTGTCATCCACTAGGTAGCATCCTATATAAAGAGAAAGGTAGGAGAGAGAAAAGTAACTTGTATTATTATTATCTTCTTATTCTTACCCAAAAACCAGAGAGAAGGAGAGAGCTCAAAATACTCATTAATGGAGTCTCAATGTAATTCATATGTAATTCAATGATCATAGTAAAATCTAACCCCGTGGATGTAGATCAAATTGATCGAACCACGTAAACCTTGTGTCTCTTTGCAATTTTAGCATTCTTATCATCATTTTTATGTTTAGATCTACAAATTATTACAAGGGGTGTGTTGTAGGATTTCCTGCAACTACATTTTGGCGCTAGAAACAGGGAGGAGTAAAGGATTTATCCCTCCCGTAGCTTGTTGGTTCAAAAAATTTCCATGAAGATTATCTATTGTTCATATCTTTCTAGATCTACAAAGTTTAGGTTCAAAAATTGAAATTTTATGGAAGAAGTCACACTTTCATGGAGCAAACATCATCAACAATTCAAAGACTTGAAAAGAGTGAGAGAAAAAAATTAGTTGTTGCGGTGAAATTTAAGGAAAAAATGGAAGTTTTAGTGGAAGATTTTCATGTTCAGGAGATGAAGTAAAATGTGAAAGGAGTTAAGAAAGGACGAAGAAAAGATAAGAGGCAGATGCTGCAATTTCTATCACAAACAGAAATTCGCACAGATGGTTCAAGGATGAGCGAACAATAAATAGGTCACGGGTTCGATTTCGCAGAGACACATATTTTTCATTTTCTTCTCATTTGCATGGGAGAATAAAATAATAATGAAAAAAGTTAAGCGTTAATTTTGCAGAGAGGTTCTTGCACAATTGGTCCAGATAGCAGTATGTGCGTTCGTGGTCGCAAGTTCGAATTCGCCTGCGAACATAGTTTTCTTCTTTTTTACAGAGAGCGAAAAAATGATAATTTCGCAATATTGTTTCATTATTTCGCAAACAAGAGGTAGCACAATTGGTAATCTGCGAAATTAATGAGTTCATGGTCGTGTGATCAAGTCCCAACACATACGTATTTTTTCGCACAGATATTTCTTTGATTATTTCGCACAGAAGAGAGTTGATGATAATTTTGCAGAGATATTTCGCAAAGAAGAAGCTTGCACAGTTGGTCAGTAGGCATGAATGCAAGCAGCAGGTCGTGGGATCAATTCTTGCTTCTCGCATGTTTATTTTTGTTACGCGAAATTTATACAGAAGTGCCTCTCACACAGTTGGAATTTGATTACTTCGCAAGAACTTTGATTACTTTGCAAGAGACGCTTAGCAAAATTGATATGATGCAAGAAAATCCAAGAAGCAGGTCGAGGGTTCAAGTCTCACTTCTCACACTTCTTTTTTCTGCGCGAAATTCATATATTTCAAGGCATTTATTCACTTCTCTGACAACAATAACGACTCACATGAAAGATAAGTACCACCTCCTTGAACATTTTACTTTATACTAGGAACACATAAACAGATTTTTGATTTGATTTACAAAAAGCGATTCAATCGCACTATTACAAAGATTTCAAGATTTCAAAGATTATAAAGATTACTAAGATTTCAAGATTATAAAGACTTCAAAATTACAAAGAATGCGAGATTTCAAAATTACAGAAAACTGAGAAAATTTAATTTATATGTTTCTCTAGAATATTTCTTTTGTAGAGAATAAAAAGATTTTTGATTTGATTTACAAAATGCGAAAAGTCGCAGAATTACAAAGATTTCAGAATTATAATGTATTAGAATTTCTCTTGAATATTTACTTTGCTTCAAATGATATGATATTATGAGAATGAAAGAATGAATTAAAGAATAAAAGAACAAAGAAATGCGAAAATTTCTCAAGAGACAATCTAAGATCCATAAAAATCTAAGATTAGAATGGGGCGAACCTTTATGGCGTACACCCTAGTTCGCGAATAAAATTTCGCAAGAGGCAAATGTAAGACCTAAAGTATGTCATAGAAGGGGGTACCTGTAGCATGACTCAGGGAAAAGGTTACACCGCCCGTGGAACCTGAGTCATGGAGATTTGGGGTCAATAAAGCCCATCCGGGAGAGGCACCTTGGATTCTCAGCTTAAGCATATGACTTAGGTTGGACGACTAAGGTAATAAGGACTCTCCCAAGGAGTGCGGAATCTGATCAAGGCGCCGAGGTACACGGTTGAGTCAAGAGTGTCAGGGGCGTCTGGAGCGTACCTTTCCATTCTTGATAAGTCTTGGCTTATACTGCACTCGGACCGAAGAAAACCACACTTAGGGTGCAGTCTCTTAACCATAAGCCCTATAGGTAAAAGGGATAAGAGGCTGCGAAAATAACTGGTTGTTGTTAAGACTGGATGGGAGGAGCTAACCTTGTATGGTAGAAGTACGCCTCCTTGAAGGGGAAACCAGGGGGAGATAAGGGCGGCACCCTCCATTAGGGAGCTGATAAGTGTCTTAAGACGCAAATGTCATGAGGCTTTTTACTCGCAAGGGTATTAAGGCTTGTCATATTTGTGCGACAATCCTGAAGAGGCAATAATACTAGAGAAAAAGATAAGACGAGATCAATGGGTCATTACATGAAAATGTGAAGACGTCCTGCGATTTCGTCGCAAGATGGCAATGTCATGGGGATTTATTTTCGCAAGAATATTTAGGCCTGTCATATTGTCGCAACAATCCTGAAGAAGCAATAATACAAAATAAAAAGTTAAGGCAAGATCAATGGGTTTTTGCATGAAAGTGCAAAGACGTCATGCGATTTTGTCGCAATGACAAGAGGTGGAAAAATAAGACCTTTAACTAGGAAGGCAAAATAAGACCACATAAGAAAATGAGTAAGCAAGTAAGCTTGCGAGAATGATTATATGTAAGCAAACAAGCTTGCGAATATGTACATGGAAATGAAGCTGAGGCAGTGAAAATGCCGCAGACTTGATATTATGATCATACTGTTATGAGATACTAATAGTGCAGGAAAGAGGGAAGATGAAACACAAGTAAGAACTTGTGAAGAACAATAACTACACGAAGAAGAATGTATACACTAAGGAAAAAGGCAGAGAAATGAAGAATGAAAGCAATTTAAAGCTACATCAATTTTAGACGGCAAAATGAGCTAAATAACACAAACCTTAACTATATATTGCAATAGATAAGCATTCTCATCATACTCGCATCATACTCGCATCATAAAAGCATTGCATAAGCATTTCATGGCATAAACATCGCATACACATTTCATAACATAATCATCACATAAGCTTTATATTCGCACAAGTACTTTACAAAACTGTACGGAATAATATTGCAGAATTTCGCAATAATATCGCAGAATTTAGCAGAATTATTCAGGATTACTCAGAATTTCACAGGATTATTCATAATTTCGCAAGATTATTCAGAACTTCGTAGAATGATACAGAACTTCGCAGAATGATTCGAAATTTCGTAGAATGTGTCAGAATTTCGCAGAATGTGATTATTTCGAATGACGTGATTATCTCGCTCCATTATGTCGCACAATTATAAGAAACTTGAAGAGATTATACTATCGCATGAGCACAAAACATGAGACAGCGGCAAGATAAGAATGAAGAAACAATTCGCACATTCAATATTTTCTCAAGGATTCTACACTCATAGATAAAGAACATAGGAAATTATGGATTACCAAGAAAACATTTTATGTTCTTTATCTTCTCGGCAAGAATCACCAAAAATGGAGTAATAATTTCGCATGAATAGAGGCAATACTTATTATTTGCAGTCAAGGATGGATACTTCTTATATTTCGAGGATTAAGTACTTCTTATACTTCTCAAAGGATACTTCATACTTCATACTTCTTATATATTTCGAGGATTGAGTACTTCTCATACTTCTTCAAGGATACTTCAAACTTCGCATACTTCAAGAGATGATACTTCTTATTTACTTCGCAACGCTCCGGAACTTCACAAAAGAATAGAGGAAAGTACGTACTTTTCAAGTCCAGTATTCTTTTGCTCGTTCCTTCATCAACAAAGATCAAAGACTACTCCAACAAACACGTATCTCTCTCCAACAACTACAACAATGGATTTTTTCCTGATGATCGCCCTTCAAGCAATATTCAAGAAAAAAGAGGCAAGATGTAGGATCAGAATTTCGCGACAATGATACGCTCGCGAAATTCTTAACAACGCATTACAAAAATGTCGCAAAGCACTTTGAGAAACGATACAATAGGTGATATTAGCTTAAACATAAGAAAAATGTAATAACTTTGCGAAGATTAGAAGATCTGCGAAATTAACATTTGTAAAGGGGAAATCTTAGTTGTATATGAGCTTTCATCCACTAGGTAGCATCCTATATAAAGAGAAAGGTAGGAGAGAGAAAAGTAACTTGTATTATTATTATCTTCTTATTCTTACCCAAAAACCAGAGAGAGGGAGAGAGCTCCAAATACTCATTAATGGAGTCTCAATGTAATTCATATGTGATTCAATGATCATAGTAAAAGCTAACCCCTTGGATGTAGATCAAATTGATCGAACCACGTAAACCTTGTGTCTCTTTACAATTTTAGCATTCTTATCATCATTTTTATGTTTAGATCTACAAATTATTACAAGGGGTGTATTGAAGGATTTCCCGCAACTACACTGTTGCTGATCCATCTCCATATTATTTCCTCAGAGGATTAAGGTTTTCCCTTCGAAGATGCATTCACAATGCCTTGACTGTTATGAAAAAACTTGGTCATTTTATGGTAAACAAGTAGAGTGTACGTACGATGCATGTCGTCCAATTTTAGGTGTTATGCAATCATAACATTCAATCCCCAAGATCCAGTGTTAGTGTTTATCAATTTTATATGTGGTTTCTCGATTTATAATTTTTTGTGATCATTGATTTGTGAACCGTGAAGATAGTTAGACACTGTAGAAGAAAACGATCTAGAAGTAGTGCAGTTTCAATTTTCAGGTCTTTAAATATGTTTATTATTTCAAACACAGCTCTAAAGTAACTAGCATATCCAACAGAAGCCCTTTTTAATTTAACAGATCGGATATAAACACTGATGATATGGTTTGTGTGAATAGTTCACACGGAAATAATTTTCGGAATTGATACTGATCTGAACGGCTGAATTTTGAATAGAAAAGATCCGACGGCTACGAAAAGTGAGGCTTAAGATACAGTTGCTCTCATTAAAGGGGGGATATAGAGCAAAGTCTTTTTCTTTTGTCTTTTGTGATAATCCATCCGAGTCTGTTAAACACCTTTTCTTTAATTGCTGTTATGCCAAATCTGTGTGGACGTTGCCACCTTTAGCAGGTTTGAAACTTAAACTGATGTCAAGATATTACACAAGGATTGCAGGTTTAGGTAATCCCGCTGAAATGAAAGTTGTAGCCACTATTTAGCTAATTTGAAAGAAACATGTTTGAGAATCTTTCAAGACAAAACCAACACTAGTCTACAAAGATCAATGGCATATAATCTTTTGGTATGTCCTTGTTAAATAATGCAGGCGCAGTGGTTTTAAGAAACAATGAGTCTCAGATTTCATTAGGCTGGAAAGCTCCATTAGTGTGAACACATAAATCACGAAGCCATCCACGTGTTCACAAACAATATTCGCATACATCCTAATTCTAGAATTATACGTCGTATGCGTAACGAGATGATTATCTCGATTCATCGACTCGAAGCCTCCGGGCTTGTCATTGTCTAGTCGAATATTATCATAAATAATGTTCGTATAAAGGAATAAATCGAGAATCAAGTATAAATATAAAGCATATGAAGTTTAACGCTGAATGTAAGGTGCTGAAATGTAAATGAGACAGATTTACGTGGTTCGGCACTAAGGCCTACATCCACGGGGTTTGGTGTTTCACTATGTATTGAATGGTTACAAAGATAGTCGAATGACTTTAGAATATACATAGGTCTGCGGAAGTAGGGGGATTACTTACTCTTCCTATTTCTCTCTCTCCTATGTTCTCCTCTAATTGCTCTCCCAAAATGGTTTTCCCCTCCTCTCTTAGTGGAGAGGGGTATTTATAGGGATGGAACTTGGGTCCCATCTCTGAGGTGCCGTTGTAATCTTATCTTCTTGTGCTTTGTGCCTATTACGCAGAGGTCTTCGGCATATGCCGCGGCCTGAGCTTGAATACGAAGGGTTATCCTCGCTTCTTCCACGAGCTGATCGACACGTGTATATCTCTTGGGTATTTAATGCGGGTAGATGGATGTATGCTCGTGTCAGACAAGTGTCTCTTTGTCTGGTCATATCTGTGTCAGCCTAACTTCCTCTCGGCCGTTGATCTGGGATCTTCCTCGGGATTGGGTGTGTTAATACCCAAGGGGTATTATCTGGTGCTCCTCTGAGCCATCATACCTTTGTGGTCCTCTGTACCTGACCGTCAGATCTGCTGACCGATGGCATCTTCTGATGAGATGCTTGCTATCATGTTTTGATGTCTCGCTTCGCATGCCTTCCACGTGTCTCTTTCTGTACACGTGGTGGATGATGAAAGGTGTACATACAATTTGCCCCTCTTCTTCTAACTTGGGCGTATTTTGCAATTTTGAAGAAGAAAGGTAGTCCTACACGTTTCCCACTTTGCATTAACTTCTCCCATAACTGCTCCTTGGTACGAGGAGCAGTTATTGTCTTCTCTAGCTTCATAAATAGGAAAGAGAATGTGAAAAAAAAACTTTTATCCTTTTCTTGTCAGTGTTCATTCTTTTCTTGTTTTCTTATTCTTGTTCTTTAGTCATTTACTATCACCGTTCTAGTGAGGAATATAACATTCAATTTTCTGTTTCTTTCTTCTGCTTCTTTCGTTTTTGATTGTTGCTGCCCCTGTATCTTTTGATATCTCTGATCCTCCTTTCTTCGACTGCGGTTGATGCTTGTCGTCCTCTTCTATACAGGTATGGGTTTTTCATTGGTTGTTCATCATTGATTTATCTATGTATCTATCCGTTTGTCTCCTGCTGCTGTGTTCTTGGTTTTGCGATGAAGATCATACATGTCGAAGCATATATGCTTGCCCCTGTTCTTTGTTACAGCGTCTGTGAGTCTGTATCTGAGTATTATCCCTGGAGTCAGATGAAGTATTTTTTAGTTTCTTAGGGTTTTTCTTGTTTATCCGGATGAACCATCAATTATGGGTTTTTGATCATTAGTGATCTCCTCGTATTCTTCTCTAAACTGTTTTTGTGTTTCCTTGTAGATATGTCTGATCGTCTGCGGGCTCCTTACCAAACTCCGCCATCTAGTCCTCCAAGATCCCCTCCGCGTAGAGATCCTGACAGATCTCCACTTGGGGAAGGTCCTTACAAGTCTTCGCAATCGGATCCTCGGGGTCATAGGGTTTCATCTTCCTCCGGTGCGAAGATTATGCCTTCCAAGAAAGGGGATATGACGAAGGGTCCTTATGGATCTAGGTACGCCGTTAACCGCTCCCCTTCTCGTCCTCGTGAAGATTCTAGGAGTACGCAGGCTCCTCCTCGTGATGACTCTAGGAGTACGCGAGATCCTCCTCCTCGTACTGAAATAGTGGATGCTCCGCCCCTTCTTTCAATGGCTCCTCCTTCAGTGCCTCCGCAAAAATCTTTTCCGCCTCCTCCCGCGGTTTCTTTCAAAGGGAAGTACTCCAAGGGTACTATGTCGAGAGATGATACGTCTACAAATCTTCATTCTAAAAGGAAAGCTTCGGAATTGGGTCCTACTTCTGATTCCGCAGACGAAGAAGAAATTGTCCCCGTGATACGCAGCATTTCAGTTGGTAAGAAGAAGGTCACTTTCAAGCATATTGATCTTGAGATGTTCAAGGAAAAACATGAACTCCAAGCTTTTGAGGTTCGCTTCTATGCTCCTGACGATGATATCACCTACGAGCTCCTTGCTAATTATCAGTTTGACGAGTTTCATCTGTTGACTACAGTTGGAGCCTTCGAGGCGAGTCTTATGTTGCCCTTATATAAGTCGGGTGACTCCTTTTATTATGACGTGTTGGCTAGTCACGAAGGCTCTTCCACGAACACTCATAATCGTTCCGTGTCACAACTATCTGGGAATTATCTTCGTTCACTGAAGGAATGTTATCTGCGGAGCAAGGGAGAGACTATGATGACCTGCTATGTTCCAAATCCTGCTGAGAGAGAGTGGTACACTCCTCAGAACTTTAATAGTTCTTTTGGGGATTATGTCAACAACAGAAACTGTAAGCCATGGAGTGTTAGTCTTCGTAATATTGCTGCTCCCCGTGGTGAAATTCGTCTTTTGAGTGAGGTGAGTGATGCCAAGCTGAAATATGTTCCTGGTACTGAGGTATCTGCTAAACGGAAACTCTTTCCTGCTCGTGAAAGGATTAAGTGTGACCATGATTATGAATGGCATGCTACTGTTATTGAGGTAGTTGGTCCTTGGGCTTACGGATGGATTCCGGGTCCACGTGGTTGGCGTCCTTCTGAAAATAGCAAGCCTCGTGAAACTCCTCCTGCTCGTTATGGAGATTTCTGTCCTTGGCGTCCTAATTTCGCGGGCATGAATTTTCCTTATGCTCTTGATGTCGTTGATGGAGATGAGGAGGAGGGTTCTGGTGCTATCCATCCATCAAAGAGTGCTGCTGCTGCCAAGGTATAGTTTCTTCTTATATTCTCTATCTTTTTGCCCCTTTTTCCTTGCTTGAAATAATTTTCATTTTTGAAGTGAGGGAAAAATGAGCCTTTGTGGGATGTATACTGGTTTGTAGGCGTCGAAGAAGAAGAAACTTGGACCCAAACAATCTTCTACTGCGATTATTGGTGAGGCTGAGGGTTATGAGGAGGTTACGAGTCCCGTAAACCAAGGGTATGGTGAGGATGAAGAAATGTCCAACGGAGAAGAGCGTACCGACACTTCTTACCCTGATGACGAAGGTGGTAATGGTGAAGAAGAAGTTTCCGCGGGTGGTGATGGTGAGGCTGAAGTTTCCGCGGGTGGTGATCTTGAAGAAGAAGTTGCCGCAGGTAGTGATGGTGAAGAAGAAGTTGCCGCGGGTGGTGATGGTGAGGCTGAGGGTAATATTACCGTCGGTGGTACTGGTGGGAGTGGATCTGCCCCTGTTGGGGATGACATTGTTGGTGTGGGTACTTTGCCCGTAATTTCCCCAGAGTTCTCTTTCGGTAGGATATATTCCGCGGGGGAATCCTTCGATGTGACTGCTTCCATGGGTCTTGCCGAGGACTTCTCATTGCTTTCCCCACATGATGATTGGGATGTGCTTGGGGACCTTGGAAAAGAAGGTACCACTGATCAGCAAGCTGAGAACGCAGGTGGTCATGCTGAGGGTGGTAATGTCGAGACTTGCGCGGGTGAGGAGATAACCGCTAAGGGGAAGTCTGCGGTTGAGTCTCCTTCCGAGGATTTCCCTTTCTCGCTAATGCCTGAAGGTGAAGATGCCATTTTGGCTTGGCTAAAGAAGAAGAACCTGATGTTCATCCCTAACCCTGCCCCCGTGGTCACTGGTGAGAAGAATTCGACGCTTATACTCTTCGAATGATGCAACTGTCTTCTGAAGCACGCTTTGCTGAGATGTGGGAGAAGAATCTTAGAGCTTCGGAAGCTAATTTAGTGGTTGACCCTCCCTCCTCTGTTTCTGATATGATGGCCATAGCTGATGGGTACCAGTACGGTTTTCCCCAGCAGCGTGTTTTAGAGGTAAATCCTTGTACTCTTTTTATGATATCCGCGCATTGTGTTCTTCGTGATATCTGATCCCTTTGGTATAATAATGTTTGTTGTTTATGACGTAGATGATGAGGAGCGAACATTGTAACCATGTTCTATACCAATTCTTTAAAGCAAAGTCTTTAAAGTTGGAGGCCAAGCTTCGTCATAGGGAAGAGGAACTGTCTGCGGCTGAAGCGGAAATAAATGAACTGAGGGTCCGTCTGAAGGAAAAAGAACAGCTGGGTAACACTGAGGAGAATCTTCGTTCAGAACTTGCTATAGTCCGCAACGAATTGGAGCAGACTCGTAGAAGTGTCTCGTCCTTCACAAGTTTGTATTTTACGGATTTTCACTCCTTATGATTCCCTATCTGTATTTTGGTGTTCTGTCTGAGTCTACCCACCCTATCTTCAGTGGGTGGAGTCCCCGAGTTGATATGGCTTCGGAAAGAAAGGGAACGACAGAAATCCCGTATTGCAGAGTTGGTGGGTAAGTTGAAGAGCGAAGCTGTAAAGTGGAATGCTCGTTCTGATGAGAACAATGCCTTAACAGCTGAGTGGCGTGAAAAGCGAACACTGATGGTTGATATGCAAAATAAGTACAATCATGACCGTTGTTTGTTTAATGGTACGCTGCTATGGACGCGTGACAACCTGCGTGATGCTCGAGAACATGCTTCAGACTTAGAGGCTAGAGTGCGCTTTTTAGAAGGAGAGTTACAACAGGCTCGTTCTTTCTTAGGCCCCGGGGTTAGGGATAGTATGCTGCGTATTTCCGAGGAAAGAGATAATGCTAGGGCCGAGGTTGGTGCTCTTAGTAAAGCCCTAGCAGCGTCTCGAGCGGATGTTGCTCGCCAAGTGGAGTCTGAAAGAGATCTTGAGATGAATGTGTATCGACTTCATAAAAGGATAGGGGAGGTGAATGATGAAGTCAACCATCTTCGTCACTTGGATTCGATGAAGCAGGTAGATTTAGACGCCAGTCAATTTGCTCTTACGAACCTTCAAACGGATTATAAGAAACTATCCACCGAATATGAATTTCTTGATGAGGCTCGGGACGCAGTTGTCAATGAGTATGAGGAGGCTTCGGCTAATGTCGAAGGTATAACCTCGTTTTATCGAGTGTGATTCTGTTATTTCTTCGTTTTAACCCCTTGGTATTTTTTGTTTTCAGCACTCGAGGGATAGCTTCACGCAACAAATGATGAGCTTAAAAAGAATCAATCTGCCTTAGTGCAGCAGGAAGGACAAACCAACTATTTCAAAGGGTTGGCCGCGTCTCGTGAGGAAGCAGCGGAGATTGCCTCCAAAGAGGCGGAACGCCTATCTGTATTGTTGTCTCAATCCCACCAGCGGACCGCTGTTATCACTTATAAGGCTCGATGTCAGTTGGCTGAAGAGACCAACAAATTCCTGGATAAGATTGAACTTGGCCTTAAAGTCGAACATGGTCTTGTCAAGAATTATCCGCGCCGTCCCCTTCCCGCGCCTTTGCCCGGTTCTTCTGGGCCCTCTTCAGGTGGTAGCGTACCTTCATCTCGCAGAGACAACCCCGTTGATGGAGCTGTATCGTCCAAGTAGATTTCTTTTATTAGTCATAGAAAGTTGATCCTCGTTGATTATATAATTTCAGATCATTTTTTGATGTGTTTCCTGTTTTATCTTATTTGCTGAATCTTGTAATCAACTCTTTATGAAATGGATCATCCTTTTGGCGTACCTGCGTTATCAATTCATCTTTTTATTTTAAAGTACCGTGAAGTGCTAAACTAGAAATAACTGGTTTTGTAAAAAGTTGAGAGTGTTTGAGTGCGACACCGAAGGTAAATACCTTCGTGATCGTCTTGAGACCTGTCACCCCGCTGGCGAATCCTGGGCCAGAGGATTCCCAAACGGTGGGGGCCGAGGCAGCGTTCTAGGATATGGAATGCTTATTTGAAAATATTCACATGCACCCATTCCGTCGACCCACTGCCTTAAAATTGGTTGGGTATCTCTTTCTGCTGGGTGCCTTCCCCCTGGTCTTACACTCATAGACACTGATAGGGGAGCCCTGAGAGATTGTAGATTAACTACTTTCCCCAATATTGTTAATATATAATGTAATGTACATGCGTTCATCCAGCGGGCCTTTTGACCATTTCGTTTACTTTCAGATTTCCCAAAAAGCTTGTTTGATTGATAGGTTGAGGCCTGCTACTCCTCGTCCAGAGATAGAAACATATAAAGCGGTTACACTGCCTTCTTCTTCTGGTATTCTCCACGCAGATGCAAAGCTGCGCTGCTCCTATGGGTAGTACAGTTTGATCCATTTAGCATTCCAAGGGTGCCGGAGGACCTCTCCTTTCAGATTGCGAAGATAGTAGGAACCGTTTCCCGCAATGTCGTGTATTATAAAAGGTCCTCCCCATGTAGGTGCTAACTTTCCCCATTTCTTCTCTCGTTGATACCGCGGGATTGTTCTTAGCACATACTGCCCCTCTACAAAATTTCGAAGCTTTACCTTTTTGTTGTACTCCCTCGCTAGTCTCCGTTGATAGTTTTCCATCTTCTGCAATGCTGCTTCCCTCCTTCCTTCCAGGTCGTCCAGTCTCTCTAACATCATGTCTGTTGTGAGATTTTTCTCCCATGCTTCGGTCTTTGTGGTTGGCATGAGGATCTCTGTTGGGATGACTGCTTCAGCTCCATAAGTGAGGAGAAATGGGGACTCCCCAGTGGCAGATCTCCGTGTTGTCCTGTATGCCCATAATACATTGTGTAGCTGTTCACACCATCGCCCCTTGTGTTCGTCTAATTGCTTTTTGAGTATAAGGGCGAGGGTCTTGTTGGTAGCTTCCGCTTATCCGTTGCTTTGAGGATATATGGGGGTGGACTTGTTTTTCCTTATTTTGAAATTGTCGAAGAGCATGTCTATGTTTTTCCCCTGTAATTGTTTACCATTATCGGACACGATTTCCGCTGGTATGCCGAACCTGCAAATAATGTTTTGGAATATGAAAGTAAACACGTTCACGTCTCTGATCCTGGCTAAGGCTTTGGCTTCCACCCATTTACTGAAGTAGTCCGTGGCTACTATCAAAAATTGTCTTTTCCCTGATCCTTCGATGAAAGTCCCAACGATATTTATGCCCCATTTTGCGAATGACCATGGACTATCCACATAATTCAACTTTGTTGCTGGTGCATGTATTTTTTTGGCGAAACGCTGACATTCTTCACATCGTCGGGACATTCTTGCGGCATCTTGTATCATTGTGGGCCAGTAATATCCTTGCATTTTTCTTTGTCGGCTAGTGATCTCATGCCGCTATGATTTCCTGCGTCACCATAATGGATGTCGTTTAGAATTCGATGCCCCTATTTCCTGGATAAGCAACGTAGTAATGGTCCAAGGATAGATTTCTTGTACAGGATTCCATCCCGAAGGTCATATCTTCCTACTTTGGAGAGTATTTTCCTGTTTTGTTTGTGATCCGCGGGTAAGGTTCCATCCTTGAGAAACACATGGATCATCATTCTCCAATCATCTTCGTTGCTGAAATCTTCGTCTTGATTTGCTCTTGACAGGATATCTTCTTCGTCAAAATCGTCACGGATGTCTTCTCCCATCTGATCTTCGATATTTTCTTCCACTGTATCTTGATTTGTAGCAAAGGAAAATTGTGTTGCAATCGAGGGCTCGTATACCCTTGTTATTTTGATAGCTTCGATACTCTTGTCCTTCAGCATGGATGATATATATGCTAGGGCATCCGCGTGCCTGAGATCCCTTCTGCATAAGTGCCGGAACTTGATGTTCTGAATTTGTGATGCCAATGTTTGGACCAAGGCCATGTAAGCTGAGAGGGTGTCGTCGTACACATTGTATTCGAGCCCTATTTGCCGTATGACAAGCTGCGAATCACTTGTCAGTCTCACATCAGTTACCCCCATCTCTATTATTAAGAAGAGGGCATGTACGACTGCCTCGTATTCGACGATGTTATTATTATGCTCTTTGAATTCTAACCTGAGTGCCTGTACGATCCTTTATCCAGTTGGGATGGTGATGACAATGCCTATTCCTGCCCCTTCCTTATTTTTGGAACCATCAACGAAGACTTCCCATTGTCTTTGACTCGCGGGTTCGAGGACATCAACTGGATCCTTGCTTTCTTCGTCGGCTTCTGGTATTCTCCTAATCTCTTCGTCGTTGTCCAGGGGGAGGTCTGCTAAGAAATCCGCCAAAACTTGGGATTTTTGGGAATGTTGAATTTCATGAATGATGTTGAATTGGTCCAGGTGGGTGTTCCACGTGGCTATTCTGCCTACTTTTCCCGCGCTTTTGAGGACTGCTTCCAGTGGTTCTTTGGATGGGACACGGATGAAGTGAGTTAGGAAATAGGTTCTCAGCTTTTGAGTATCCCATACCAATGCCAGGATAAGTTTTTCGATCTTCGTGTAGTTCCTTTCCGCATAATTGAGGGTCTTACTAACATAATAGATAGGTTGTTCTATCTTCGTATTGGTTTTGACCAACACTGCGCTAACTGCGTCTTCTGTCGCTGCTATGTACAATGCCAAAACCTCATCAGGATCAGGCTTCTGCAGGATTGGAATTGAAGCCAGGTGTTCCTTGATTCTTTGGAAGGCTTCTTCGCATTCTACGGTCCATTCAAACGTACTCCCTTTTTTTGAGAATATTGAAATTTTTTTTGCATTTGTCCGAGGATCGGCCAATAAATCTTCCCAAGGCTGCTATGGACCCATTGAGCTTCTGCACTTCTTTTAAATTCTTCGGAGATGGCATTTCTACTATGGCCTGAATCTTCGCTGGGTCTACCTCAATGCCCCTTTTTGTTACCAGATATCCGAGGAATTTCCCTGAGGTGACACCGAAAGTGCATTTTTCTGGATTTACTTTCATGTGATGTTTCCTAATTGCTTCGAAAATATCTCTCAGGTCCTGGTGGTGATCTCTGCGCAGCTTAATTTTGACGAGCATGTCATCAACGTAGACTTCTAAGGTACTACCAATCCATGGCCTGAAGATAGCATCGACCATTCTTTGGTACGTTGCCCCTGCGTTTCGAAGTCCAAAGGGAATTCTAGTGTAGCAATAAAGGCCATGCGGGGTGTAGAATGTTGTGTGTAGTTGATCTTCTTCGGCCAGGGCTACTTGGTTGTAACTAGAATATCCATCCATAAATGACAGCTCTTCGTATCCTTCCACTGCTTCAACCAGCTGATCTATGCTTGGCAGGGGATAGCTGTCCTTTGGACATGCCTTGTTAAGGTTAGTAAATTCGATGCATATCCTAACCCCTCCATTTTTATTAGGAACGATGACCATGTTGGAGATCCATGTAGGGTATTTGACTTCCTTGATGAAGCCTGCTTCTAGTAGTTTCTGAAGTTCTTTTTCCACTGACTTATGATACTCCGGTGCAACTTTTCTTATTTTCTGACTGAAAGGTGGCGTGCCTGGTTTGATGCGCAGCTCGTGTTGGATTATTTTCGGATCAATCCCCGGCATATCTGCTAACTTCCAGGCGAACACATCCGCGTATTCTTTAAGTAATTTGGTTAAGGAATCTTCTCTTCTTTCGTCCATTATGGTCCCTACTTTGATCATCTTCGGGTTTTCTTCCGTTCCTATGTTGATTTCTTTTACGGGATCTGCTGGTGTGAACACCGGCTTTGGGTCCCCGAGGACTGGGACGTTCTTTAATTGCTATTTGGTATGTTTCTGTCCTTCGTTGGCTGCTGAAGTACCTGTCTCTGTGTTTAGGACACTATCATCTTTTGTCAAACCCCTCCCTGTGGTTTTCTTGAGGAACATGTCTATGGCCTTTTTTTTCGCAGCTTCTTTATTTTTAATCCTTCGGGTTTTTCGCTGCTCTTCTTGTTCGTTGTTGATGCGATCCTGAGTGGTCTGTCACTCTTTTGCAGAGACCTGATCTCCCTTGATTTCCATCACTCCCTCGGGTGTAGGGAACCTGAGATATTGGTAGTAAGTTACAGCCACTCCCTTGAGTTTATGTAACCACTTTCGTCCAATAATGGCGTTATAGGGGGATGGGGCGTCAACCACGCTGAATCGTGTTTCTACTTTCATGGGTCTGGCGTTCACCTGCAACACGATGTCTCCCAATGGATTTGTGGGTGCTCCATTGAACCCGTAGATGGTGTAATAAGAGGTCATTAGCTGTTCATCATGGAGCTTCATCCGTTTGAATGCGTCGTAGAATAGAACGTTCACTGAGCTTCCCCCGTCTATGAGGATCTTTTTGAGGTTACATCCAGCCACTGGTAGTGTGGGGACCAAGGGATCGTTATGATCTTCCATATCTTCTTCGGTATCTTCAGTATCGAAGATAATAGGTGCATCCATCCACTCTTCGTGCTCGTCCACCTCTACGCCATCAATTTTATATAATTCACAGTGGTCTTCGAACTGCTTCCGTAGCCTCTTTCCTATATGCGCTGTAAGGGATGGGCCCCGCGGCTTCGGAACACGAGATGGTGTTGATTGTGCGGTTTCCCTCTGGAAGTTGGACTTGCTTGGTCCGTTTAGATCTATCCTCGGTGACCTCCTTTCGTATGTAATGTTTGAGTTCGCCAGCATCAATCAATTTTTGGATCATTATTTTGAGGTTTTTGCATTTCTCGGTCTGGTGTCCATTGAAGCAATGATACTCACAGTAATCTTTAGACTTTTCGGTTCTTGGGGGCTGTTTTCCCTTAGACCATGGCCACTCCAAATTTTCCCTTCCTTTGATCTCTCGCAAGATCCGAGCGTAGCTAGCATTGAGCTTCATGTAAACCTGATCTTCGAATTTTCGACCGTCTCTTCGTCGTTCATCCCTTCGTTCCTTCCTATCTTCGTGATGCCGTTCCACTGAGCTATTTATTTTGGCCCCGCTGGTTTGTTCTGCGGAATTGGTACGGTGAGATCTCTGCGTGTGTGCCCTCGGGTTCTCACGCTGGATTTCTTCAAGACGAGCGTACTTTTCAATAATTATTCGAATATCTCATTCTGTCTTAGGCACGCTTCCATGAATCTCAACAAATAGTGGACTCATTCGGTCTAATCCCCACTTGTAGCAGTTGATACTTACTACTGTGTCCACACTCCCTATGGCTTGGCAGATCTTGTGCCATCTGTTGGTGTATTCCCTCGTGTTCTCCTTAGCAAAAAAAAAATTGTAGCCAATTGCCAGAGAAATTTTTTTATCCATTCCAGTGTTGACAACTTTGTTGTACATGTATGTCCTCGGAAATTTCTCTGCGAGTTGATCGTAGGAGTTGATGGAATCAGGTGGCAGGTTTTCAAACCAAGACAAAGCCGATCCCTTCAGACTTGATGGGAAATATCTACAGAGGGCGGCGTCGTTCTGACTCCATCGGGATAAGATACGGTTATAATACCGGATATGTGCCGCGGGATCACTGGATCCGTCGTAGCATTCAAAAGTTGGGACAGGGCACTTTAACGGAATGGGGGTATTTGCCAGGCGATGAGTTAGGGGCGTGGAGTTAGCTTTTTTCATCACCTCTTCAAGCCTTCCTCTGCCTTGTCTGGCTTTTAACTGTTTGATCTCAGTCATCATCTCATCACGCAGCTCCTCCATTGCACGGTAATACCCACGTTCTCATGCTCAGTTGAGCGTTTCTTTCTTCGATCTTCGCTGTCATAATAGTCTAACTCTTCGGTGGCATATTCCGGATCGGATGCACTGCTTCCCCTAGCGTCATTTGCTAGGATGATTCTTCGGTCTCGATTAGGCTCTGGTGCTTTAGAATTTGCTTCGTCCAGTTTTTGGCTAGTCTTCGTGCTTTGGGCAATCTTATCTTTCAAGTCTACAATGTGTATTAAGGGTACCCATACGGCCATAGTTCCCCCTTCGTATACAATGTGTATTAAGGGTGGCTGAGGATCAACTTCAATCGTTGGTATCTCCAAGTTTGGTCCCCTCGGTTGAGCTTCCATCCGTGGTACTAAAACCACTGGTATGGTTTGATTCTGACCGTTGGTTGATGGCATTCCGAATATTGGTGGATGTGCGAGCTGATGTGTCATAGATTATGCTACCCCCTCTTTTTGTTGATGGATTTTGCTTGAAACCAAAGTCTTGTTAGCTTCTGTAGACTGGAGGGCCGCAACAGTCTTCGTGGCTGCTGCTTTGAGAGCCGCGGCTGCAATGTAGTTAGTGTTCATAAGTGAAGTGATCTCCGCAGCATCCTGCCTCTGAGTAGTTTTTTTAGCTTTGTCTCCTTTCTGCTTGCTTCAGGTCATGACCGAGGTAACCCTCGGTGTCTCCTTTGATGAGGCTTTGGTTTTTCCTGCCTCTAGTATCTTCTCCATTTTTAATCTTTTTCTGCATAGGGGAATAAATAAGGAGAACCAAATATATCCACGAGGATCGGGTTAGCGCCATTCGTACCCGCAAGACTATTGGAATAGAAGGAAATGAGCTGCCCAAGGGCCTTAATAGAAGAGAAATGTAAATACTTCATCGGTCTAGTTTTTTCAATACAAATCCTCTAATAAACGATCATGAATCTTGTTTTCAGACTACTTTTGAAAAAGAACTCTTGAAAAAGCAGATCCGTCGCGAGGACTCATGAATCTGGATTATTAAGTCTTATTTGAGGAAAACACCTCACGTGCAAATCTGTGATAGATAGCCGCGGGTTTGTCTGCTTTGAAATGGTGTTTGTGAAAATGAAGACCATGAACCCAGAATAAAAAAGGTTTTGAAAGCACGCTGAACCCAGAATATGGCACAACCATAATGCGTGTTTTAAGGTGAAATCACAGGATAAGATAAATCTTTTACCGGGACAAAGTCCCTGTTTCTAGCGCCAAATTGTGAACACATAAATCAAGAAGCCATCCACGTGTTCACAAACAATATTCACATACATCCTAATTCTAGAATTATACGTCGTATGCGTAACGGGATGATTATATCGATTCATCGACTCGAAGCCTCCGGGATTGTCATTGTCTAGTCGAATATTATCATAAATAATGTTCGTATAAAGGAATAAATCGAGAATCAAGTATAAATATAAAGCATATGAAGTTTAACGCTGAATGTAAGGTGCTGAAATGTAAATGAGACAGATTTACGTGGTTCGGCACTAAGGCCTACATCCACGGGGTTTGGCGTTTCACTATGTATTGAATGGTTACAAAGATAGTCGAATGACTTTAGAATATACATAGGTCTGCGGAAGTAGGGGGATTACTTACTCTTCCTATTTCTCTCTCTCCTATGTTCTCCTCTAATTGCTCTCCCAAAATGGTTTTCCCCTCCTCTCTTAGTGGAGAGGGGTATTTATAGGGATGGAACTTGGGTCCCATCTCTGAGGTGCCGTTGTAATCTTATCTTCTTGTGCTTTGTGCCTATTACGCAGAGGTCTTCGGCATATGCCGCGGCCTGAGCTTGAATACGAAGGGTTATCCTCGCTTCTTCCACGAGCTGATAAACACGTGTATATCTCTTGGGTATTTAATGCGGGTAGATGGATGTCTGCTCGTGTCAGACAGGTGTCTCTTTGTCTGGTCATATCTGTGTCAGCCTAACTTCCTCTCGGCCATTGATATGGGATCTTCCTCGGGATTGGGTGTGTTAATACCCAAGGGGTATTATCTGGTGCTCCTCTGAGCCATCATACCTCTGTGGTCCTCTATCCCTGACCGTCAGATCTGCTGACCGATGGCATCTTCTGATGAGATGCTTGTTATCATGTTTTGATGTCTCGCTTCGCATGCCTTCCACGTGTCTCTTTCTGTACACGTGGTGGATGATGAAAGGTGTACATACAATTAGTGAACCAAATTAAGCTCAATTTTGATCCTTCATGGATTTCTATAAATTCTGTCATGGACTTATAATTTGATATGTTGCTGGTTCAGGTATCCAAGCTCAAGTTCGGATCTCCAGAGCTACCAACCCTTAGGAGTCATGTCTCTCACTCCACTCGAAGCAGCACAACAGTTAAATTGCATGAGTATCGATTACTTACCAAGTAGGCATAATGGAAGCCTAGCTCTACGCCTTTTCTTTTGAATTTGTTTCTTTTACGTAGAAGAAACTTATCTCTGCTAACTGAGCAAAGAAAAAGAAAAAACTTATCTCTTTGTTGAGGATCATACTCTGTTAGAGAATAACTTATATTCCTGAGTATGTGGATGGAATAGGGGGACCAACAGGCAAAGCATCCTCTTTAATTTTCTTTGGGTTTTAATAGAGAGGCTGGTGGTTATAGAACTAATTCATAGTTGGGTTTCTCTAGAAAAGTTGGATAGATTCTTGGTTCCACCAATTTAATGAACAGACTTGGGATAAAATGGATGTTAAAGTTATAGCCTGGCTCCTCTAAAAGGAGAGTTGCATAGTGGTGTTTAACAAGACCTGAACAATGATACAAGCTATCACTGCTTTCATAATGACCTCAGGCAAGTTTTTTTTTTTTCTTTTTTTTTTTCTTTTTGGGACCTTAAATGGACCGTGAAGGAAAACGGATCAAGTAAAATATGTTGGACCATGAAGGAAAACGAATCAAGTTAAATAAGTAAGGGTTGGAACTCTAGGTACTATTATTATGGGCCTAGTTAATGGCAGAACCGTCCATTAAGTGTCTGTTAACCTTAGGTTCATAAGAGCATCCCAATGTAAGGGGTAAAGGTCTTAAATTTGAATGACACTTAGGATTTGTACCAAATTTCCATCTCTAAGCATCTCCAATGCAAGGGGTAAAGGTCTTAAATTAGTATGACACTTAGGAGTTAAGACCTTTTCCACCAAAGTTTCTTCTCCAATGCAAGGGTGAAGGTTATAGAAAAAGATGATGTGGCTAAATGGGGGTAAATGAAAAAGCCTACACAAGACTTTCTTCATGACCTTGGGTCTTAGGTACATATCATCATTTTGTCTCTAAATTTAAATAAAAAGGTGAGGTAAGACCTTGAAGATTGGAGATGACTTTAGGTCAAAGTTTTTATCTTTATTTATTTTTGTCTTTTAGCAAATGACCCACTAAAAAAAAGGTGATAAAAAGACATCCACCTAGGATGACCTTTACCCTTTGCATTGCGGATGCTCCAACACAAGGGTTAAGGTCATAGAGATAGGTGACATGGCTAAGTGGGGGTAATGGAGAAAGTATAAATAAGACTTTCTCTATTACCTTAGGGGGTCTTAAAGCCACATCATCATTTTGTCTCTAATTTCAAATAAAGTTTGTTAGATAATACCTTAGGGGGTTGGAGATCAACTTAAGGTAAAAGGTTTTACATTAAAAAAAAATTTTGTCATTTAGTAATGACCCAAACATAAAAATGTATTAATAACACATCCACATAGGATAACCTCGACCCTTTGCATTGGAGATGTTCTAATAAGAAATAGAAAAAGTTTGGACCCAAATTGTTATCCACAGGTCCTTCCACACGTGTGCAAGGTCATAATATACCGAAAACGCTCATAATATATCCATGGTGGTGCCAGTCGTAATTCATTTGTTTCCACTTTGTCTCTCGGTTTGAAGAGCTCTGGCGACTATAGATGGAGATTTTTTTTTTTGGTTTTGACACGATCAGCAGGGATTAAAGGACCCCCAACCCAAACAAATAAAACAAAGAAAAGAAAGAAAAACATTCTGTTATAGAACACCAGACTGTAAACGATTACAAACAATAGTAGGTTTTCCCACTGCTGTCATCAAGTAAAA